>NC_056730.1:992439221-992791721 GCF_019279795.1 Protopterus annectens
GTCTTTATTTATGAGTTCCATTATGATCCTCTCCATAGCTTTGCAGACAAGGCTCGTCAAGCTTATGGGGCGGTAATTTCCAGTGTCCGTAGAAGCACCGCCTTTGTGGAGTATATATATATATATATATACATACACACACATGCACACATACACACACATGCACACACATATATATATATATATATATATATATATATATATATATATATATATATATATATATATATACATGCAAACATATATATATATATATATATATATATATATATATATATATATATATATATATATATATATATATATATATATATATATATATATATATATATATATATATATATATATGCATACATGTCCCAAAATGCCCATACAAACATATGCTGACTTTTAGACCACCCACAACTGGGGCAGCATTCACAGTTGGATACAAAAGCAGCCATGGCACTCACATCTGCCCCCCCCCACAGTCCAAATAGATAAGTGAGCAGTAGACTTCTACAAAATCATGATAGGCTGCACCGAATGGCCAGGTATACAACAATCTCTTAGCAAAACAAATAAAATGTCTGAACATAGCAAAGAAAAATACAACCAGCCAGTAATTCACACATGCTTATTATACTCTGATGTCTTGGCCAAACCCTCCAAGGAGTAAACATTACCAGAAATACATGCCTTAATCTAAAAGAAGCAATTAATACCTAATTACGTAATTGAATACACAGCCTCCAATTGCACTCATCATTTAACCCCCTTATGTTATCAAGTATCACAGTTAATATTAATATATTGAGTCTGTACATAATTGTCCTTTTATCAATGTTTCTTCACACTGAGGAACAGATGTTTTCAGAAACAGTACCTTGAGACCCACTACTGTCCCCATGTCCACATGGTATGATTTATTCAAATGTACAGCTATAGAACTGACATATTTCTTATCAGTAATATGACTGACATGTTCTAACAGCCTAGTTTTAAAACATGTGTTACTGTCCCCCACATAAAATATGTTACACGGCCATCTAAGAGCATTCACTATACATCAACCTCTTGAATTTACTTCAACATGTTTCCCAGTCATTCACCTCAGCAAGAATTACAACAGTAAATAATTATAGACCAGTATACATATCCACTTACTATTGTATGACATCTGGAGAAAGCCTGACATAATAGGTGGACAGAAGCCCAAATACATGGCCATACATGAAGTATTGCTGTTATACACTGAGAAAGTTGCTGGTGTTACAGCAGTTGTTGTAACAGTAACATATCTTTTCAGAGGGGTATAAAGTCAGAAAAACAAATGGATGTTACCATCTACATAATGCAATCACCAGAATATGCTACTTATTTGCCAAGGACAACACCTGTCTAGGGAACAGCCCATATATAACAGGCTAATCTGTGGGTCATTATGTGGATGGCCCTACAGGTGAGAGCTAGGCAGAAACAGAACTTTGTCAGACTGAAACCCATGCAAAAGTAGCATGTGCGGACAAATCCTGTTAAGCTATCAGTATTCCAAACATATAACAGCAATACTCACATTCTTCTCCTTAGTCTTGAACCTTTCCCACCATTTAGTTGGGTTATCTCCACAAGTCTTGTTGTAAGAGGTAGTAGCTCACACAACTCCAGGATGTCTTCCTCACAAGTAAGGGAAAGGGCCAACACCCACATGGAGTACTCATTTAAAGGATTGTGTTGCCATGACATTGGCTATTGGAAGAATGACACAGCTGCTCTGTATGCATTTAGCAAGTGGGGAACCCAAATTGGTGCACAGGCCATCACCTGGTCATGAGCATCACCTACAAAAGCCATGCTGCCAACTATTCAAACCAGCTCTATCCCTGTAGTGTACAGAGAGAGAGAGAGAGAGAGAGAGAGAGAGAGAGAGACAGAGATAACAAATGAAACATAAAGTGGAAAAGATAAGAAAGAAAAAAGGTAAGTGGAACATGTAAGCAAGTAATTGAATGTAGTACTTGGTCTGTAATAATGGGAAATATGATTTGGAGGAATATATGTCCCAACAAGACATGTTGTACTAATGTCCTGCTAAACAGCTTCTATGACCATAGTATCTGGCCCTCTCTGCAGTAGGAGATATCACAGACATACCTCTCAACTGTACAGATCTTCACAGAATGCCCACATTTTGTCTTCATATATTTTTGTCTTTTCCTCCTAAGATCTGTACTTTTCTGGCAAATAGCTGAGGACTGAAGTCATTAGGTAACGACAAACACTTGAGTTTAAGACTCCACATCCTTAAGAATATTTACCATAATGCTAGATGTATCATTCTACAAACTTCCTATGTTTGTAACAGGTATATTTAAAGTCTGTCCCTATTTATCTCCCCATCATTGTAGATATTGTCCAGATGTGATGCTTTGAGAGGTTCTTAGGTGGGGTCATAGCTCAGAACAGCTCATATATGACAACTGCAGGGGTGTCTGTCGAACAGTTGTAACTGTACCACTGCTAGGCCAGTTAATGGGATGTTTTCCATCTCCCTGTTACCTGTGATTATGAGTATGACACGTTTGCCTTGTAAAGCTAAGACACCTATAGAGGGTGTGTGCATAGAGTACTGTTGCAGACATGTGTGTTGAACTGCATGTGATATATTGAATTAATAACATTCAACTGTACAGTGTTCTGCTGGACAATAAGCACATTTGTGACTGGTATCTGTAGTCACATATACATATACCTGTTATATGCCAGCCAAACCATTGGCAGGTCTGTGAGAAATGGCATTGTAACATAATAGCCTACTTATGACTGTTGGAAATCTTCCAGGTTGTCACAATGATGTCGAACACTATTGTGCAATCAACATACTAATGTATGGTGCAGCTATACTAATACAATATCAATAGTGATGTGCCCTCTGACACCCGTTTATGTGTGCCATTGTCCAGACACACTGCTGTAACAGGTTGAGAAGTATGATTGAGCAGCAAGACTGTAACTACAGTGTGCCATACTAACATACAACAGAAATGTATTCCAAGTATCCCCTGAGCACATGTATGTATGTTTATGTTCAGCTGGATGGCAAAAAACTAAATCACATGAGTTTCAACCATTCAGGCACATAGGTTGTACATGTGTGTAATATCAGTGTCAGTGCACACAACAGACAGAAATGTGTACAGCTACTGGTTTTTGCAGTGCTCTGACACTGATATGGGTACTAGAGTAGACATGATATTCAGCTATTAATCAGAGAAGTGTCCACCTGTGTTATGACTCTCTGCCCATGCCTACCACTACCAGCTATATCCACACCTAAATACAGTGGATATCACAAGTGTACACACCCCTGTTAGACTGCCAGGTATGTGTGCTGTATGTCACTCAGACCACAGAAGATCATTTCATAATGTTTCTCATCTTTATGTGACCCCTAACCTGTACAATTCCATTGAAATACAATCAAAGGTATTTCTAGGAAGGTAACCAACTATTGCCAAGTGAAGATGTGCCATGATGTTAGAGTCCAAACCAGGATGGATGAATGCTTTTAATCATCTCAAGAGGTGCATACACAACATAGTTTAAGTGTGCACACTCATTCAACTGACTTATTGTACTGAGCATTATTTCCATGTGTTTTCACAGACCCAATTGTTATGTTTTCAATTGAATTGCACAGGCTATAGGTCACACTACAGGTGGGATTTGTTATGAAATAAGTTATTGTGGTGTCATGTTCCCATTGCACAAATACCAGGGAGTGTATCAGGGGTGTGTACCCTTTATATCCACTGTAGCTATATGGACACTGCAGTACCTGACCTGTATATCCAGCCTCCACAAAGGTAGAGTAATCCCCTTTGGTGGACAGCAGCAATACACAAACCACATAACAGGTTGCTACTTTGGCTATACAGGGACAAATAGGTGCATGCAACAACTCTGATGCAAGTCCACCTATATCTGAACAAGCATGTAAGTTCACAGGTGACGTCCTGTAAGGCTGACTATGTCTATGAATTGGACATATCCACACCACCAAGGGCAATTGCAACCATGTCTTCACATATGTTGTAAGTCACAGATAAAACAACACAATTCACCCTGTACTGGGGGTAAAGAAAGCCTCATACACACATGCCGTGGATATAGGCAACCTGCATCTCACAGGTTAGGGAACATCACCACCCTGTCCACCCCAGTTGTACATGGAGATATGCACATCAACCACACTTCTTCCCTCTGCAATGGTGAGCATGTACATATTACCTACTGATGGCAACAACAGCATATCTCCATGGGGCATAATAACATCACTGTCTGCCTCCTAGATGAACTCAGGCATGTGCTCAGAGCTTCATCACACACCCCAGTAAAACACAGACCTGCCACCATACACACTCCATCCACATCAAAGATGAGCACTGTCAAGCCTCTACACAGAAATGAATGGATGATAGAGGATTATGCAATCAAGTGTCCAACATTGGGGGGAATAAGATAGCTCAGGGACAGAAGTGTAATGCAAGCTGCTATAGCCAAGATAGCTTGGATGGTTCTGGTGTAGTCTGGATTATTTGCTAGTAATATCCACTGTTGATGTTCATTTTGACAACCGTATAAGGTCCTGTAACCTTTTCCTGTTTATGTCTTCCAGGTAGCATGCAGAGTGCTCACCTACCAGCATTCTCTATTGGGGAAACAGACATCATCTCCCAGTATGTGATTAGACATTATGCCTTTTTATGTGGACAGTGAGCAGAAGCTGTGGGAGAGGACTGTCCTGTGCTCCACAGGATAAATGATGCTGGCCTGCACAGCAGAACTTATGAGCATGTGCAGTATCAGGCCCCCAACCTCAAATGCCATGCCCATCAATGGGCTGCTGCTGTAGCGAGGGACCGGCTAGCCACAGGTGGGGGCCCAGCCATCCAGCCTCCACTGACACCCACCGAGGATCTCTTCACCACACTTGGCAGCCCACATGCTGAACGTACAAGCCATGACACTGAGGAAAGCATTATGGAGGTGGGTTGCACACACACACTGGATGAGGAATGTGCAGGTAAGGGCCCAGTGGGGATTAGTACACTAATGTATCAGACATACATGTATCTGTATTGTATCTACATGCATGTGTCAGGTCCAATTTCAGTTGTGGATGGGGTTTTCTAAGGCACAGAGGTGCACATCTATGGTGAGGACAGGACATTGTGTATTATTGCAGATAGTACTGTAGATGTGCAGACATGCTGCATCAATCCTATACCAAGGCCACATGTGTGTCTGCTGACAATAACTCCCTCTCACAACTACCTAGCACCCTCTGGTCTGCATATGATACAGCAGCCTGAAGCTGGTGAGTACTGTTGCCTGGCAATACCCAAGGCATGAAAAGCACATGCAATTTACCATGCACACAACTATCAATAATAGCTATATTGCTTTATGTAGTAGCTAATTGCTTGTTGTGCATGTTCACTTATGCTGGGGTTAACTGTATAGCATCACAGTGATTACCACTGGGGCCTATCTGACATGAATTCAACATTGCTGTAGCATACCTCACAGCATGTCAGTGCCAGGACGTCGGGACAGAGGGCAGCAAATTGTGCTGGACAAACGGCATAAGGTAAGGTCATGTGTGACACATTACTGGTATACAGTGGATATAAATTGTGTACACACCCCTCTTAAGATGCAAGGTGTTTCTGTTACATACTAATTAGGACCACAATATTACAGTTGACACCTCTTCCAGCCTTTAATGTGACTCATAACAGGTACAGCTCATTTGTAAAACCAAGCATCTGTACTCATGTATTGCACCTACAAGGCAGACCACATGTGAGGGTGGCAGATGTCCTATCAGCATGATGTTTCATTCAGGTATGATACCTCATACTGCCATATGTGTCAGTACACACACAGTGGCCTATTTGGCTATAATATCACATACACGAGCATTGTTAAGGCTCACAGACCACTTCCGTCCACATATAGATTTCAAACATATGGATATTCCAGACACATCTGTAGAGAGGACTGCATAATGGTCTAACCTGCTGCATGTGGGGCATATGCTGTTACCACATTATATAAAGTAATGGCAGTGGGAGGTGTTCACCAGCTGTATATGGTATACACATCAAAATGGTGTAAGCCACACCTGATATGATCCTCACACACACAGAAACAGTTGCCAGCATTAGGATTAGATCTCCTGCCTCTCTAGCTATTCCTACTATAGTGCTATGCAGTTATCAGATGCACCACAGAGCTTATACATTTCTATCTCTTCCAAAAGTACTTCTAAAGTGGATGACATCCACGGGTCTACAAAACTGGAGCAAAGGGAAGTGCAAAGGGTAGTACATAGGTCAAAATGGCATGAGCCAGACAGTACATGATTCATGCACACATACATACACAGACTTGCCAGTACTCGGATTATAACTCCTTCCTATCTAGGTATATTTACTACAGTGTTACGCAATTACTTCATGCACTGCAGAGCTTAATGAACATTTAACTGGCCAAAGCTGATAATAACTGCACAGCTGTGGTAAAGTATTACAGGTGCAGACAGGTCTGCCTTCTGCACCACCTATATATCATGCTAGTTCTTTCTGTCTTGCACTTCAACTAGCATTATGGCTTGGCATTTCACCAGGTTATTGTATCAAGAAGTGTGACAAACCTGTGAGCCATCAACAGTACTCATTCTTCACACGTCACCCCAGTACTTACTAGTTATGCCCACCCCTCCTGGCATGTTTTAAGGGTGGTTATCTGTGCTTTTACCCATTAACCTGGAGTACTTGTCCATTCTGGGGCACTGTTGCATCTGCCGCATGTACACAGACAACCCTTCCCTCTAAACTCCAAACACTCAGACTTGTGAGGGTTACCCATATATCACCCAATGTGGACATATGTACTCTCCAGCAAAGACTGGACTAGCGGGTCAAGAGGATAAGATCAACACCTACACCACACCATGTGGAACATGTAGCTCACCATGACACCTACATTGACAGCCATGAAATACAGTGAAAAGACACACACCCACCTTTCCAGAGGCACTCACTGGACATCTACCCAAAGAGCACAGACGAGCAAGGCAGGCACCCACTTAGTCACCACAACATGGTACATGCCAAGGGACACATATTTAACCTACACAGTGTGCCCCCATCCTAAGCCCCTAAGGCTAACCACCATGCACAATACAGTGATCATGGTTAACTCAATAATGAAGCACACACATCCCACTCACTAAGTTGAATATGGAGCAGATAGCCAAATATCAATCACATGCCATCATCTAACACATGACACAGCCAGTCATGTCACTCCACAACAACTATGGGTATCACTCCATATCCATGTGGGTGTGAATGAGTTGGGACACACCTCCCTGGACTACATGACAGGAGACATGGTTGAACTCTCTGATTATGTGGTCCAGGCAGGTGTGACAGTAGCCCAGGGCAGTGTACCGCTGTCACCCAGAATGATGCTGCTGAACTATCAACAGATGGTTGACTGCAACATTGGCTTACATGTTACGTGTCATTTTCAAGGGATCCAGAATCTCTCTGCTTGGGATGGCATGATTGACAAAACCCAATGACTTGCCATGGATGGCCTACATCTGTCACCGCTGGGTTGCCAGGTACTGGCTAAGTGTCTTGCCACCCCTATGTTGCCTTATTTGGCAGTGTTCCTAATGTGATTACCACCATAGCAACTACACATGTATGCTCTCTGAGGATCATGCTGCTCCGCAATGGACATCTAACTGTCAGGATGCAGTCACTCATAGCAGTCGGAGTGGAGGATACATGTCTGTTGTAATGGAGAGATGGTTCACAGCAGCAGACAGTAGACCTGCTGTATCAGGCTACGACACATTCCACAGCTGTCAGTCCCCAAACATGGACCACACCACACCTCCTCAGGTAGTGTTTTCTCCATATTCATTATGGATAGGAATACCTCCAGACTAGTATCCCATCATAATGCATTGGAGATACTTTCGGTACAACTGCTTTGGGGTAATAGTGCAATCCAGACCATAGCCTGCTATGGGTTCACATCTATGTCCCTAGACTGTCAATGCACATTCCTCAACACCCATCTATGATGGTCCAATGCAACACTGACATAGTACGAGTCTTTAACTACCCCTCCATCACCTGGGGAATGTAATCAAGTGCAAGTGCAATGGCTCGACACTTCTGGGATTCATCATTTCCATTGCCCTAGACCAGCTCATACCGACTCCTGGTAGAGGATGCAACAACCTTGACCTGTGTTGACCACTTAAATATGGGACTGTTGCTCATCCCCAAATGTCAGTCCCTGCATGGTGAGATTAACACAGGCTGTAATCAACATGGAACTCAACATGTCAGCCACACCCCCCACAAAGATAAGCACCTGGCAAAACTTCTCCAAAGCTGACTTTGCAGCCATGAAAACAGGGGTTGATGTCTTCACTGCACCCATGGCAATGGGACATAACTGCATGACTGTAGAATCATACACATAGGCACTGTACAAACAGGTACATGAATGCATGGTACTAGCCAGAGCCAACAGAACCCAGATACTGTCCTCCAAACACTGTGAGACAATGTAATGGTCACCTGCCATTACTACAGTATACATCAGAAGGAGGACACTGTTGCAGGGAAAGGTGGTGTCCCATGACTGTTGAACTCTTTTATAGCCTCAAACACAACTTTGGATCCCTCATGGAATCCCTGACAGGCAACTATGGCAGCAGAAATGCAGCAGACACTGACAACAGTCACAACAGCCTTTGATAGTTACATCAAGAACCTCCACAGCATTAAACACAAGTGCTGCAAGTTACTGCACAAAGCTAATACCTAACCTGAGACAACAGATATTGGCCACAGTCTTGGCAATGCATTCAGTGCCAGATTTACCCCTCCCCCCCACACAAATGAAGTGCTAAGTGAATGTGTTTTCACATGCTGTATCCTATTTCTGTTCTAGGTGTCTGTGTATCACCAGGATGTGGCCCTGCAGCTAGGCCACTAAGTATGGCAGTGTGGTGACACATCCATCATGTTATAGCCAGGGTACAGTATGTGCACAGTAATTCCCAGTCTGTAACACAGTGATTGTATGTGCCTCACAGATTATAGGGCTGAGGGTTGTGCATAGGTACATTTTGATGTACAACATCTGTTGTAAAATGGAGAATGGTACAAGTTCTGGTTTGGACACACCTCTGATTGCTAATAACTGCAGCCACAGGGGATATTCATCAACCAAATATACTGGGATTACTATTCACACACACACACACACACACACACACACACACACACACACACACACACACACACACACACACACACACACACACACACACACACACACACACACACACAATTGCCAGTACTGAGATCCATAGGTTCATTGCTTCATAGGTGTGCAGTAGGTGAATGGGCCTGAAGGCTGTACAAGGCTAGCCCAAGGAAATACCCTGACATCAGGCCACATGACAATAGCCCCCAGTGTGGCTCAGGAGTATAGTCACTGGAGTGGTCCCCAGGGGTGGGTATTGTATTCCCTATCCATTCATCCAAGTTTCTATTGTGGGCTTCCAGTGATGTGCACTGTTTCCCATGGATGGGATCTATATTCCATAACATGGGCAATGTCTGGGTTGTGCACATGTCCCACATGCAGGTTCTTTGATGTGTGGAAGTGTGCTTGAGGTCACTGGGGCATGTTGTGTGAACAGATTGGTATCTTCTGATAGCATTCCTGACCTCATAAGGTGAGACCTGGCTATGTAACTCAGGTATTGATTGCTCCTACATTGACAGTATGATACAGGTATTCTTTGGAGTTAGTTGTGTCTGTCCATACAGGGCATGTGTAAAAGGCATGGTATTCCCTTTGTCGGGTATGTTTGCAGACTTGACAGTTGTTGCAGGTGCCCAGTGGGAAACATGGCAAAGGGCCACTGTACATTCTGATTGGGCTACAGAGGGGATAGAACAGGGTGCCATGTCCTTTTACTTACTGGATAACGCACACTCAGTCAGGAGATGTAACACATCAAAGTACTTTCAGATGTCAATGGCACTGTTGTGATCAACAGGCATGTAGTCCACTGCAAACACACTGTGGATACTATCTGTGAGGCAATATGCAGAGGAACTACCAATATAGTGGTTGTTGCCTAGCCAAGAGTGTTTGCGTATGATACTTGGATGGAGAGTGGTCTCTGAATAATAGAAGGGTTGCCTATATTGTTCACTAATCCATACTGTCATGTAGTCATTGCACATGGCACTAGATATTTAGGGCTGTGGATAGTCTACACCAACCTCTATGGTGTTTGTCAACTGTTGGCCTTGTGATGTGGACATTGCGACATATATTAGGTCCTTAACATAATAATTTAGAATGGATCCTGTTATTACACAATCACACTGATCCCCACACAAGATACTGATGATAGACACACACACTTACCAATGCTGAGTTTCAAACCCCTATCTAGTTATATAGTGCTACTACAGTGTACTGCATTTATCACACATGCCACGGAGCTTATAGACGGGACGTTGTCCCAAGGTACTTCTAAAATGAGGAACATCACCAGCCCTTGTAAACACTGGCATTGGGTGATGTCATGGGTGAGAGCTTCCAAACAGTCTTTTACCCTACACACGCATTTATACTTGCCAGGGGTGAGGTTCAAACCTCTATCAAGCTATCGTTTTGGACCATTAGGTTACACATTTACCACATGCACCACTGATCGTACATGGCTTATGGTTGTCAACAGGTACTTCTAAGGTGGATAATATCTGTACAACTGCTAAAGTCAGGCACTGAGATGTGTACTGGGTGTAAATGGGGCCAAAATATTTGAGGTACGGGCATACATATGTACACACACCAACACTTGCCAGGGATGCGATTCAAACCTATACCTATGTAGTTATTGTTACTACATTGTACCACATATGCCACGGAGCTTATATGTTGAAGAGTTGTCCAAAGGTATCTTTGAAGGTGAGTGACATCAGCAGTAGTGCTAAAGAAGGAGTAAGGAACTGTTGTAAGTGTGATTTACCACAAAATCAGGTATCTACAAGGATGCACACACTTTCTCTCACACAGGCATTCAAATTTACACAGTTGCCAGGATCAGGATTGGAACTCCAACCTAACTGACAGTTATCATTCTTTGCTCACAGGTATTTACTGGGAAATACAAGATGAATGAAGCTGAGACCAATATTCTGAGCCATATAGACTACACATTCTGGCACACACCTGGCATTGTGGAGGGGTAGCTACAGACAATAGACTGCTGGTTCTGTGTAAATGGTGCAGCACCTTGTTAGTATGCAGGCTGGGGTTCCCCTCCTTGTGTTTTTCTCAACTTCACGGAATGGCCATATCCTGCTGGGGCCATACCTTTCAGCTGTACAGATACACCCAGGATATCCAGAGGCAGGACTTATATATCTGGTCAGTTTACCTTCACACTGTGGTTTACAAGCGGTTTTGTGGCTATTCATTCAAGGATTTGCAGTCGGGAGTAGTATGGGCAGACATTAGAGTTTCAAACTTCACACACTGCATGACATCCATGCTTTTACACCCCCCCCCCCCCGTTATTCTCTCCTCCACCTAACATTATGTAAGCAATATCTCAGAGGAATCCCTATAGTTGGGCCTTTATCCCAGTAGTATTTATGTCCTGATCCACAGTCCTTGCAGTAGGACATGGGGAGGCATGCTACTGGCATTTGTCAACATGGCCTTGCATTTGTTTTCTGTTTACTATGTTAGGTTGTTAGTTGGGACCCCCTGACATTTTGTACATTGGCACTATGGGTGAGGCATGGGCCAGAGGATCGTAGGCCATTTGAGAGTGCTGCAGGCCATATGTTACTGCATTTATACATGGGTTTGTGGTGGGGGTGCACACCTGCAGACTTTAACATTTGCAATGACTGTACTGGTATTTTGGTTACTCTGTTGGCTTCCATTTCATATTGTATTGTGACCTCTCATGCAGAAAGTAGGCATATCAGTAGAGTACACATGTTAAATCTTAATGGCATATATTTCAGTTTCAGACTTCTTACCAATCAGAACTGGAATACAACTGCCATACCTGTTGTAATATGTCTGTGTAGGTCTGGTGGGGGCTGTTCATGATTGCCATCATTTGGGGGCCTCAGCCCAGTCTTTCTTCATCTACACCTGTCTGCTGGATGAGGCTGGTGGTGGATATGTAACACTCAGTGACATCCATGTGTGTGTAACTATTGACACCCATAGTTCTTTGGGCCATCACATGTAGTGCAGTGGGGGTTGTCACCTTGTATAGTGCTGCCTAGTATATTGACACCAGTATTTGTTATGAATTTCCTGCTGTCCCATATAACTGTCTGCTGCTATCCCATTCAGCCACACAATTCTCTTGCATCTTGCATACATATCATACATACAAGTATGAGAACATATTACTCTATTCAGTAATTGATAGGAAGAGTGACTTACCTTGTTGCTGGGCCAGTATTGAGGACAATGCTGGAGGGCTGACTATGTTGGATGCACATAGCACATTCCCTGTACATGGTAAAGCTCAGATAGTGTCATGTTTGGCATCCCTTTTACTGAATGTGCGAGTCAGAGACAGGTATCAGTCCCTGGGTCCCTACAGTGTCAGTGTGTGTTCTATGCATTGCCTCTTTGCCAAGGCCTGATCATACTGTGCCCACCTCCTTCTAGCTACAGGGGCAGGCTCAGGATGTTCCTTCTCTGAGTCCCTCTGTGCCTGTGCTGGCTTTGGCAATGGTGGGGGGCTGTGTGGCCCTGCCCCGTGCTGTTCCTGCTGCAGCTGTTTCCACAGTATCATATTGTGTAGCATGGCACATACTATGAACACTTGTGTACATGTAGCTGGAGAGTACTTCAAAGCTCCACCGGATATGTCAAGGTAGCGGAACTGTGACTTGAGCATCCCAAACACATGCTCTACAATGATTCTGATTTGTGCATGTGCCTCATTATGGTGTATGTGCATTTCTGATGGATGTCATCAGCCATGGCTCCAGTGCATAGCCAGTATCCCCCACTAGATGGCCATATGGGATGTCCCCCCTGACAAACACCTGATACAGCTGTGAGAAATGCCAGATGTTGGAGTCATGATAGCTTCCAGGGCTGCCAGCACACACATTCATGATAATAACCTGGGCATCGCACATGGCCTGGCAGTTGATGGAGGGGAAGCACATGCGGTTTATGTAAACCCTGCCTCGCTCACCAGGTGTTGCTTTGATGTGAATGTGCATGCAGTCTATAGCACCAACTACCTCAGGGTATTCTGCTATATGGTGGAAGAGACGCATACGTGTGGTCAGCGCCTTATGGGTGGTGGGGAAATATATGTGCTCATTGGCATGTTGTGTTATGGAATCCAGGAACTGGTGGAGTATCCTGGATCATGATGCCTGTGAGACCCCCATGATATCCCCAGTTGGTCTTTGGAAGGTACCCATGGCTAGTATTCTTAAGCCTAGACATACTTTGATATCCACTGGGATAGGTTCCCATCTATTAGTTCTGTGTGTAAGGCGTGGCCGGCACAGCTCAACGATTTGCTGTAGAATGTCCCTGTTCACCCTACAGTGCTCTACTATCTCCAGTTCATGTAGGCTCTGATAGATTACCCTGGGTCTGTACACTCTTCTCCTACTCCTCACTGTGGGTCGATTGTCAGCATTCTCTTCCTCACCACCCTCAGTCTCTAGCACATATTGATGGAGTAAAGCAGCAGCAGTCTCTAACATTTTTCGTTAGTTTTGCCAGTTAAAAATCCCCCATCTATGTACACCAGTGGTGTAGAATTTGTGGCAAAAAACAGTCTGTAGGGTGTTTGCATAGTTTACATTACTGTGCTGGGCTGCTGCATGTGTAATTGGCTGATTCTGATACATTCCACCTGCCAGCTATGCTAGTTTTCCTTGATTGCCTTCCTACTGCTGTTTCCCCTTCCCATTTCCTCCCTATTTAAGCCCTGAGGTGTGCCGCACATACCAGTGCTCAACTGTAAACAGTGCTGCCATTTCCTCTTTTTTTTTTTTTTGTGTATGTGCTTAATACCCGGTGCATGGTGTGCACACCTGTTTAGGTTATGTACACACTGCTCAGGCACATTTGACACACCCCCTTCCTTAGCTGTGCTTAGCTAAGGGCAAACATGGGCCACAGAGCTCCCGTTAGCTTACAGCAAGCATGACACATCCCCTTATGAAGTCACTCAGCTCTTACACTTGCACTTTTATATTGCTGCAACTACATGGTTAGGTACAAGCTGACACTTTGAGGAAATCTGTGATTCAGTATAACTCCCCTCATTTGCATTTGCACTTATATGGACCCTTTCCTCTTGACAATCAGTGCTCCCTGGTATTGTTTACATTCTGCATGCCATTGACTATAATGGCAAAATGCAGAATTGTCTTGACTTTTGTCATTTCTTTTTTTTTTTATTTTCGGCACAATCCTGTTTGTGCTCCATTACCCTAAGCTTAAACGGCCATGATCAGCCCCCAAAAAAAGTTTAATTTTACAAAAATATAAACTGTTATTAATGTCATTGGCCTTATATTTGGCCGTTGGCATGTGTGTTTGACTGTAATACATGCTTTCCATGAGCTGTCCTGCCTCCGTTTGTTCAGATGCAGAAATGTATTCAGTTACTAACTGAATACATTTCTGCTCTGACACTGTTCCTGTATGGAGTCTGGCCAGCTTCATGGATTGCAAAATCATCTCATTTGCATGTTTTTTACCAGCAAATGAGATGATTTGCATCCCACATGGCTTTCCGTGCAGGAACAGTGTAGGGCCGCAACATGCACATAAAAATGGCACTTTCCTGGATCGCTCGGTGGCCACTTTCCATGCAGGAACTCCTACACTGTTCCTGCATGGAAATCGGCCGTTCATGAATCCCGGGGACAGTGTGTGACAATAATGGACAATAGTAGACATCTCAACATATTGCAAGAGACTAACATAATGGACATAATACCGACATGATAGATATTAGAAATATGACTGCACATAATAAAATAATAAGTACAAGAAATATCTCATAGTAATTGCAGTTTAAAGCAATATTAGAAATATCACATGTGCATAGTTTGTCAAAGAATAGAAGTGGTGATAAAATCTGTTAGTGAAAATGTAACTCACAGTATAGTGTTAATAGTGAATAGTAATTACTACATTTAGTGATAATAGCCTCAAGAGGTTCTTACTAGTAAGAGCAGCACTTCTTTTGTAGTTCAACATTCCCAATAAAGCAAATAGGGACTGGACTAATTGTATTTCTATTATCACTAAAATTCTCACTAAAATTAGTATGCCAAGATTTTAACATATAAATACTTCTGTATGCATCAAATATAGACGGCTACTTTAATAGGTATTTAGATTTATAATTTAATTAAACATAAAAAGGAAACATGCAAACCTTTGAGTATATATTTTAGTGGAATATACTTCACTAAAGAAGAGCTAATAATCATTTCTTTGCAATTAAATTGTCATGCATTACACGTTATGAATTTATCTGCTATAGCAAAATACTTTTATTAAAGATATTCAGTGAAAAAAAAAATACTGGAAGTAGAATGCTTTTCAGCATTAAACAGAAAGATTGACCACAAAGTCATAGGCTTATGGCAATTGTTTTCAGCAGCTGACCTTGGGAGATTTTTAAACTAGTCATAATCAGATATAAAGAAAGAACAGTTCCCTTTTACTTACAACAGAAAAATGATACACATTGAATTGGAAACTCCATGAAAATACAACAATGTATAGCTTGGTTGAAGAAATTGTAGAATGTCAGAAACAGAGCTGCAGAATAATAAAGGCCATAATAAACTACCAACGTACCAAGCTACTAAAGCCATAAATTCAAGTCTAGGTTTATTAAATTAAGGTGAATAAATTTAAGCAGTGTACAATAAGCAAAACACATACAAGTGACAATACTTTAGAAACTTATATTGCAATAAATAACTGCAGAATTAAAACAGATAAAATAGTATTCAGAATCTAATACAAGCATGCCTAAATGCAAACTCAAAAAAGTTAAGAAAAGAATGCTCTTAAGACAAATTTTAAATACAACCACAGTAAATCCATAAGTAAAATGTGTAATGTATTAAAATGTCAGTTAAATTACTTAGGTACTTACAATGATGAGCAGCATTTGCATTATGGTTAATACAAAGACTCTGCCCGGGATTCATAAGCTCGACACAAGGATGGTGTTAGCCTTGCGCTGACCATGCGGCGTAGAGATGGAGCAGCAGCACCACATGCATATTAATGAAGGTGCGCTGCCGTAACGGCCACATGCATAGGAAACATGCGCGAGTGCAGGGGGCATGTCCAAGTGCTGCACGGAGGCGTGAACATGTTGGCTACATACATGCAACCTAAAATGCTGACTAGTACAGCCTGCCTCTAATAGTAATCACTCTTGTCAGTGTCCATGGATACTGAAATGTATGCAAAGCATACAAGACAGTTTTGCGAACACCAAAACAAAACGTAAACACAAAGGCACATAGCTGAATATTAGTCCCCGTCCCTCGAACAAATGATATTTAAAACCCCGTGCCCGTATTCCATTGTAGTGTCAATAGTTATACCAAGTGGAAGCAAAACACATCGTGTTAGCGCGCCGCCAATTGCTAAGCCTAGCCCAATGGTTAGGGTTACCACCTCTCCCACATTGTGAGGGACAGTCCCCCTCTAGGCAGTTGTGTCCATACCAAAACCATTATAAATGCCAAATATCCTGCGATTGTAGGACATAATTATGTCCCATATTTTATGTAATAGTCCCATACAATACTTATTTCTGTATGTAAAATACCTAAATGTTACAAGAAATAGAATAAGCAAGTAAACAAAACCGAATAAGCAACTAAACTGCTACAACAATAAGCTTATATTTAGGCATAAAACTAAAGTACTATCCTTTGTACTGACCATGGGTATGTGTTGGCCTGTAAAATCTGATGTGTGTCCTGAAAATGTCCCATCCTGGTCATATGAAAAGGTGGCAACCCTACCAATGGTCAGGGCATTCGCCCATTATCTGCCCATTCGCGGTCCAAGTCATCCTTGTCAGGATGGCCCAAAGATGAACGGGTATTACCAGGGTCTACCTACCATGTCATGAAAGATAAGTATTTGCATGTACCTATGTGCATGAAGTATGTGGATGATCAGAAATGCTAGGGTAGTCCTCACAACCATATTGGTACCAGAGATATGTAGTGTACTCAATGTGTTCTGTTGACTGTGCCATGGGCCATCAACCAGAGAAGGGATGGATGGTGTCTGTGGAATATGGGGGTGGGGGGTTGACAGGTAATGTAATAATTCGCCAAGGGGATACTGGGTTGGATGCACAATAGGTGAACTGGAGGTGTACAAGGGAGCAGTGGGTGAATCAGAAAGCTAACCAAAGAACAAATATTCACATCCGCAATACAACTTGACAGGCCATACTGTAGAACACAATCCCACAAACATATTCACATTAAAATGTGCAATAAACATGTACAGAAACGTTACCAGCACATATCCACATAATGGTCTGGTCTGAACTGAGCCATCCAACCCCAACACACCTGGATACATAATTGAATACCCATCATCACCTCCACAGCACACCACCCCCCTTCCTGAATGTCCACCAAAACCACCCATACTCGGGCTGCTATCTAGGCACAGCCATATCTGCACATAGTGACCCCTACTCATATCTAGTAGGCAGTCTCATCCTAGGCAGTCTCAGGATTGCAAACTATGTATCCCTTGCTTGTATAACCCTACCTTATTTTCGTAAAGCCAAAGGAATCCAGGTCATCGGTCCCCACAATTTTTGGATATCCCTCATGTCCAGTCCTGTTGACATCTGGACACAAGTTGTATGAGCAGTAGTTGTCCACAAGACTGCTCAGCCTCCAGCCAGTCCTGCAGATTCTATGACCCGGGATTAAACACCTGACCATGATGCACATCTCCCCACGTGCATTATCGGGAATATATACCTTACACATTCACATAGTGGCAGTAGGATATAGGGTGATTAAGGCGCTTTAAAGCAGACATAAGTAGGGTTACAACCTGTCCCACTTTGCGAGGGACAGTCCCTTTTTGGGCAGTTGTGTCCTGACCAAAAATAATACAATGGCAAATGTCCTGTTATTGTAGGAAATACTTATGTCCCATATTTGCCTGGTGTGGCAAAACCTGATTATAGTGAGCAGGTCGACCCTCACCTGCATGGATAGTATGATACAGGTATTCCGTGGTGTCAGTGGCATGGGTCCATACAGGGCACATGTGTACAGCATTGTCTGGCCTCTGTGGATCACATTTGATGGCATCACATATGTTGCAGGCATTCAGTGTGGAACATAGTAAAGGCACAATGCCCGCATATATGTGCCTATTTTACTGCTGTACAGGGTGCCATGTTTTCTGCAGGCCACTGCATTCACACCATGCCTACTATCTGTCATCAATGTGCATGGTACTAGCAACATAGCGGGATATCCTAGGCAAGTTTGTTTGTGCATGGCACATGGGTGCGGGACATATACTGGGTATTAGTAGGGCTGCATACTTTGTTCACCAGGCCTTTTACCAGATGTATGGGTATGGCTTGCCAACACAGTCCCGTGGCTGACTAACAGCTGTACTCCTCGTGAGGTGGCCAATGTGTCATAAGACGATACCATATAGGAAAACTACAAAATCTGCTCCCAAACATGTCCAATGGTAAGATAATCACGGCCACCTCTACACAGGCTCTGACAGACAAACACACACTTGCCATGTCCTGTATACAAACCCCTACTGTATCACACTGCAGCACTATGCATTTAGGGCACACGCTATGGTAAATACTGGGTTGCAGCACGCCTACAGGTGTATAACTAGGTGGGTGACAACAGCAGGAATGACAAAGTTGGTCATGCGATTTGTACAGAGAGTGCCTACTCTACAAAGCACTGTACTTGTCTCACACAGGCAGACACACACACACACACACACACACACACACACACACACACACACACACACACACTTGGCATGTCTGGGATTAGAACACCGATCTAACTACATTGTTACACTACAGTATTATGCAGTTACAGAACACGTTACCAAGATTACTGGGACATAGCACTCCCAGAGGTGTATTTGTAGATGGGTGACATCATCCACCTTGCCAAAGGTGGGTATAAGAAATGTATGGAGTGTGAGCAGTCTAAAAGCATTACTCAGTCCTCAGGGACACACACACACACACACACACACACACACACACAGACACACACACACACACACACATGGCAAGTCTGGGATTAGAACACCAACCTAACTACTTTATTACACTACAGCATTATGCAGTTATATAACATGCTACCGAGATTATTGGGACACAGCACTCCCAGAGGTGTATTTGCAGATAGGTGACATCATCAGCCTTGCCAAAGATGGGTATAAGAAATGTAAGGAGTGTGAGCAGTCTAAAAGCATTACTCAGTCCTCAGGCAGACGGGGACACACACAGACACACACACACACACACACACACACACACACACACACACACACACACACACACACACACACACACACACGGCAAGTCTGGGATTAGAACACTGACCTAACTACTTTATTACACTACAGCATTATGCAGTTACAGAATCACACTACAAGATTACTGGGACAGAGGTTGTAGAGAGGGTGTCATGTAGGTGGCCCTCCTCAAGGTGGGTACAAAAGGGTGTATGGAGTGTGAGCAGTCTAAAAGCAATTTACAGTCCTCACAAACTCTGGGACACACACACATACACACACACACACACACACACACACACACACACACACACACACACACACACACACATGCACACCAGTGGTGGGAATGGAACACCTGCCTATTTACAGATCACTATTACAATACTACATACTTATGAGTTGCGCCACACACACTACACATTTCAAGGCTGTCATTATGACCTTCTAAGAATGCGGACATCAACAGGGATGCTGGCAGTTAAGATGTACATACCTGTGAACCTGTGTGTTTAAAATAGGAATCCATCCTGACCTGGAGTATGCCCATCTGTGGAATGGATGACTACTTCCACTATACAAGGTTACAATGGCCATGCCCATACACAGAGGCACATAACTGACACAAGGTGTCACTGGGCATGCTCACATACTTAGTAGCACAGGGCTGTTCGGAATGCACTATGTGTCCATCTACACAAGGTTATACTGGGCATGCTCATACACTTAGTAGCACAGGGCTGACTGGGATGCACTCTGATTCTAAACATGGAAGGCCACAGTGGCCTTGCTATTACAGGTAGACGTAAAGAACACATTGTAAAGGGCTCTGGTGTTAGTAGTTGTCATTGTTAGCAGGAACACTGCTCTACATGTATTTGACAATGGTCTTTTACACAATGTCTGCTGCTGTCCATCACCTTAGATGTACCATCCTATACCAAGCACAATATCACCACTCGCAGTGATGTCTTGCTAGGAGTGGAAACTGCTTGACCAATACAATGAGCCTTGCTAGAGGTGGCAACTGCTTGAACAACACAATGAGCCAATGTCCTGCTGTAAGTACGAGGTTGTCCAGTGTTTGTCATTCTGGGATGACATGGCTGACAGTAGACAGGCCTTTGACACATATCACATGCATCCATGATTCAAGGGAGTGGGGATAATACCCAAGTCACATCCGCCCATACAGTGCCATTCCAAGGCAAATGTCCTAAACACAGGATAACACCCTGACACCTACAGGATAACTGCATTGTTTTCTTTTGCTAACCAGTGCTAGAGGTGTAGCATCCATAATCACTGCTGGTCACTGTAGATCCCACAATGGGGAGTACTGACATATGTGCAGTGAGGAACACCTGGCTGATGGCTCTGTAGTGCACAATAGCACTACCACCATATACCTCAGAACCAGACATGTGGGCTACAACACAGGTACTCCAGGTGGTGGTGTCCCCACATACATAAAGGCCACTCACATGTACTGACTGGTACCTCCACGAAAGGCATTACAGATGAGCCATGTGCAGGACACAGTGTCACATGCTGCATTCTAGGATGTAAACCTCAGACACCACCATGCCCTCGGACCACCAACACACATCCATACATGTTGTAGGACATATAAGAGTAAACCACCATGTGACCCTTGACCAGTGGACTGTACCAAGCTCTACATCAACTGTAGAGATTACCCATGTACTGACTAAGTTGCATCATGTGTTATGCAATGCAATGATACCACTGTCTGTAACCAGGTCAGCTGTACACATACCAGGGGCCCTCGGTACTTTCCAGTATTAGCAGATGACTGTTGCTGTAGACCAGTACACACCTTCATGTATAGATATAACATACATGTACCTGCCCTGGGTAAGTACATGCCACACACACACACACACACACACACACACACACACACACACACACACACACACACACAGACACACACAAAACATACATGTAAATAGCATAGCTGTTGTTGTCCTTTGTGCAAACAGGTGGCTTCAGCCATTGCACGCATGCACATGGAAAGTAGGTCTATGGCTGCTGAATGCTAACAGTACATAAGGTGTGATATCAATGTTGACAGAGGTAACATTCCCTCTGTACCAGTCACCCTTTACACCTATCATATCATACAACAGTCCATTTGTCATGTATGTCATTACACATGTCCACCGATTGCAATGCCTACAAACATGCCCAAATAACAAGATTGTAGGACCTACACACATGTACATGTAGTGTCGTGCATTCAGATAACATGTGTGCAGTTGCTGATGTATGCAGGTGACATGTATCCTAGTACATCATACAGTTGCAATGCAGCCTCAACATTGCCAACTGTATATGGTGATATGCTGATTGTACGGAAAGATGTACCTCAGGTATGGACAGATGTATGGAAATAACTAAGTGGTGGGGCATCTTTGCAGATGGATGTTTGCTGAGGACAGCTCACAGGTGTGTCATAAGCGGTCCTACAATAACCTGTGTAACCGGTAAGCAATGGTTTCATTAATTGAAGGACATAACACACAACTTAGACAGCGGTCAGGGTGACAGCGAAGGTAAATCACTTGACACCTGTTAACAGTTAAGACGTCCCATGTGCATATATCAGCACTCTTGCCAAAGGAAGTGTCAGTACAGTTTGTAACGCGTGCAATACTGCTGTAAGTCTGGCATGCATATCATGAGTTAGGCAAGTCTTTGATTCACAGTACTGGCATGTATGGTTGTGTGTGTGTCCATATATGTCATGTATGGTGGGGAATACATCTGAATTGTTACTCACTCTCCTGTACACTAGTGTATACATCTGTACAGACTGCAATGTAGAAAGCAGGACATAGGCAGGGGTGTGTATATCTCACACATGTGAGGTATCTGTATGTGCGTGACTTAAGTGTATTCAATACTGAATACCACAGTGTGTGTATGTGTGTGTGTTTATGTATGGCTGTCTGGTCCCTGGAGTGAGGATGTATGTTACCATACTGAACTGATAAGACCCCTCCCCCATCCAGGTGATGCATTCTACTGTCCGTGTTGATGTCCGCGATCTTAGGCCATACTGACTACCTGTATATGTGTATTCTCTGTGGCACATCATGTAGGTGCACAGTACTGTAATGATGATTTGCACATAGGCAGGGGTCCTCACCTCACCAGTAGCAACTGTGTGTGAGTGTGTGTTACTGTGTCGGTGAATCCGTGAGTGTGTGGGTGTGTTACTGTGTCACTGAATAAATGTGTGTCAATACCTGAGTGTGTGGGTGCAGTTATGTGTTGGCATCTTGTCATGGAAACATGTAGTACTGATTCCGAATGAGGCACCACACTTCCCACTGGCCTCTACCCTTGTAATCAGCTAGGCCGCTCTCTTACCTCACCACTCCATGTAACTGTACCTGTGATGTCACCCTTTATGGATGTCATGTCTGTAGCCACAGTAGCTTAATACAGCTATCATGCTCTTGGATCAGTACATGTATTTGGAACGTGGGACATTCTCACTGTTATGTGGCAGCTACACAGTGCATGCTGGTATATTCATACATACCTGTGAGTAGTCCACATTGACATATGGGACACTAACTGCAAACATTGACATCCACCGGGACGTACAATTAGACGTGAAGGCGGACAGCAGAACATCATGACCAACATGCAGTTACTGTTGTTACACAAGACACATACTGTTAACAGTACGAAATGCATTGCACACCTGTAGTACATGGTATGTCTGCTGCCTGTCAACAGTAATCAACAATTGTAAACTACACTTATCTTCCTAGTCGGTTCACCCTGTGCATCAGACCGTATGAGCATGTCCCTGCACCGATGGTGTGGATGTCAGAGGTGCGGCACAGGCATCATCATATGCACAGGGTGATAATGTTTGCCAGAGGCCTAGGCTGCACCATTACATGACATCATGTGTGTGGGTTAGGGCCTTTGATCTAATTGGGCATGTGTGGATGTTATGCATGTGTGTGTTGCGGTGCCCTACATATGTTCCTAGTGTGTGCTTGTATGTATGCACACAGTTCTGCCATGTGTCTGGCCTACACAGGGGTATTATTAACAGCTGCAGACTGTACAGGCCAGGTTTTACAGTTCATGGTGTCCGGCCATGGACATGTGACCTGTGCCTGCCAGGGGTTGCATGGGCACTACCAGGCAGAGGTGCAGATTGGGTAGTGTCTGATGTCACTTGTCCACTGGAACCATGTCCCTGTTGGGACCATCCCGGGCAATGTGCACGTGGCCTGCTGTGTCGTGTTGTGGGCAGCACAGCACCAGATGCACTGCTGCTGCTACCACCACTATGGGAGCGGACATGTGAGTTAGGTCGTACAGGTAGGTCTGAAACAGGTGATGTAGCAGGCCTACATCCACAGGACTGACGCCTCACTCCTACCAGATGTTCCAACACAGATAGCTCATGCTCACAGATTGTCATGCCATGGTCATGGACTCCAACCATGTCACCCAACCGTCTATCCAAAGCTTCAGCAATCTGCTGTTGAGCATTTACCATTGCCTGGATGTTGTTGTTTAAAGAATGGACAGCAGTCCTCTGAAGCCTCTGATCCTCTCTGTTGTGCTGTTCAGCATGTGCCTGTGCCTCCATTACAGCCTGAAACATGTGTCTGGTGACACCAGCTGCTGTGCTCTGTCTTGCAGGAGTATGTTGGCCAGAGGTCCTCCTACGAGCAGCAATGGACACGTGCCTGTGTGGGGCACCACCAGTCAGTTGGCTGACACCATGGTGTGCAGGCACACCTTCCATAGCCCCCACACTTTCCTGTTTCAAGCTACCATGTGCCAACTGTCCTACCTCTATGGCCACTGGTGATGGGGTATCTGCAGGCATGGGATCTGTGTGCGGGGATGAGGGGGGTATAGTTGGAATTGCAACCAATGGCACAGTTTCAGCCCCTGACAACTCTGCCTGTGCCTCAATCATATGTTCATCATCACTGCTAGAGTCTGTGGGGGGCACTGACATCAGATGTACTGCAAGAGGGCAACACACCTACATCACCTGTGAGGGCAGACAAGAACTGTACATTACAATCTATACAATAAACACACACACACACACACACACACACACACACACACACACACACACACTCATATGCATGTGATATGACAGAAGGCATGCAACATGCATGTGATACGACAGAAGTCATGCAGCGCAGACAATAATAGTGGTAGTTATCATACATCCATGCATGTGATATGACAGAAGGCATGCAACATGCATGTGCTACAGCAGATGGCATGCAGCGCAGACAATAATAGTGGTAGTTATCATACATCGCTGGGTTGCACACAACAGCATGCAGGTGTCATAGCAGATGGCATGCAAATTACACAGTCATAGTAGTAGTTAGCATACATCCCTGTGTTACACCATGTAGACCAGCACAGGTTAAGAGTACACCTGCCTGATGTGTGGCATATGACCTTAACAATCACATGTAGTATGACATGTGATCTGCTGACGTGTGCAATGACATGCATACATGTTTAACACAATGGTGCCCTGTCAAATATACAGTGGGGTAATGGTGTCCCATTGCAGAGTTGTCTGTCCATCCTACAGATATACTGCACATTTAGCTGATGTGCATGGCCATTGCAGGGAATCATGAGGTGTCTCCATTGCTATACAGTGTGAGTTACAGACACAGTTCATAGCCATGACTGTGTACAGATACAATACCTAGATACTGTGGAATGTGACCCACGTCACTGAGGTGTATACACACTAAACCATGATGTGGAAGTTGTGACACAGGACACTGAAGGGTATACGGATGGCACCCCTGCACATCTGCAACCATATTGCTGCTGCCTGGCAACTATAGCCAGATATTGCGAACATGTCGGTTCACCATGTCCCACATGACATTTGTGTACCACACACACATACACACACACACACACACACACACACACACACACACACACACACACACACACACGAGGGGCAAGTATGACATTGATGTCTGACACCAGCAAGGGTAATGTACTGTATCTGTGGGCAGATGGGGATACTGTACAGTTGACTGCTGTCATGTTGTGACACCCTCAAGATGTTCAACATATCATATGTGGTGGATTGATGTCACGCCTACACAAGATGTGCACAGGCCTGTAGGATATCTAGTGTTCCACATCTACAGTATAACCATTACACAAAGGCCATAGTTGGACCATGTGTAGTCATTGTACGACAGGGTGTACACACAAACACATCACGTCTACTCTGTGTGTTGCTTCATGTCTCTGGCCATCCTCCATGGCCATGTGTGTACATGTGTTGGCCAAATTATTGTGACAGGCATCTATTTCACATGTCTGTGTTGTCCCATATGATATACACCCATAGATGTCATATGCTCCACTGACGACAGGGTTATGCAGACAAAGGGTGGTATGTGGGATATGTTTTCAGGTTAGTTAGACAGTGTTGCAGCCCAGCCACTAGATGTCATGGACATGTCAAGATAGCACATCAAATTGTGTGACATTCATAGCAGGGCTATGATCCTGTGGGCTGGCCATACTCCAGCCCACTGTGTAGTACTGTTTGTATTCCCCACATGTGTAGTTCTGATCTGTAGTACATGTCCCTACAGTGAACAGCACCTCCACCATTGTATGCACAGCTGTCCACACATCTGGCAATGACAGTTTGTGAGGATTCATGTCAGTGAGGTGATTCACATAGTTTGCAAGTGTTGCAAAGGGTAGGCATTGTGAAGCATTGCAGGTCCGACCTGTATATTGTGACAGGACCATACATTATGTGTACATGTTGTAAATGGCCACATGGCAGACAGATCTGTGCATTACGATGCCTGATAAATAATAACAGTCTCACCTGCAATGGGCTGCTGTCACAGTGGAACACCAGAGGTACTTAAATAGGAGTAACACAGCAGTATGAGCATTATCCATGCCTGTATGATGGCTACAGGGTGCAATGTGCATGTTAACACATACACCAGTACATTAGACTATACTATGGTGTGTGCACATGTGTGCATACACAAAGTAGCATACTATAGTATGCGGCATGTGTGTATACATGCCTTGCATATGATGTTACATTACATATTGTACAGTGACACATGCAACTATATGGAATATAGTTGCTATAGGTGAAGTAATGACTTACCAGGCAACTCCAGGCTCAGTGGTTGAGAGACACCCACAACCACAATATCAGCTAAGGCTTATGAATGTGGTTCTGCAGGTGTCCCCAGGTTGACCAGTAGTTCCTCGGTATGTGTGAGTGGGGGCTGGGTTGGTGGTCCACCACCTGTTGCACCTTGTTCCCTGACGATTGCATTTGCACGCTGTTTTGCCCATCTAATGAGGTCTGTTCAGTGTCTGTGCACCTGCTGGTATGTGCAGTTGTGGCCACCGACATTATTAACCCTCCTGCGAAGTTCCATCCACAGGGCATCCCGCTGCTGTGCATCCTGTGGCACATGGCTGAACAGGATATCATGATTGTCAAGTAGGTATGGGATGAGGGCCTCATCCTCCAAACGGGTAAAAGGGGGTAGCCTTGCACATGGCATACCTGGAAGACATAATGATGGAGACAGGTCACAGTAACTCACAGAGACATACAGAGCTACAGCTGAACATACATGTGTATCGCATTTATTACATTTAAATAGTTGTATTTGCAAATCTACATGACACTGACATGTTTGTGTCACACACATGTGACACTCAATGGTGAGTGGATATTATCACCATATATGTGTGTGTGTCACCTGATTACATTGCTCATACTCCATGTGGATTGCTGTCTTGATGTGGGCATGTCTGTTTGCCTGTACTGGTGTTCCTACCTATCAGTACATGGCTGGATGTGTCCACATTAATGCAGTCGACCTTGATGCTGTGTATATGTCACGTATAAACACTTACACTGCCTTAACAGACATGACCTGTGACCATGCAGACTTGCTCACATAAGGTTTTACATGTATGTGTTCTGCCATATATATCTACACGGCACTGTACAGCAATTCAACATCCTGCCATGTATGATCTGTGTTGCACATGTGATACACATGGGACACTGGCTAGCCAGATGGTATTTGCAGGGATGGATATCAACTGTAGCATGTACAGTCAAAGTCAACTAGTACGCTATATGCCATGGGCCATGTATGAATCTAGGATGAAAGGTTACCAGGCAGTAGCCAACAGGCAGGTCTCTGGGGCCAGGTGGAGCAGTGCCATATTACTGATCCACAGGGTTAATGATACATTTACCATGCGGTCATCACACCATGTCTGAGAGGGGAGCGATGTGCAGCTTTGACGGACAGGAATGCATAGTATGGCAGGACTATGTAAAGTGTATGGGACAAGGATCTGTCCAGCATGTGGAAGGTGGATGTCCATGAAGTATGTGTTTGAGATCAGGATGTGTACGTGTAGCATGTCCAACATCACTGGGTTGGATATGGATTTATTCAGGGCATGCATCATGCTACATAGTGGAGATGGGGAATGGGAAGGCTGGTGTAGGCCATCTGCACATGGCCAATACCTCTTAAAGGAAATATGTGATCTGATATGGGTCACTTGAGTGGTGTGTATGGCTGGACAATGATCTCTATATTGATGGATGGCACCCTGTCATTATTAGGGTTGCCACATATGACTACCTGACAGGTGTGGTGATGTAGCTATCACAGGAAATACAACTGCCCAGCTGCATCCCTTACACACAAGTGTCCATTATGTTGACTGCTGCCTAGGTGGTAGTTCATGGGTACAGAGTTATTAACATAGGGGTGACAATGCAATATGTAGCTGTCAGATTGTGGCCATATGTCACACACACCTCACCCACAAAGCCACTTCTGTAGGTTGTCCACAACACTGTTGAGTCGGCTATTGCTCCTAGGTCATAGTCATTTGCATACTTCAATAGGCAGATGCCTTCTGTTTGTCTGTGAGGTATGGACTACAATGAGGGGGAATACAATTAATTAACCCTGTCTTACTGTAGCTGCCACTGGTGTGATGAGCATGTATTATTCAGACACCTTCTGTAGTGTTGGTTCTGCCAGCAGTCCCATTGCATAGCACTCCTGTGACATAGGAATGTACATCTAGTATAACAAGTGTAGGTGGAACACAGTATGGGTGATGATCCTATGACCAGGCAAGGTTATGATATGCAGTGTGAAATCAACCTTACTGTCATCTACATCTGTACTGCTGACATCAATTATTTGATCAAGGTTCATGGCCTTTCAGACCAGACTCAGCAGGGTAGTAGTGCAGTACTTCCCATTTTCAGTGGTGTCTCCCCCTTTGTGAGTTGTGATACCTGTTGGTGTGCATCATTCAGCATGTACACAGCCTGACATGGAGCTATGTTTTACATGATGTGTACATGGAGAGCATCTTGTTTTGCCATATGTGTATGATACAACCTGTGATGTGGACAGGTCCCATGCAGCCCGAGTGCAGCTTGTACCTGCATAGTTGTGGGTACAGGGGCCCTGTGGTGTACATGGATATATGATTGTGTACCTGTTTGTGGGGGCAGTGTGTTTATGTTATCCAAGCCCTATCTGGATTGCTTATTCATGCTCAGCACTTGTTCAGAACTTGTAAGCACTACGTAAGCTACTAATTACTATAGCACTCAATCTTCCTCATTACAGGTAAACAGGTTTTGTACATACTTTTCTCACTTGCTTAGAGTAAAATAGCTCTTGTACTCACTTTCCTCACTTATCTAGGGGAAATTAGTTTTATATTCAGGCATGTCCAAGAGTCAACTGCCAGTGTTCTCTCCTGTCTATCTGATGAATATGGACATCTTGAGGCAATGTACACATTGCATCATGTACACAGACAACCCTCTCCGCCTACCACCCAACACTACAACCTGTGACAGATGCACTTATCTAGCCAAACTGGAGGTAAAGCTATCTCCAACCAAGCCTGACCCTGACAGTCATGTGGAGAAGGTAAACATTCGCACCACACCACACTCATAACATAGTCTCACTGAATCTACCCCACTATTAACTGAGAAAACCGCTCGTGTGCCAACTCATTAGCTCAATGCTTTCTGGAATTCATAAACACCAATGCCCAGGATCAACATATCCACACAACCACCAGGGGCAACAATATCCTAGATGTAGGCATTACTAACATGAGTGACTGGTGTTCCACACCTGAAGTCAACTCCTCATTGGTCCGATCCAACCATGAGCTGAACACCATTGATATCCACATCCCGCCCTCACCCCGCATTAAGAAAACTACAGTATAATATGTCTACAAAGCCAACTTCATGCTTCTTAAGACAGACGTGGTGAATGTCATGACACCCATGCAGTTGGACAATGCTGTTACAACTGCTGAATCCTACACAAATGCACTCTATAAGCACTTACACAAGTGCATGGATTGTGCTATCCCAAACATAACCAAGACGCTATACTCCTAATTAAGAAAACCAATCTGGTGGTCCCCTGCCTTAAACAAACTGAACTACAGGAGGAAGACACTGTTGCAAAAGAGAGTACAATCCCATGCGTGGACTAGCTCCCTGGTCAGCATCAGTAAGAAGGTGAGATCCCTTATAAGATCCTCTAAACCTAGCTACGAAAACAAAACCGCCACTAATTCCAACAACAACCACAAAGCATTCTATAGACATGTCAAATATCTCAATGTCAACATCCAGATCTGCTTTGAGTTACAGCACAAAGGCATGAACATTACAGAACCAACTGATATTGCCAACATCCTGGCAGATAGGTTCAGTGCTACCTTTCCTCCCTCCCTCTCAAAGCTGCACACTCTAAAGCCAATATCACAGCATCCATGGGACCGGACAACATCCCAGGCTGCATTTTACATGAACTTCAGAAAGTACTGGCTCCCCACCTATGGACCATGTTCAATAATAGCCTCACATCAGGCTTAGTGCCCCCTAAATGGCACACAGCAACAGTTAGCAGTTATTCCACTCCACAAAGCTGGCGCCACAACAGACCACGGGACCTATTGCCCTATAGGCCTGACTAGCCTGGTCTGCAAGGCTATGGAGCACATCATGGATATCAGTCACAGAGACACTGGGTACCTCCAAACCTTTGACCCCTCCCAGTTTGGCTTTGATAAGGGCAGACCATGCCTCCTAAACCTGGTGGACTTCTTAGAGACATTTACCAAGGCATTAGATGAGGGTAAGGAGGTCCACACAGCCTACCTAGATCTCTCAAAGGCTTTCAACGCCATTCCTCATTCTGGTATTAACATAGCCATCCACCTGAACATTAACCCCTATGTCATGTGATGGTTTGCAAAGTGGCTCATGGACAGAACCCACACAGTGGGAGTTGCATAGCCTAGGTCCGACTGTATACCAGTTACAAGTGGCATCCCCCAGGGCTCAGTAGTAGCACCCCTCATGTTCGGTATATAATTCTCTGACGTACATGCAAGCACAGGAGGGCTTTGGCTGAAAAGGTTTGCAGATGACTGCAAACTAGGAGACATAATTGTTTCCCCAGCTGTTACAGACACCCTCTGGAAGGGTCGCACTGAGACAGATACCTGGTGTCAATATCATGGCCTCAAGCTGAATGCCAAAAAGTGCATAGTCATCCCCTTTGGATATAACTAATTACCAGCGGACTACCACATAGGTGCAATTCCCCTATATACAGAAAAGGTAATAAGGGATCTGGGAACCCCAGTAGACAGCAATCTCTCCTCCGATACCCATAATGACAAGGTGGTTAGAATATACTTCTATGTGGCCCCTCTAATCTCTAATGGGTTCACATCCAGATCAAAGCAGGCCATTGTGCCTCTCTACTCATGACTTATTAGACACATTAAAGGATACAACACCCCATTTGGGATATACCTTACAAGACAACTGCAACAGCTTGGAAGACCACAAAAGTACCACACCAAGAGGATTACTGACCTCAAACAGATGACCTATGCAGCCCAACCTAAGAAACTCCAACTATACTCGGTTGCATACCGCATACTCACAGGTGATCCCTGCTTGACATACAAGGCCCATGTCCAACCCAGTATTGCTGGATATGCACCACCTAAACAGAGGCCCCTGAGAGCCACATGCTCTAGGGATATACACCTAACCACAACGATGACTAGGACGTGCTAGATGGATAGATTCCTGACACGGACACTCCCCATGCTTTGGAACATGATTCCAATGTTCATCAGGCAGGACCCCTCACTAGCACTCTTCAAGGAAAACCTTGACATGTGGATGGGAGACAGACATGTACCCCAGGGATCACTGCAGTGGCTCTGCTGGACAGAGGCACAGGGAACTAATGACTCTGCCATTCAATTCAGAGGCACAGGGAACTAACCTGTGGGGTGGCGAAAGCCAACACACTCTATCTAGGCTTATAAATACCCTTGGTAAGACAGCCTAGTACCTACCTTTGCACTTATTCCATGTCTTATGTGCATGGATAGTTAACTAGCTCTTCCATTTTACTTTGCTATCATGCTGATAAACTGTTGGGTGACTACAAGTCATATGTATCCTGTTATTGAGTATTGTAAATGCCAATAGACATAACTAATGTTTGCCTAATGTAACAGTAATGCTATGTAACTTGTAATACATATCTGCCTACAATACTGTACATTACACAGTTATTGGCACAATATCCCACAATGCAAATCATAATTGCACAGTGGGCCAACCTTTGACATGTTATTCTCAGTAATACACCCATACATATGACTTCTGTTACAATATATCAACATATACTATCCCCTGTTATAGCACATACTTGTTGGACCAGCCCTGCCACTGACAGTGGCTAGTGAGGAATATTTGTGTTCAAAGCCCTTATATAGCATCCCTTGTGGTGTATGCGGTGTTTGCCTTGTGACCTACAGCAGTACACACATGAATACTACAAGCATTACTATGCTCAACAATACATCACTACAAAATAACTGTTTCCACTATATGGATTGCGTGCACTTTAAATATTACAGAACAGGTATTAAATACACAGACATACTGAGTGTTCTACATACCTTATTAGTAACCCAAGTTGTCGTTGACTGTTGATTCAATCCTTATCAGTTTGTGTTTCAATCTTCTTTGTAACATTCTGCTGGTATATATGGATGGTTTGAATGTGTGATAAGCCACCCTTTTCTAGTTAAATATCAGTAACATGTGGTATGCTGACCACCAATTGGTGTTCCAAAGTAGTTAATTAGATTCACATCAGCTGTGCAGCTACTCCATTAGCTAATGCCATGGCAACAGTGGTGTATAACTGAGTACTCCTTTTGGGCATTGTCCGTTTGCCTTACTTTCGAGGAAGATGGCCTGGGTGTGTTGTTTGTGATGTATTTCAATAGCTATATGGAGACAGACAGAGATATATTAGCTTCAAAATTCCCATGGATTTTATGTAATGGCTAGACGATTTTGTTCTACATGTGAGTACAGCTGTTATATTTCAGAACATTGCTATTTATGCAGGGTTTGTTTGTACCTGATACTTCTGCAGATGTTTAAGTCTTGAAAGGATGTTTGGGCAGCTCAAGGCAGTATGGCTATGCATGAACTGTTATGTGGTTTACAGTGTGCTCACCAGACATCCTTGATTTGGTGTACATGTGTATCATATTGTGCTGTTACTCTGTAATTGGTAACAGATCCCAGTGTACACACAACCCTCTGAAACGGGATTAGTGCAAACAAACCCTGTAACATCAGCAGCTGTTCCATTGTATAACAGCAACTATTTCACATAGGGCCATGTTAGTGTGTCTCTGACAAGGTATGTTAAGGCTTCTTCAAATGTCGTACAGTGAGTGAATGATTTGTGATGTTATTACAGTTTGTATAGTAATTTATTTGGGTGTGGGGGTGATGTTGGTGGTTGTGCATAGCAGATGCAGGTGTGCTTTTATACATAATCGATATATGCGTGAGGGTTCCTTCCCTATTTGAACATCTATCCTTTAGTGGACTAATACTATGGTAATTGCAGGCTGATTCATTAAGGCACTGTTAAGTGGTTCCTGTATAGCATGCGGGTGATGTTAGTACTTGAATCCTTTCGGCAATACATCAGAATGTAATAAAGTGTTGCTGCATGAAAGCTGTGTATTTCTGTCACAGGTATTTACAGTCATTGTAGTTGTGTTGGTGACTGACCCTCTTTGGCTAGGGTTGCCACCTTTTCATATGGCCATAGTGGGACATTTTCGGGACACACATCAGATTTTACAGGCCGACACAAACCCACGGTCAGAACAAGGGACAGAACTTTCCTTTCTTGCCTAAATGTAAGATTATTCTTGTAGAAGTTTAGTTGCTTATCCTGTTGCTTGTAACATGTAGGTATTTTAGATACAGAAAGAACTATTGTATGCAACTATTACATTTCATATGGGACATAATTATGTCCTACAATCCCAGGACATTTGCCACATTTAATATATTTGGTCAGGACACAACCGCCCAAAGAGGGACTGTCCCTTACAAAGTGGGACAGGTTGTAACACTATCATTGGCTCATGTCCATAGCACATATTTGTAATAGTGTATAGGCATATACTCTCCATATCCTTTGTTTATAAAGGTTGGTCATGGCGGAATGTGTGATTGTTATGGTCCATGTTATACTCATATATGAACACTTCAACCACTATATACGGGATACCTACGGAATCCCAAAACCACACAGTTCCGATGCCCACAGTACCGGGCCCAGACACCCATACCCCACATTACCGACAGTGACAGTAACTCGCGAAAGTAACACGAACATGGAACACACACACACCCTCACACAGACACACTGCTACCCACTACATCCAAACAAACCATCCTACACTACGTATGAGCAGGTGGGCAAGCCTCCTACACTCCCAATGTAGGTGTGAGCTCTCCCCACACCCCCCTACTTTAATATTCTACCTCCTAGATCACGCAAACAGACGCACAAAGCTAACCCACACCCACACATTGCAGTCCCCCAAGAACACACACCACACTCAGAACACACACTTACACACACTACAGCCCTCAGAAACACACTTACACACAGTAACCTACCTGAACCGCAACACCAGAAGCACTGACTAACTGTCCCTTAACATCGTGATTTTAAACCTCGCACATCTGGTGTTTCAGTACTGTGTTCTTTTGGACCTTAAGCCTCGGGATTACGCCCGTCGGTATGTCAAGCAGTCAGTATGTGGTAGGTATCCCATTTATATGTACCTCCATGGTTATGTAGATGTTGTTAACCTATCTATATATTTACATATATATGTATATCCCCATATATCAACATCTCTCTCTCTCTCTCTCTCTATATATATATATATATATATATATATATATATATATATATATATATAAATAACATACATCTTTCATTGGGTACATGCCGGTTTGTCCTATTTCCACACATTCCTACCTTTTGTGTTTTATCCTGTCAGTATACACAACTGCCATTGGTACATCTCAGGTAGCTTAGTGGTATGTTATTGTGAAGATTCTGTACATGGTTGCGCGTTACTAATCCTGGCAGTGGTATTTTACCTCTCAGAGCAGGCACTGGTAATGCAAGGGTGATTAACGTGCATTTCAGTGGTTGTGTGTTCCACATGTATATTATTCTGTGGAATACCACCTATATATGCAAGCTGTGTTTAAGGTATACTATGTAACATGTAAACATCTGAGAAGATTCCTGTCAGGGATACTCCCCATTATTTGGAACTACATCCCTGATTACATTATACAAAACCCCTCACTAACACTCCAGGGAATCCTTGCAGAGTGGGTGGGGAACAGTGGATACACCCCAGGGATCCCGCAATTGGCTCCACTCCAGAGAGGGACAGTTAGTTAATCGATGGGGTGGCGACAGCAGACACTTTTTGCCTATGCTTATGAGTGGCCTCGGGCAGTTGGGCATGTACCTACTTATGTATCTATGAACCTCTACATACAGTATGGACACATGCTGATAGCTTAATTTACTGTTCAGGTATTGACTTACCTTGTGCCAATGGCGGTTGTGTGTACAATAGTTGAGGGCTACCTATGTAGGATGCACATAGTAGACCACCTATACATAAAACTTTACAGGTGGCCGTGTGTGTGCCATCCATGTTTGCTGTGTGTGCAGGTGGAGAAGGGTGTCAGTCCATGAGTGCCTACACTGTCAGTGTCTGCTATACGTTCCCTCTTTGCCAAGGCATAGGCATACTGGGCACACCTCCATCTGCCTACTGAGGCTAGCACAGGGTGTTCGTGGTCTGAGTCCCTCTGTGCCTGTGGGTCCCTTGGCAATGGTGGTGGGCTGTGAGGGCCTTCACCATTCTGTCCCTGCTGCAGCTGTTTCCACAGGATTATATTGTGTAGCATGGCACATACTATGAAGATGTGGGCACATGTACCTGGAGAGTACTGCAAGGCTCCACCAGATATGTCCAAGCAACGGAACCATGATTTCAGCATCCCAAACACGTGCTTTATGATGCTTCTGGTTTCTGCGTGTGCCTCATTATGGCATTCTTGCGTGGCTGTGTGTGCATTTCTGATGGGAGTCATCATCCCCGGTTCCAGTGAATAGCCAGCATCCCCCACCAGGTGGCAATATGGGATCTCCCCCTTAGCAAATACCTGATACAGCTGTGAGGCATGCCAGATGTGGGAGTCCTGATAGCTTCCAGGGCTGCCAGCACACACATCCATGAGAATGCCCTGGGCATTGCACACTACCTGGCAGTTCATGGAGGGGTATCCCTTGCAGTTTATGCAGCCCCTACCCTGCTCACCGGGTGGTGACTTGATGTGTATGTGTGTGCAGTCTATTGCACCCAGTACCTCCGGGTAGTCTGCCATACGGTGGAAGAGACGCATATTGCTGGCCAACTCCTCCTGCATTCAGGGGAAGTATATGTTATCATTGACATGTGGTAACATGGCATCCAGGAACTGGTGGGGTACTCTGGATGCTGGTGCCTGTGAGATCCCCATGATATCCCCAGTTGGCCTTTGGAAGGTACCTGTGGCTAGTATTCTCAAGCTTACACATACCTTTGTGTCCAATGGGATGGGTTCCTCTCTGTTACTTCTGGCTCTGAGACATGGCCGGCACAGCTCAACAAGTTGCTGCATGATGTTCTTGTCCACCCTGTAATGCTCTAGTATCTCCAGATCATGTAGCCCCTGGTAGGTTACCCTGGGTCTGAACACTCTTCTCCTCCGGTGCCTGAGATGGTTGTCAGCATCATCCTCCACACCACCGTCAGTCTCCAACACATACTGGTGAATCAAGGCTATGGCGGCCCCTAACATATGCATATTAGAAGTTCCCTCTCTGTATACACCAATGGTGCAGAGTGTCTTGGAATACACAAGTGTGTGTGTGGGACTTTCACACCTTATACTATTGTGCAATGGATGGTGCTGGTGTAATTGGGTGTGTTTGTGCAATTCTAGCTGCGGGGTATCTTAATTATTGGTTTTACAGCAGGTACTGCTATTGTGGGGCCTTTGGTGTTGACTTACGCTTGGCTGCCATGATTCATCTATTGCCCTTTACTTTAATTTTCAACCCGATTCCACCCCCATTGTCAGGCATGCATCCAGCTGCCGGCTTTCTTGTTTTGTACTTTCACAACCCAGGATTGTGTTGGGAAATGTGTTATGTAGCTGATTTACTGCAAGTTTGCTTTGTTCTGCTGTGACAGTTCTCTTTTCTTTGCTGTATGGCACCTCCCCTTTCCTGTTCTGCAGGTAACTGCTAGAAGCCTTGTTAGCTGTTGTCAATGGCCCACTGTGAGTTCCTAGGTGTTAATTACTCATTTGTACTCCATCTACCATGCTGCAGCATTTCCTTATTGTCTTCCCGTATCCTTCCTGTTTCAGCTGTGGTGCGCACCGTGCACAGCCTTTTACTGGGTTTCGAGCAGGTTTTCATCCACGTTTACATGCACTTTCAGTTACCTTGTGTGTTCTCAGCTAAGCAAAGCTATGGCTATTTCCACACCCCTATCCTGTGGCTTTACTTAGCAACAGGCAACCCAGATTAGCAATGATCCAATGTGCTTACAGCTATGGTGGCGCACCCCTCTCTTGATGTCATGTTTACCTCCAGGCCACTCCTCGGTGTTGTACCACTACACCATGTGGTACATCCTTACGCTGGTGGGGCGTTTGCGATTTAGTATTACTTGACTCATTTGCATGGCATTGACTACTAATTCATAGTTACCATGCAGAACACTGTCACAGACCCTTAGCAACCCTTGTGCCATGGTTGTGGTGTAGCATGTGTGCCATTGACTATTATGGGGAATTCATGAATTGTGTTACATTGCAGTTTTATGACATCTAAATATATTTTCCTTGTGATCCCGTTTGCACACAGATGCACTGCGGTTTTACTTTGTGTTAGAGTGGCCATGACATTAAATGTTATCTTTTATGTGTTGTGCATGTTTTTTATGCCATTGGCTATATATTTAGCCATTGGCATATATTAACATTATAATACGTAAGTTCAGTCCATTTTCATGGCTCCGATTTTATGTTTGAAAAAATGTAAACTTTTTTTGATTTACATTTCCTCATGCTTACGCTATGCCTGCACCACTTCATGAATCACTATATACCTTCATTTGCATGCTACAGTGCTGTGCATGGGGTAATTAGCATACATGTGCTGGGAGCTACGCAGCTCTGGCGTACGCTGGTAGTGCACATGGAAACAGCTTGTACCGGAATCGCTTGGCGGCCATATTTGGCACTTGATCGCCGACGCTACTCCGGCACCTGGCGCAGGCTTCATGAATCCTGGGGTCTTTTTTTTTCAGAGGAAGCTACCATGTCACTCACCTAGCAATACTTTATGTAATATACAAAGCAAACAGTACACTATTCTAAGATGAAATCAAATGAGTTCTAAAACTTAGTAAACAGACGAATACTGCATTGTAAATAAGAAAATATGGATATTACCTCCAAACAGTTTAATACATGAAAACAGTAAAAGAAGTATCAAAACACAAAATTGATTAAAATGCAATCGCTGCTATAATTGGTATATCACTGCACAGTCACAGCATACAAGTTCAGAAAGATTTTACATTTGTCCCTGTAACCCCCTCCTCCCCTCCCCAAATCCACTTCAGTGCTACAGTTAAAAAGTCTTTCTATGGGATTCATTATCAGAGAGGATGCAACAAGGCCATGCCAACACTATTTGTGTTCTTAGAGCTATGAGTAGCATTGCTAATCAGTTAGGCATGTGGCCAAGCTAGCATGATGAGGCACTCCATCTTCATGGCCACTCCACAGGCTTGCACCACATCTAAACATAGGATGCAAACAACAGAGTGTGCATAAATAACCATGCAGGTAATGTGAGTGCTCATGCACAAACTGTTTATGTGCAAAGATGAGCAGGGACATACAGTGAAATATATGATCAATGAAAAAGCAAGCACTGCACACACTGGACTGGAGATCACTAACAGAAGTCATTCAGAAGGTGTACAGAAAGGAGCAAAGTGAATAGTATATCAAATCATGACATGGAAATGTACAACATAAAAAAACAGTAAGACAATATGGTTATTTCAAAACACTTTATACTTTAAATGGTACATCTAAAAGTAAGACTGTAGTGCTGTCACACATGTTCTATACCTAATAACAATGGAAAAAATTAATTGTGCTCTTATGTTATACAGGTAATTGAAAAGGAAAAGATTTTTTGCTGGGGTTCGTTTGTGTAGGATTCTGCATAGTAATCCACAGGTGGGGCACTGCAGACATCGTACAGCAAGGAGTTATAAAAGGGGTCATCACTATTATGAGGACTTTATTAGACTGTGAAATATATGAAATGTGCATGTGGATTGCAGTGTAAAAGTATAAATAACATATTGCAAGGGGAACAAATCCAGATCTCCCATACTTCTATGTGTTATACAGTTGTCTTAGCAAGGGTAGCCAGTGAAACAGTCATGTTGCAATTCCCCTACAACACATCAAACAACCATGCATAAATTCGCAGATCACTGAAATAAATCATTAACGCCACTACGACCATATATTTCCCAAATGTTCATCCCAGCATTGGTAGAAGAATACAGATGAATAAATCATGTCAGACAATATCAAAATTCCCCATTAATGTACATACACATGACATGATAACTGATGGTCAGTTGAATGCTACTGATTACAGCAGTAAAAGAGAAAAATACCCAGGAATGATATTGAACCCCTGCCTATGTCATTAATATGCAATAGGCCATTCCAGTGGGAGCAAGGCTGATTGGAATAACACATACATAAGGAATGGAACAGTTGATGTCAGGATAACCAAAAAGCACAGAAGTGTTTGAACTCCTGCCTTTCTCCAAGGTTATATTTACATGGATAGAGTATTAGCAAGCCATGCTAATGGAGTAGTCATGAAAAAGGTGGCTGAAAAATGCATTTCAGAAGAACACTACTTGATATTAGGGTGAACAAAATGCACATACCTTAGTCTGGACACCTGACCTTTTACATTCATATTACAAATTCATGGTCATTAGAAAAATATACCATAGAAGAAGGTGTTCTAAAGAGAAATGAATGCAGCCACACATGTAAAGTTAAAAGCAATGCTGCAGATCATAAAACGAACAAAGAAAACTGACATAGCATAGGTGGGGGGTGAAAACTGTATGAATTACTGAATGATTATAGTGAGACATGGAGTCTGTCAAATGAACATATCATGTGACCACATTTTTACATTAATATGGCAGTACTAGATTATGATAATGAAAATCTTTATCATTCCATAAGTTAGATCGTTATAGCTTTAAATGCATGCTTGTCTAACTCACAGTCTCTAGACTAGTGTACTAGCTACTGACGCCACAGAACAGGTTACATAGCACTTGTTAAAAAGCACACATTTGAAGAAATGCCAACACCATTGTGTGTCAATGAGTATGGTTATGGTTAAAAGGGAGTAAAAGACCAAGGGAATCAAAACTTTCTTCCTGTGAAAATGTCCAAGTAGAATTTGTTTCCACATATCTACTCACAAAATGAGAATTGCGTGTCAGCATTCAGTTTACACACTGATACAGTGTGCACAAGACTAGATTTCAACCCTTGCTTGCCTGACTCATATTTTTTACACATGAGTACTACCATGACACAGAATTACTTATACAACATTTATCAGAAAACAAACATTTGAAGGGTGTGTAACAACATTATAGAAGTCTGATAAATGAGCATTTTGAAACAGACACTAGTGATTAGTATCTCACAAGCCTGAACATACCTTATTGACAATTCCATCACATCAGGAGTACATTGCACCATGGAAGCTATTACATTTGAAATAATAAATGTTCATTATTTTGACGTAGACACATATAGATATAGATATAAATATAATTTATTGACATTTGATTACTCGGAAAGTCACTTTTCTATTATATAGGTTGTCTCCTCCTTATATAACACACATGTTTTTTTCAAAACCTTCTTTAGAAATGCACTCATTTACTTGTCTTCACTGAAAAAAAGAAAACTGCTTCCATAACTCCCATGTTCCATTTCTACCTATCCCCCCTATTTCTCCTAAGTTAAGCTACAAGAAGTAAATTATATACTGGCATTTTTAACTTTTTACTTCTCATGTAACTCTCTAAAACATTGCATATTTTCTGTATAATGCAGTGTCTGATGCACTTTAACCATGCACCCTCCACCCCCCCACACACACACACACACACACAGAGTGGAGTGAAATTAGAAACAAAATGCTAAAGTAATAGAAATCCTACCATCTTAGATTTGTCTTTATGTAAAATATTCTTCCTTATCTGATTTGGTCTAGATCCGCAAAATGAAAAAAAGAGTACTTCTACAAAGTCCTGTTCTCTTTTAACACACATACACACCTACTGCCCCATTAAATGAACACTTTTGAAGTGATAATGTAAACATTTTCCAAAATCCACCTATCTCTCTCATCCTATACAATGCTTCTCTCCTTTGTCTTTGCAGACATTTCTAGTGTCCAAATGCTATACCTAAGATGCTCATCTTCCTCACAGAGAAATGACTCCACCTATCCTAATTATATACCCAAGGCATTTAGTTTTATCCTTCTTTATTCAGATCCCTGCTTTGAGCAATTTTTGATCTATTTCATTAACATTTCTAAGTACCATATCTTATTTATAGATATCAAAATGAAACCATCCACATAAACTAAACACCAAAGTATTTCAAGTCCCTTTAAATTCTCCATATCCCTAAGTTCTTTTCACTAGTTTTGAAAGTAACATTCATAACAAATGCAAAGCTAACCTCACATAATGGGTACTTCTGCTTCAATCCCTTCCACATCTTAGTATTCTTTCCTTTCCAACCACATACCAATAAAGAAGCATAGTATTCATTATATACAGATCTCAATAGCTACCTTATGTTTATCCCCAAATTATATCTTCTCAAAATATTGCACCACTGATTATACACCAAAGTGTTATACATTTTTGCAATATCAGAAACCAACATAATCCTCTCTTTTTTTCTTAATCAGTGCTATTATATTCATAATTCTTAAGCTCTTCATCGTGAATCCCATGAATCCCTTCTGCCATATATTTTCTCATCTTTTTGCCTTATTTTACCTACAAGATTTTCATTAAGAATTTGTAATCTAAATTATACAAAGCAATTGACCTTCAGTTCTTTAACATCCTTCTGTCTCCTTTTGTCCATATAAATTTGATTACTCCATGTGCAAATTTTCCATTACTAATATCAATACCATTGTTAAGCTAATAGTTCAAAACTTCTACAAAATTCCTTCTGATCATCCTCTAGATTTTTTTTTTTAATCATTCCTTAACCCATCCAGCCATGGAACACTAGCTAGTCTAACCATCACCAAAACTTTATTTAACTAATCTGAAGAAATACTGCTGTTTATATACTCCCTGCACTCCTTAATAACTTATATCAAACTCACATTGCTGAACTTCTCAAATACCTCTTTTTCTATACACTCCTTACATAAACCTATTTAAAATATCTCATATTTTACCTAGCTTCATTTCTCATCAATGGACAGACTTTCTAATGCATTTATTTTGTTGCTACATACCAAAAGGCAGTAATTTTATTTGAGCTATTCCTATCTTGCCCAAACTAATTAATCATGTTTTTTCTGGGCTGTAACCTGAAACTGTACAATGAAGAGTAGCCTGCCCTTAATCATCTAATCTTTACTACTAGTAATGTCAAAGATTGCATTAAAATATTGCATGTACTAATTGTCAGTCATTGTTTGACAAGGCCAGGTTGCTATTGTAAATTTTTCAGCAGAGGTAATCAAGCTGGCCCAGAGACTGACTTGTTATGGGACTTGCATAAATTTGTATTTATATTTCTTTATTTGTATTTATTTAACATTTGTTCAGTGGGAAAGTCTGACAAGGACAGAGCACATTTTCAGCACAGGCCCAGGGAGAAATGCTCCAGACACATGCCTTCGGAATGTGGGAGGAAATTAGAGTACCAGGGGGCACCCATGAAATGCAGGGAGGACATACAGACTCCACACATAAGGCACCCCAGCCAAGAATCAGACTGCAGAACCTCTTGCTGTGAGGCAACAATGTTAACTGCTTCTCTACTGTGCCACCCAAACTGCAATAACAAGATACAAATGTGAAGAGTTGGATGTTCGATGTCCGCAGATACTGCTGGATTGCATGCATCTTTTGATAAAATTGACTGTCATCCAGATCACAAGAACACCATGGCTTGTTTCCCTTAAGTATACTAAAGCTAAGATTGAGGGCAAGACTGTCAGATGGCAATAAGTTACAAGACCTTTTTTCTTCATGCCATCTGCTACAGCATTTAATATATTCATCATGAACATTGTATGTATTCATTTTTTTACATCCCTTCTTCTAACAACAGATTGTTTTATCTAAATTTATCTAAAATTACATAGTGTTTTATTTACTTTCAACTACATTTATACAATGAGCTGAAGATCAGGATGACAGAAAATCAAATGTAATTATGAAATGTCATCGTTGTTAATGTGAATAGTGGATTGAATAAGCAACTGTGAGAAAAAACAGTTGGAACAAATCCATGCAGGTTTGTAAACTATTTTATCAGTTGTAGCATATATAGACACATACACAGACACACACAGACACACAGCTGTATGCATCCTGACACAACCACATACACATGCATATATAAATATGTGCATTTGAGCATGTACACACAAACATGCACATGCACACATAAAAACACAGACATGCACACATGTACATAGGAGTTGCAATATCTAAATTATTATGACAACTCTAATTAGTGATGACAGGAAACATATGCTTGTTTCTTAAAAGCTTCTCAGTAGACTACTTGGCATTTCATTAACATTTATATAACATAGCATTAATACATTTTAGAAGAAATAAACAGGAAACTATGCTTGCATTGATTATTTATCTTAACATCATATTCTACTGTAAAAAGTGACATACATTTCTAACTAAAGGTATAGATAAATAAGAAATGGGATAATCATGTGGCCAGAATGCATGCCTCTTTTTAGCTTAGCTTTTGTGTCTAATGGAGGTAGCATTCAGTCATTAGAAGAATAATTCCACATTAGATACTTTCAGTATGAAATAACAAATGGATATCTCAAAAAATAAGCAAAATGAGTGAACCTTTCAACTTACTTTATTGTCATAAATTATTTTTTAAAAAATCAGGCACACAATTGCAATATTTAAAAAATTAATTACAGAAAATGTAAATCACAAAGTATCACTATCTTAATTTTTCATGTATCAGTAGGTTACTACTGTACAAACACAATGTACAGAATAAACCTCAAATGGTATACCCCTAAATTGGCACACACTTCAGTGACTTACATGAAAAGGTGTACATAAATGAATATAAATAAATGGTATACCCCCGGATTTACTAATCTTCCATGCAGGACTAATCTAGTCCTGCACAGAAGCGGCAGTTTAGGAGGAGGACAGCAGCATGCCATGCATATTAATGAAGGCACACTGTCTGAGCTCCAAATCCTACATGGAGTATGGATGAGTGTAGGGGCCATGTCTGAGAGCAGAGCTCTCACAATATACACGCCCCTGCAATGAAGGACTGCAGAAAATGTAAATAAATGAGCGAGACTGCTAATAGGTGACCAAATATCCCCACCAACAGTCCCCATGTGTACAACAGCAACAGGTCATAAAAATAAAAAGAAGAAACCCCCTTTTTTTTAAACTCTGAGTAACCATAGGTGCGCGGGTGTGCCCATTGCTAAGCTATGGTTAAAGCAGTTTAAAAGGCTGAAGAGGATAACAAGGAAGATATATGCAAATGAAACAGCACAGCAATTGTGCAGTGATCAGAGCAACCACCTAACAAGCAGCATTCCCGGTTCGAGTCCCACTTCAGCACATACCATTTTCCCTGTGAAATCTGTATATGAACATTTCTTTACATTTTTTGCTGTATAACCTACTCAATAACATTTAAATGTGAACTGGAGTACTGCATCAAATGCACATGTGAAGTGTCAGTGTCATAATGAATAAGGCACTAGTAAGCAGGTTTAAGCACATATAAGCAGTAGTAAGCACATATAAGCACTAGTAAGCATGTTTGAGTGTGTCTGCATGGGAGTAAGCATTGCCTACACAGATTAAGCAAAGTAGAAGCTAACTAGATGTAAGAATCTGTAACCAGAAGTTAGCATTGCTTAGCTCCACGCAAACCCGCACACACCCGCTTATAACTGATTTAAAGTGCCTTAATCACTCTGTACCTAACGACCAATGTTCTGCCCAGCAACAAAATAAACAGCTTCTGCAAGTCTTGAACTCAGGACCCTGCAAACCACAGTCACAGTAGTTAACCACTAAGACATCATAGCAATACATATAAATGAGGTATCAGCAAACTAATCCGCACCACAGGAAAATCAAATCAAACATGTGAACTGAATCTATGTATAGTGTGATGTTGTATAACCTGCCACAGATCATAAATATGTGAACTGGAGTACTGCAGTAAGCATAGATTTGAGGTGTTATTGTAATAAAGTATAGAAGTCCCCGGGTCCCCATAGAGTGTATGTACACATGAATCACGGATACCAGACACATATATAACCTGTAATGAATACTAAATCACTGCCAAAAGGCAAATATAGTGCTAATTAACTATTAAGAAATGCTAACCGCAGCACAGCTCAGCTTAGTACGTGTAAGCAATGTGTAGGGAAGCCAATTCAATCTGCCCAGTGGTATACCTCTTTAAGCAGTACCAACCTTAAGTAAGCAGGTGTGCCCATAGCTTAGCCTTTTCAAAACCAGCCAATCACGGAAAAGTGCGAGAAATCAGCCCTACTTAAACCCAAGAGGTGGGAATACAGCTCATAACTGGTTGTAGCTTCCCCTTGCAGGCACTATGGCAGTAAGGGGAGAAGGAGTGCACTTCCGGGCACAGCGCTGGTGCATCTAGGAGTCCAACATCATGGTTGGATTCCTAGTTAAAGACCATGCACAGAGACTGCTGCAGGGCCAGTACCAGGGCTCCCAATATAAGGCGGAGGCCTAGGACCGTCTCACCCATGACCTCACCAGTGCCACTGGCATAACCCAAACTGGTGAGCAGGTTAGGCACCACTATGCTGACCTGAAGCGGTGGAAGGGGGACCTCTTGGAGGAGTGGCTACAATAGGCTAGAGCAACAGGGGATTTCCCAGCCATGTGTAAGTATCAGTCCACGACCTGTTTAATAATTGCCATCTCAGGTATATCATGGATAGGTATGGCTAAATATTCCTCTTATGTCCCCCACAGCTGCAATGGAGCAGGCCGCGAACCAGGAGGCCCACATCAGCCACCTAGCACAGTTGCAACCCGTGGCAGGTCAGTAATACTCATGCTTCTACTGTCATAGGAAATAAAAATAAATGTAGTAGTAAAGTAATTGCTAGTATAAAACGTGTATTGTTCAAGGCAAGTACTGCATACACTTGAGAATATGGCAGGAAGAGTCTGATATTGTTAGTATGGCAATAAAAGTGTAATACCCTGACAAAACAGGTTCAACTGCTGGGCTATATATCTATATTCTGGTATCATATGGTAATGTAGATTTGCAATCATGTAATAGTACTGTTGTATTAAGCACTGTTACCCACACCATGCACCATAAATCAAATGTGTAGGAATGCTTGTATATGACAGGTGTAATCTCCAGAGGTCATTTAGTACAGCTGAGAGACACATAGACAGTAAACAGGAAACATGCAGACAACAAAAACTGAATAGCGCATGTACCTGAGATGTGAAGTGTAGTTCTTTTAGCACACACAGCCATGGTTTGAATCCTGCCAGTGGTAGTAGTCTGCATACAGAATCATACCCCACAACAATACAGATATGTCCAGAATGTCAATTAAAGTGGCCCATATCTATTGCCTATTAACCTTTCCCCTTGGGAAATCAGTGGGATGATCCCAGACGTATAGGCAGCAAACAGGAAATACAACTGATTGACACAAATCTATGACAAATATCTGGCACACTAGCAACTTCCCAATACCTTATGTGACTAAGAAGCCATGAATGTCCCATTTACACCCCAACTTGTTAAGCTGTGGTCAGAGTTTGTACAGTAACAGAGTGAGTAGTATTTGCAGAATACTAATGTGTAATCTATAACTTTGTCTAGCAACAGTCAGGTAGTGCTAAGAAACATTGCTTCCACAGGTACGTTGGATATGAACAATGTGCTTATAAATACAGACCAATATAACCTTCACTGGTACTGTCCACCCTGGTATTGTAGGGGATTGTGAGTGTTGCAGTTTCTCGTAATAAGAAAGTATCACTGGTCACTGTCACCCACACTGTGCTACATAAAATAACTGTGTAGGAAAGCATGTATATGTGTGTGTCAGGTCACTAAAGGTGGAAGAGGGCAATATTCTAGATATGTCCAGGCACACCAGCATGTGGTCAACACATGGCCAGAGTCTGTGCAGAAAGAGTTAGATAGCATAGTGCAGAACATCAACCCGGACTCTGGGCATATGTGTACAGTCAGTGTTAACAAACATTCCCTCCACAGGTATAACAGGTAAGAGCTGTATATTGCAGGTGAAACTGGTTCATGTGTAATGATGTTGACAGCCATATCAGTATCCAGTATAGGTCTATAGGGTAATGTAGTAAGACTTGTAAGGTACAGATGACAGCACTGACTAGGAAAGTAATGTTGATACAGGAATATACTTCCTATTAATTGACATCTTTCTCTCCCCCCACCTTATCTCCAACAATAATCAACATACCCACACCAACTGGTATGTACTGACTCTGATAATGACCAATCGTTTGATAGATATTCTAATGGTTCCCATGCATGTGCCATATTGAATTATTCCAACATTATTGGCATGGTGCCATCAACGTACCTGCATGCTGTTCTTATTACCACTGTGGTGCCATATATGCATGTGTTCTGTTTGCTATGCAACTATTCCGTGTCTGGTGTCTGGGTTAATGGAAATATCTATGCATGCTGTATTACCTAACCGTGGAATGTATTGACTATTACTAACCCATACATGATGTTGAAATCTACACACTATAGCACGCTTGGGAAGGCCGGTCCCAGCGGACCCACATTTCCCACCTCAGCTGGCCAAGGACCAGGGCACCAACATGTCTGGGGCCCAGCCCCGCACCTCCCTGTCTGTTGGTCCTGCACCACCTTTGGGTGGAACCTCCTCAGAAGATGGGGCTCGCCCTCCTGGGAGTGGGCCCGGACAGGCACCTGTCATTCTTCACCAGGTCAGGGTCATGGTGCATAGAGCGATCAATGAGGGGCTGTGTGTCACAGTTAGAGAGTCAGACTGGCTCTGCAGCTCATCCCCCAGTACAGCCACCTTCGGGACTGTGAAGGTGCAGTGGTGACTGCCCATGGTTGGGGACCTCAGTCACACTGTTACCACTAGGGGGCTTGTGGGCTTCCAATATCTCAACACCCCTCCCCATCAAGGTATTTACCCCCAAATGTGTCATACACTGCCCCTGTATGTGTCTTGTCTGTTAATCTACCCAATCTACCTCCCTAAATATATCCACTACCCCTCCCCAACATCCCACTCTCATCTAAAAAAAAAGGGGCAATCTGTTCCCACAAAAAAATCTTGCCCCATACATAGCTGTCCATTTTGCACATGTGTCCACTGGACACATGTAATCTGGTATAATTGGCATCACAATGAATTTATGTTGTCCTCACCCCTCTCCCAAGGGTTTGAGAGTCCAAATCTACCTCCAAATTCAGTGTATATGCACAGCTGTTGCTGTAGAAGAAATGAGCAGCTCTTGACCTTTCCTACACCCTTCCTGCATATGCCTAGCTATTTCCCCTACTATCTTATCCTCTTTGTGCCCTTTTTTCATCGCTTTCCTATCAACCCTTTTTTCTTATCTTTTAAAGAAATTAGAGGGGGGAGTAAGCGGCAGTATGCACTTTTAAGCAGCAGTAAGCGGGTTTAAGTGTGTTGGGGCAGGGGTAAGCAATGCCTACAAAGGTTAAGCAACATAGCAGCTAACTGAGTGTAGGACACTGTAACCGGAAGTTAGCAGTGCTTACCTCTGTGCAAACATGCTTACAATTGCTTTAAAGTGTTTTAATCACTCAGTACCAAACGGCCGGTGTTCTGCCCAGCAAGAAAAAAAAAAAAAACTCTGCAAGTCTTGAACCCAGTACCCTGCACACCATACACAAACTGATTTACAGCAAAACCATGGCAGATATACATAACCCTAATGTTTTCACAAACATATCATCCAGCACAATCAGTCAACAGTACACAAAATGTAGTAACATCATACCACACAAGCTGTTAATGCAAGAAGTCCGGACAGAGTGTGAAAACATGTGGGTGTACATAGGGAAATATGTCAAATACTGATGTAATACATTTAAAATGTTGCTAGTTACACAGCTATATTTATTTGAAGACATATGTAGAAGGACATGAAGTCTGAAGCACAAAAGTGTCGGCACTATTTACTGACTTCATTGTTGTAATCATCCATGTCAATTGCCAAGAGAATGAGGTACAGGCACAAAATAAGAGCTGAACATGCATGGCCATATGGACAGATATATAACGGTACATAATGGACAAATATATAGCGGTACATGTAGACAGATAGACAGCTATACGTATATACATATATATATATATGTATATATATATATATATATATATACAGATATATATATATACACACACACACACACACACACACACACACACACACACACACACACACACACACACACACACACACACACACACACACACACACACACACACACACACACACACACACACATCTAGATGTTAAAGTACATTTCCTGTACTGTTGAATGATTCTGCTGAATGATATGTTTCTGAAACCATCAACTTTTTGGGCATTTGTCATGGCTGAGTGGTAATTCACTTTGTTTAGGGTTTGCAGGGTCCTAGGTTCAAGACTTGCAGGATATGTTTATTTTGTTGCTGAGCAGAACACATCCCATTGGATACAGAGTGATTAAGGCACTTTAAAGCAGTTGTAAGTGGGTCTGCGTGAAGTTAATCACTTCCATCCTCCGGTTACAGTGTCTTACACTCAGTTAGCTTCTAAATTGCTTAACCTGTGTAGGCAGTGCTTAGCTCAGTGCAAACCCGTGCAAACCTGCTTACAACTGCTTTAAAGTGCCTTAATCACTCTGTATCGATTGGGCCATGTTCTGCCCAGCAGCAAAATAAACAGCTCTTGCAAGGCTCAAACCAGGAACACTGCACAGGGTGATTTACCACTAAGCCATGACAGATACAAAGAATGGTCATATTTTCAGAAACATATCATCCAGTCCTGTCATGCAACAGTACAGAGAATGTTATACAAACACCTAGATGTCTGTGTGTGTGTAACTGTATTAATATCTATACAGATACAACATATCTATTTATGTAGTTTTATATATATATATATATATATATATATATATATATATATATATATATATATGTATGTATATACGCAGCATGTTACATATGTGTACGCAGATATATATCTATGTAGGTATATATGGACATAGTTATATATATGTTAGCAGATATATATATATCTTTATAGGTATATATGGCCATATCTTCTGTAAATAGCAATGGCAGATTAACAAATACACATATGTCCACATGCACCGTTAATGGGGTTGAGAGGCCCCACACACTATACGTCTTGTAAGAATAGGCATCCCTCCCCACAGCCAAACACGTGCGCCCTGCAATACACTGCCAAGTACAGTCTACCACCCATAGGAAATGTAATATGTGGATGCCGTTAACATCCCCTGGATACACATGCACAGACACAGATATGCAGATACAGATATATATATATATATATATATATATATATATATATATATATATATATATATATATACAGATATATATATATATATATATATATATATATATATATATATAGATATATATATATATAGATATATATATATATATATATATATATATACATGTGACTACACATACACATGCAGATGTATGTACAGTAAGGTACATATGTAGAAGTTGCACACAATATGGAACAGCCACTATGCCTACAGTTAACACCTGAACATCTGGACACTGTATGGGCCACCCATACAAATGTCAATCATTGCCTGCAACATATACTCATAGAGAGGTCATAGGAAAGACACCACCCACAGGTTTGCAGAAATGAGAAACCTTTCATTGTGTACTATAACAGTTCCATATGGTATGTCATATAGCTGTTCAGACACTGACAACCATTTAAACAGAGTACTGCAACTGTGAAACAGTTACACTAATACAGTAGTATGGAAAGATTCACAACTGTTGCTGTCCAGGCCAAACCCTTCAAATTGTACAACAGTGAAAACAGACTGAGCCACAGGATACCAAATAATCAACAGTATGTACTGCAGGTGTGTAGTTCATCAGTCTCTATCTACACTCTGTACAAACTCAGTAGGTGGTAAAGACGTTATGTGATCACATAGGTTGTTACTGTTGCATAACAAGGCATAACTGACACCATCATGAGCACAGTGACAAACAGAACAGTCTGTATGGCAGGAGGCAGTAGGCAGTGAAAACAGACTGAGCCACAGGATACCAAATAATCAACAGTATGTACTGCAGGTGTGTAGTTCATCAGTCTCTATCTACACTCTGTACAAACTCAGTAGGTGGTAAAGACGTTATGTGATCACATAGGTTGTTACTGTTGCATAACAAGGCATAACTGACACCATCACGAGCACACTGACAAACAGAACAGTCTGTATGGCAGGAGGCAGTAGGCTTGCAGTACCCCAATTCATGTAAGTAATGTAAATATAGGTGAAGTATATGGTACTGTACATCCAGATACCTTGTAGCAGCTCACCCCTGGTACCCCCACATTTTGTAACAGCCTACGTCATTTATGGTGCTCCCCACCTAGACTCAATAATACAGGGCCATATACCACTGTTACATACACTGGCTGCTGGAGTGCATAAGGGCACACATGTATTGTGTAGGTGACGCCCACACATATATGGCCCCAGCCCCACTGTATGTGTGGGGAATACAACAGCAGTGGACTAATGGCAGCAATGGCAGTGTAATATACTCACAGCCCACTACAGAACAACCCCCAACAGCATGACATATGTGCAAAGCTTGGTATGTAGATGGAGGACAGAGGCTGGAACACAGGCACATATGTGGAACACTGTTGCTATACACTAAGCAAGTTGTTGGTGTTACAGGATAGTATGCAACATCCCCTTAGTCATGGAATTGAGATTAGAAACAGAAATGGATGTAGCCATATACTGATATCACTCAACACACACACTGCCAGTGTAATATCTGACACAGAACCTGTATGGTGGACGGACAACACATGATAGGCATACCTCTGTCCAGCAAGAGGACAGGCCCACAGTAGTGAGCTATGCTGACAGACTGCATTCCAAGGTAAACTAGTATGTACAAACACACACCCTGTAACCCCAGTACTATATAAAGCATAACACAACTCTACTCACAGTCTGTCTGTAGTTCCTGATCCTCCTACAAATATGTGGCCACCATGATTGTGCAGGTTCTCCTGTAAGAGGTATTGCTACCTGCTCTCTGTACCACTTATGCCCACACACAGGAAGGATGTCCATCACACAGGAAATTTAAAGGGACCAAGCCCACATGCTGTAGGGATTTATAGTGAGTGGTTGCCATGACAGTGGTAATTGGAAGTAGTACACATGCATAATCATATATATATATATATATATATATATATATATATATATATATATATATATATATATATATATATATATGGCTATCTGGATAAGTATATGTACATATATTTCCACCATATGTCCTGGACATGGAGTGTAGCCCTATCCCAGCCCCTATAGTCCCAAAGTAGTAGTGCAAGGGTATGTCAGGTATGTATAGCAGGTATATTAGTAGACTATTGCTACTCTCATTGGGATTGTCTTCACAGACATGGTGTGTGTGGAAGATCGCATCTGCTTATAATATGTGTGCCTTTGGCTACTGACAGACATCCTAAGGAAATCATTGTAAAGTACCGCCACTAGCATGTAATAACCTTGTGGAGTGCAAAAGAGATACTGACCAATATATGTGGAACTTCAGACACACTCTGTACATTCCAGAGGTATACACATAATCCCTTAGTGCACAACTTGTGTACCAGGCCTGACAATATGGATGTACACAGCCATGTAGATGGGTATAACACATAACGACTGGTATACATTTGTAAACATAGGTTTTGCATTCACACACTCCTGTCTGGACTGACACAGAATGACTGCTGGTACAGGGGTGCCATGGACACATACTACCCACTAGATATTGACATACATTTGTACAGCATCCCACTGCTCTGCCTGACATATATGACTGTTAAGGGCTGCCTGGCAGCAGTACATCTGACAAGTATCTGCACATGACATCTCACTGGGTAAGTACACTAAGCTGCTAGGCATGTAGCAATGCACTGTGCAGGCTACAGGCAGACTGGCTCAACACTGGCCTACATCTCATATGGGGGAATGAATATGTACCTGCATATATAGCAGGCTCAACAGGCGTGTCACAGCACAGGGTAAGATATACCTGTGTGAAAGTGCATAACCACAACCAGTTTGAACACAGCCACAGCCACATATGGTAAGCTAGCATAATATTACAGTATATGGACTATCTGCTCTACACCATCCTCATATGTGCCACTCACAGAATTACCCTACATATATTGGTCTGTAAACAGTTTGGTCTGATTGCAGTCTCTGGTATGGGACATGTGTGTATGGCCCTACAAACATGTACGCCAAAACGGTACCATACAGTGGAGCAGCAGGTAACATCAGATAGAAGGGGAACTAGAACAATGACATCTACTACAGTCTGTACACAGGCTACAGTACATATTAACAATACACATACTGCCAACATTCACCATCACTGCACATACCTCAGTATTGTACAAACATCCACAGAATGTCCAGGTTATGTCATGAAATATAATCCCTACTGTACATAACATGTATAGCAATCAGATATATCACTGGCTTGTTATCAGATATGATGACCCTATTTATGGTATACAGCACATATGCACCACTTCATGCACAACATATGTACAGAGGTTGACAGTGATGTTTCTGACAGCAAATACACAGAGCCAATATAGACATGTTGCTGTGATAACCTCATACATTTACCATTGTAACGGGGTTTGTTGCAACATATGTCCTATGAGGAATATGAAGTCAGTAACTGTCATGGCCTACACCATCTACAGACTGGAATCCTCACACTACCTTCTGCATTCCACAGATAGATGCTCCATGGCTAAGACATGAGACCAAAGGCACAACACTGCCCAGTCTGTAGATGACCCTGCAGATGGGGATTCCTCATATACATAGAACTGACATGGCAGGTATTGTGACATGTATGACAGCCATATCCAGACAAACACTGTTAAACCAACATTATTCCAAATGCAGTATAGCAGCACTTACAATCTGTAGTCAGGTCAGGCACATCCACCTCCTGTTTGTTGCCCTCTTTCCACAGTGTATGTTGTTAGAGATACATCCCCAATCCATCTGGGATGCTGTTTGCCAAACAACAGGTCTAGTTCTTGCTCACAGTGAAAGGAAAGTGCCAACACTACCATGATGTTCCTAGATATTGGAGTGTGTTTCCATGCAATTGGCTACGGGAATGTTACCACAGCTGTTCCACATGCAATCAGCTAGGGGAGGGCTGCAATTCATGCAGAGGCCATCAGCTGATCATGAGCATCACTTAAAATACACATGCTGCTGCCTAAGTAAAGTAGGTGTGGGTCTCCATATCCACCAGAGAGGGAGTTGGGGAGGCAGACAGAGGCAAATACATGTCAGGGAGGGGTGGGAGAGTAAAACTTAAACATGTTTGTGTCACACACCTGCCAGCACAGGGTATCAACCCCCTGACAACTATGTAATACTATCACAGTTTGATGCAGTTATTGGATGCGCCACATGGGTTACCAGCTGTGGAGCACTCAGAACATTTATGTGATGGTGAGTGACATCTGCAACAGAGATATAGTAGATATAAGGTAGGTGACGTACACATGCCTGTCTGCATGAACAGGTGCCAGCATCAACACAGCCACACTCTCACAGGGACACACACACATTGACACACTTGGCAGGGCCAGGAGTACAACTCATCACTAGTGGGATTGCCACAACACATCAATGTGCAGGTATCCCATGCACCACATGGGTCATATGGAGGTCGTATGGGCAAAGATTATGAGGAGGTGTCAGACATCGGACAGCATGCTTCAGTATGCCCAGTGGGGTTGTAGTGAGTGTGGATGTGGACATATGCACCATACAACACACACACAAACAGACTGGGTGCCAGTACTGACATGCATGGGTGCATGTCTGCACAGGTGTGTGGTGGTCAACTGTGCCAGCAGGCTATACAAGGGTAGTTGATGGGTATACCTTGGCATCAGGCCACATGACAATGGTCTGTACTGTGGCTCAGGTCTGTCATTTCTGCATTTGCCCACACAGGTGGTTATATTATCCCCCATCCAGACACCTGGGTGGCTATTGTGTTTTGTGTGATTTGTGGATTATTTGGATGTGTTTTTGTGTTTTGAGCAATTTTGGAGGATTATGGCAGCTTAGGGAGCCTGTTCTACATGTGAGGATATCTGGAAGGAATGGGAATCTAGAATGATGGAAATCAATCCTTTGATGGCAGATGAAACAAGTCCATGTGAGGTGGATTTCATAAAACTATAAAGACTTCTTACCAAGGAGGTAATGTTACATAATGATATAAGATTATTAGAAAAGTATTTGTCGCTGGATATCACGCCCAGAGGATTCAGAATAAACAAATTACCCACCTATGAGTTCACAGAAGACAAAGCAGATTTGCTGAGTAAACAAAACAAGTCATCATTGGCATGTACTAAGGTTTGGTTGAGAATTCTGGTGAAGTGGAATCAGAGGCAGCAAGAAAAATTGAGAGCGGAGATCTTAAGGGTGCAAATGGATCTAGCCGGAAAGGTGCCTGCGGTGGTTTTTAATAACAAAGTGAAGGAGGTAAAAGAGAACATGGTGAACGTAGAGAAAGCAGTTATGACCCATAAGAAGGGTAAGCTCCAAAGGGATGTAAAGGACTATAACAACAGCGCGATTTTCTCATGGCAGCACAAAGAACCCAGGGGCAGGCAAAACAACAGAAGGCCTAGCAGCAGAAAACAGGAGTTTCGTCATTCCTTGGTATCTTCCATGGATTTGGCATCCAATAGCAGTAAGAAGAGTGTCTCATTCAAGGAGCTCAATGAGGAACTGGTGGCCTTGGGTCCAGCGAAGGAGAACTCAGATTTTGGAAGGGGCCGATGGCAAAGATGGTAATGGAATACCAGCAACGAGGAAGGAATGCAAAAAGAAGGATTCCAGCAGAAACAGAATAACAGGAGGCAAAGGAAGAGATATAGAACAAAATTGTGAGATCAGCCATATTAACGACAATGAGAGGAATAAGTAAACTTATATTGTCAGTTATATGGTTGAAAATCTCACACGTTATTAATGGGAATGGAATGATGTTGTTATCGGTTTCTCATTTTAACATCATAAATAGGATTCATCTCAGTAATTTTAAATTATATATACAATATGTTATGCATAGTTAGTACATGGGCAATGCATAATATGTGATGGGCACGTTAAATTATTGATTGGACATTGAAGGACGGTTAATTGAATGTATTAAGTATGATGTATATAACAAAGCTGCTTGATGTAACAATTTATGCTTTGAAGGCATAAGCCGTGGTACCAAACACATCAGTAAACTTTTCTATCCTGAAGTTTTGTGAGATTCATAGCTATTGTGTGTGGCCAATGCTGTGCATCCCCTTCCATGTATGCGTTCCTTTCTCCATGACATGGATGGTGTCTGGGATGTGGACACCTCCCACATGCATGTACAGTGACATGTGGAACTGTACCTGGGGTGTCTGGCCCATGTTGTGAACACAGATTATCATCAGATGTACCAATCTTGCCCACCTGTGAAAGGTACTGGTAATGGGCAGCAGGTTTACTCTGCACCTAAATTGATAGCATGCTAACAGCATTCTCTGGTGTCAGTGGCATCCGACCATACAGAGCATGTTGTCATGCATGGTATGTCCATTGTGAGTCACATGTGAAGGCACCAGAGGTGGTGCAGGTGTCCATTGGGGAACATGGGGAAGGTGCACTGTCTGCATGTACATGCATATTGGACACATGGGCAGGGTGACATGCCTTCTGTAGCCCACTGCTATCACTCCATAGTTATTATCACTGGTCAATATGCAGTGTACTACCCACATATTGGCTGTTGCCTAGGCATGTGTGTATATAAGACATAGGTTGAGAGTGTGCTCTGGGTAATTTTGGAGTTGCTAACTGTGATTACCAGGCCTTGATGTCACATATATGGGTGTGACCTTGCATTCCAGCCTCTTCGCTGTATTACATGTGTTATCCCAGTATGGTTGACATTGTGATATATTGTAGTGACACCATATAAGAAATATGCAAAACTCACTTGACATTACCACCTCTACACAGGACACAAGTTACAAACACACACACACACCTGTCATGTGTGGTAGTAGAGCCTCTAACTAACTAGTTTATTACACAACAGCGCTACGTGGTTATAGTACGCGTCACAGACATTACTGGGTTACTTCTTTCCCAAAGGTCTATTTCACAATGAATGACATCAACAGGATTACCAAAGTAGGGCATTTCAAATGTACTGTGAGTGAGTAGCCTAAAATGCATTGCTACCTACACAGACAGTGAGACACACACAAAACATCCACAACTGACGTGTGGGTATAGAACCCATGACCAAGATATATATCACACTATAGCATGGGGCTGCTGTATGACACACCACAGGGATTACTAGAGAACCTTTTCCCCAAAGGTATATTTCACAAGGAGTGACATCAGCAGGATTACCAAAGTAGGGCATTTCAAATGTACTGAGATTGAGTAGCCTAAAATGCATTGCTCCCTACACAGACAGTGAGACACACACAAAACACCCACAACCAACATGTGTGGGTACAGAACCCATGCCTAAGGCACATATCACACTACAGTATGAAGCTGTTACAGGACACACCATGGGGATTATTAGAGAGCTCCTTCCCCAAAGGTGTATTTCGCAAGGAGTGACATCAGCAGGATTACCAAAGTTGGGCATTTCAAATGTACTGCGAGTGAGTAGCCTAAAATGCATTGCTCTCTACACAGACAGTGAGACAGACACAAAACATTCACAACTGACATGCGTGGGTATTGAACCCATGACCAAGGTATATATCATACTACAGCATGGAGCTGTTATAGGATGCACCACTGGGATTACTAGAGTGCTCTTTCCCTAAAGATGTATTTCACAAGGACTGACATCAGCAGGATTACCAAAGTAGAGCATTTCAAATGTACTGCAATTGAGTAGCCTAAAATGCATTACTCCCTACACAGACAATGAGACACACACAAAACTTCCACAACCGACATGTGCGGGTATAGAACCCATGACCAAGGCCTTTATCACACTACAGTATGAAGCTGCTATAGGACACACCACAGGGATTACTAGAAAATGATTTCCCCAAAGGTGTATTTCACAAAGAATAACATTGGCAGGATTGCCAAAGTAGGACACTTCAAATGTACTGTGGGTGATTAGCCTATAATGCATTGCTCTGTACACAGACATTGAAACACACATGAAATATCTGGAACTGCCATCATTGGGAACGGAACCCTACCACAGTTCTAAATCACACTCCAGCAGTACACAGTTACCAGACATGCTACAGAGATTACTGAGCTACAGCATTCCCAGAGGTGCATTTCTAGGTGGGTGACATCAGCAGCCTTGCCAAGGCTGAGTATATGAATTGTAAGGAGTGTGAGTACTCTAAAAAGCATTGTTTTCAACTCAGGCAGAGACAGACGGACACACACACAGATACAGTTGCTAAGTCTGGGGTTAGAACACCTACCTAACTATTTTATCACACTACAGCAGTATACAGTTACAGGATGCACTACAGAAATTACTGGGCTGCAACTTTCCCAGAGGTGTATTTCTAGGTGGGTGACATCAGCAGCCTTGCCAAAGTTGAGTATATGACTTGTAAGGAGTGTGAGTACTCTAAAAAGCATTGTTCTCTATTCAGTCAGAGACAGGCAGACACACACACACAGTTACCAGGTCTGGGGTTAGAACACCTAACTTACTACTTTATCACACTACAGCAGTATGCAGTTAAAGGATATGCTACAGAGATTACTGGGCTCTATCCTTCCCAGATGTGTATTTTCAGGTGGGTCACATCAGCAGCCTTGCCAAAGTTGAGTATATGACTTGTAAGGAGTGTGAGTACCCTAAAAAGTATTGTTCTCTACTCAGTCAGACACACACATTTGCCAGGTCTGGGGTTATACCACCTACTTTATCATACTACAGCAGTACGCAGTTACAGGACACACTACAGAGATCACTGGACAGCAGCTCTCCCAAAGGTGTATTTCACACTGGATGACCTCATCAGGCTTGTCATAGTAGGGCTATGGGGAGGGTGGTGTGTGCATGGGCCATAACCCATTCATCTAGGGGTTGACACCCCACATGCGGGCACACACGGGGTCATATGTCACAGGTACATGTATACAGTTACTAGATGACTACTTCCTTGTACAGTCATGTTGCACAGCTGGCACATGCACCACATAGTCTGTAATGCTGACAGATACTGGTGGCTAATATCTGCAGTGGGTGACATCTGCACCTCATGTGTTTGGGGCCCTTTGGCTGTGTGCTGGGTGAGACAGGCCTGGATGGCTCCTTGTCACAGTGACCCTCTTCCACACATCTATGTGCATCTACCTTTGGCTTATATTAGTGTGTTGTCCTGACATATATGTTTGTATTCCTATCCACTGTGTGTGCAAGGCATGAGTGGTGCATACTGACAAGTGTCTGCACTAACAACTGCAACTGCCAGATATGTTTGGCCCACTGGTGTTTGTAGTCATGGCCTTTATGTGTTTAAGTGTGTGAGCATGCCCAGTATGACCTTTCAGTATGTTGTGGGCTGACATTGCCTTCATTTCTCCAAGTGTGTGAGCATGCCCAGTATGGCCATCTGTATTGAATTTGTGGATCGTGTCCAGGTAGTTTGTGTTGTAGTGCTGATCTTTGTGCTGTACACCAACAGGTAGCATGCTGTCTATGCAGGGTATCCATCAATAATTTGGCTTTGACTGTTACTACATTTCTGCATAGTGGGTGGGCACACCTGACTGTTTCTACATTTCTACAGAGGAGTGGTGGGGGCACACCTGACTGTTATTACATTACTATGTAGAATGGTGGGGCACACCTGACTATTTCTACATTTCTACACAGGGTTGGGGGGCACACCTGACTGTTATTACATTACTATGTAGGATGTGGGGGGGCACACTTGACACTTGTACACATTTGCTATGACTGTACTGGTATGTCAGGTACTACATTTCATTCTGTATTGCTAACTATCATGCTGACTAGAAGCATACCAGTGTACTACAAATCACCCTACATATTATTGTCTGACTTCCTACATTTCAGAAATAACATCCCACTGCCTGCTCTGCTGTGGTCTGTCTGTGTAGGCCTGGGGGGGGAGGGTAACTATAGCCATTATTCTGGGGCCATGGCACAGGCTCTGTTTGGGTTTGTCTACACCTGTCTGGCTGGCAGAGACTGTTGTTGGGTATGTGAACCTTCCTGACTGGCATGTGTGGGTCTTATGAGCACACATGTCACTCAGCCCATTTTCTGTAGTGGGTTTTGCAACCCTGTGTAGTACTGGCTACTATGTTGACTCCAGTATGTGTTACAGATGTCATGGTGCCACTCTGGGTGTCTACTGTTTGCTGCCATAACATTCGGCCACCCAATTCCCTTGCATGCTCACATCCATACCATAGCTTCAGGTAACAAGACATTCTACTCCATTTGACAATTGGTAGGTTGATTGACTTACCTTGAGGGTGTGCCAGACTTGTGGATGGTGCTGGAGGGCTGCCTATGTCGGATGCACATAGTACACTCCCTATACATTGTTGAGCACAGGTGGTGTCATGTTTGGCATCCCTTTTACTGTATGTATGAGTCAGAGACAGGTGTCATTCCCTGGGTCCCTACTGTGTCAGTGCATGTGCTATACGTTGCCTCTTTGTTGAGACCAGGGCATACTGGGAACACCTTCATCTGCCTACTGGGGCTGGCTCAGGTTCTTCCTCCTCTGGGACACTCTGTGCCTGTGCAGGCCTTGGCATTGGTGGGGGGGCTATGTGGCCCTGCGCCATGCTGCTCCTGCTGCAGCTGTTTCCACAGGATCATATTGTGTAGCATAGTACATACCATAATAATTTGGGTAAATGTAGCTGGTGAATACTGCAAGGCTCCACCGAATGTGTCCAGACACCTGAACCGTGACCTGAGCATCCCAAACACACACTCTATTATATGTCTGTCCTGTGCGTGTGTCTCATTATGGCATTGCTGTTCAGGTGTATGTGCATTCCTGATGGATGTCATCAGCCATGGCTTCAGTCTGTACCCAGCATCCCCTACTAGTTGACCATAGGGATGTCCACGTTGGCAAATCTCTGGTACAGCTGAGTCAGATGCCATATGTGTGAATCGTCATAGCTTCCAGGGCAGCCAGTACACACATTCATTATAATGCCCTGGGCATTACATATGACCTGGCAGTTGATGGAGGGGATACTCCTGTGGTTGATGTTGGCCCTAATCTGCTCACCGGGTGGTGCTTTGATGTGTATGTGCGTGCAGTCTATAGAACCCACTACCCCAGGGTATTCTGCTATTTGGTGGAAGTGACGCATATTGCTGGTCAACACCTCACATGTGTTGAGGAAGTATACGTGCTCACTGGCATGTGCTGACATGGCATCCAAGAACTGGTGGAATACTCTGGATGCTGATGCCTGTGAGATCCCCATGATATCCCCAGTTGTGCTATGGGAGGCACCTGTGGCTAGTATACCTAGGCCTACACATACCTTGGTATCCACTGGGATGGGTTACCCTTGGCCATTTTGGTGTGTCAGGTGTGGCCGGCACAGCTCAACCATTTGCTGTAGGAGATTTCTGTCAACCCTATAGTGCTCAACTATCTCCAGCTCATGTAACCCTTGGTAGGTTACTCTGGGTCTGTACACTCTTCTCTGTATCCCCACTCTGGCTTGTTCGGCAGCATTTACATCCTCACCACCCTCAGCCTTTTGCACATGTTATTCTATGCTGCCTGCTGCAGCCCTTCTCATTTTGTAGGTTTGTTTGTTAAAATTTTCTCGCTTGTATACACCAGTGGTGTAGAGTGTGGGAAAAACCAGAGGAGAAGGTGTTTGGTTAGTTTATAGTAGTGTTCTCGGCTGGGCTGGTCTGCTGTCTGGTAATTGACTGATTCTGATACATTTCACTTACCAGCTATGCCAGTTCTCCTTGATTACCTTCCTACTGCTGGTTTCCCTTCGTATTGCCTTCCTGTTTAAGCTCGGAGGCACGCCGCACAAACACAGTGCTCAGATGTGAATGGAGCTACTATTTCCTGTTTTTTTTTTTTTTACACCTGGTGCACGCTGCACAAACATGCGTACATGCTGTAAGCACGTTTTACAGGATTTTGGCTTCTTCTACCTGTGTACACCATGATTTTCTTGGTATAAGATAGGACAGCCCTAGACACACCCCCTGCTTTAGCTTAGCTTAGTTAAGTGCAAACACGAGCCACAGTGCTCCAATTAGCTTACAGCATGCCTGACACACCCCCTTCTGATGTCAGCTATGTCAAGGGTTTACACTCATGGTTTTCCTAGTCCTACACTCTTGGGTGCAGGCTTGTACTGACAGGGAATCTGGGATTCTCTATCATTCCCCTCATTTGCATAGGATTGTCTGCTAATCCTTGGTTACATGTCCCACACTCATCCTTCCTCCTTAGCAACCAGTCTGCACTGGCCATGTTGTATTCTGCCTGCCATTGACTATTTTGGCAAAATAATGATTTTCTTCTTAATGGTTGTTTTAGGTTTTTTTTTTTTTTTTTTTTTTTATTTTTAGCCTGATCCCATTTGTGCGCCACTGCCCTTAGCTTAAATGGCCGATATCGGCCAAAAAAATGTTAAATATTTCATTTTTACACTGTTTTCCATGCCAATGGCCAATTATATGGCCATTGGCATGGATCACCCATCATATGCAGACTTTATTTGGAGATGTCATGCCTCCATTTTGTAGTTTGCAGAAATGTACTCGGTTACTAACTGAGTACATTTCTGCAGACTGCACTCTTCCTGCATGGACAGCTGCCAGCTTCCTTGATCACAAATTACCCTCATTTGCATGAGTTTTATCTGCAAATGAGGGTAATTTGGATATACGAGCTTGGCCCATGCAGGATTAGTCTAAGAGCTGACGTGCATGTCCCAGGAGCTCGTTCCTGGATCTCACGTCGGCCATATTGCCAAAAGTAGCTCTTAGACTAATACTGCATGCAATGCAGGGCTTCATAAATCTGGGGTATATCCAGTAAAATACAATAATGATCAAAAAGCACATACAATTTTTATTTTAAAAATGTTTTTTAAGTAAACATTCCTGTTTAGGCTTGTAAAAATGTGACCACCTCCTATCATCATTCAGTAATTTATTTAGTAATTTTCTAGTGCTGTCATCTATGAATAGGTTTATACAAGTCAGGGCAATATATTTAACTCTTTCTGAAGAGACAGAATATGGAGGGATAGATATGTATCATAGAGAATGCCTCCTCTTTTGAATTGTCTTCCTTTCCTCATAAAGCAAAGTACTTCTCTTTTACTATTCAAATGTGATCTGGACAAATGGATGGTAAACCACAAATTCATCTGTGATTTATTACCCTTATCCTTCATGGATAGTGGCAACATGTAAATGTTATATTCCTGTCTGGGTTATTTGTACTTAAAATATAAGGGCTAAAAACTTTATGTGAATGTATGGCTAGTTTTCGAAAGATCTTCACAGATCAACAGCCTAGTAAGTACCTATGAAATTATGAGTCTATTAACTTATGAACCTATGGCTCTTATTAGCATTACAAATCTGGGAATTATGCTTCAGTGCTGAGTTCTCTCCAAATTTACTGAGGAAAGCAAAGGCAAATGTTAGAATTTTATTTTTGAACAGAAATATTTTCCTTTTTTAAGAAAAACAGTGGTCTCAAAGGTGATTGTGTTAGTGGTGAGTGAGGTATAACATATCTACTTATATATGTAATGTGGGCTCGAACTCACAAAAAAGACAGAATGTCTGCAGAAGTGTGAACTCACTATTCACTACCAGTTTTGTTCATTTGAGTTACAATGCTCAATAACTTTGATAGAACTGGCATAATTTTTCACTTAGTTATTTTTAATAACTTAAAACCAGATTTATCAGCAAGCCAAGTAATACATTCAAGTTAGTTGACTGAATTATGTAAGGACTTTACGTTGGCTTGCATTTGTAGTTTTGAATTCAGCATGACATTTCATCCAGACAGAATTTTCCGATAAAGATAAGATGTTCCACCCACAAACTTTATGAATATCTTATCATGCTATGCATGTGGTTTAAGGATGTGGGATCAATCGTCATAGTAAATTGATTTTTTCTTTGTTGCCACTTATTGCTATGGTGTCTGTAAAAAAAAAAAAAAAAAAAAAATCATCAAGCTTTCAGTGAACCACCATGTCTGAGAAACTCTTCATAAATAATAGATTATGGGCTGGGTTATGTAAATTTCACAGAATCCGGTGCATTATGCTGATGTCAGTGGCAAAACTGCAGATAACAATGCAATATTTAAATATGCCATAGTAAATTCAGAATATCTCAGAGCACAATGGAATGTATAAGTAGTGTCAACACATGGTATATAACTCACAAGTAAAGCATAAGCAATAAAAAAATCACTGTTAGAGTGTGATGTATATAAGCAAAGTTATGGAAAGAATCTCATAATCTAAGCAGCCTAACAGCCATAAATACATATTATAAATGAATCTTTTCAGTAAAATTAAAGACAACTATAGAATATGACCATAAGTCCATTATTATTAAAATATGCTAGCTATCACTTACAGAGTCAGACAGAATCCTTAAATTTTCTACAAAAAAATTACTAAATGTGAATGGTAATCATGGCCATGTCACCACAGCTAACATTAGCTAACAGTGGGTGTGGGGCATGTGTGTGTAATACAAGTAACACACATATCCAAGGAAATTATGAGATAGAAGAGAAATTGTGGGGTATGGGTGAAAAAGTGGGACACACAAAAGGTATATTGGAATAGGAAAATCTGAGGGAAATTCAGAGGGAAATGAGCACATTTTTTTTGTGCGAATAGTCCCCATTTTTTTTTTTTAAGAATAGAAGGAAAGGTAAAAATATGGAAAGGGGAGGAGAAGGATATCACAGCAGGTGTACCCACAGAACAAATATCGTAATACATGACAGACAAAGGTTGGAAAAAAAACAGTAAGGATAAGTAAGCTATACAGATAAAACAATGTACAGCAAGGGCAATTGAAAGTTATCAAACAGGGTGGCAATGCATACCAGCCATGGTGAAATGCAGAAAGACATATTTTACCTATGCACTATCACATTACAACACGTTGCAAACTGTATGTCAGTCATACCTTGATGTGTATGAACAATGGTAGATGTGTGCTGCAGTGTAGTAAATATGAATCACAGTACACATTGGATAAATAAGCACATATCTAAGTAGACTATCAGCAGTGCAAGTATAAGCCAAGCAACATCAAAGAAAAGCAAATTCAGATAAAGGAATACTAGATAAGGGGGTGTGGCCAAGATGGAGACATGTTAGCAGCACAGAAATTTTGCTCTGCTTATTTTGATTTATTCTGACAGGATCTTTTGAGAACGTTCAGCTTATAGTGTTTTTTCAATGGAAAATTAATATTTAAGCAGTTATCTATAAGATTTTTACAGAAAAATCTAGTTGTTGATTTTTCTGTTACTTTTTCCTGTCAGAACAACTTATTTCATTATTAAAATGAGTCACTCGAAAGGAACTACACAAAAATCTATAATGAAAAAGAACTGCAGTCTATACTAACCCAGTACCCAGGATTTTATATCAAAAATAGATAAACTGGAGATGAAAATGGGCAGTATTAAAGAAGAAAATAAGAAGCAGAAGGAGCTACTGAATGAGGTGATTAAGCAACACTCAAAGCAAATAACAACAATTGAAGAAGCAGTAAATTACATAGATGTGGGGAATGACTGAAATGAGAATCACATTGAATTTATTCTCAAACAGAATTCTGAACTTATAGAAAACATAGTAGATCTTGAAAGCAGGTCAAGAAGAAATAACATAAGAATCTATGGAATACCAGAGAAAGAAGAAGGGGACATTTTATCATTTATTTTTACATTTGTTTACTGGGGAAGTCCAACTTGGAATGAGTCAACTTTCAGCGGAGACCCAGGGAGAAACACTACAGATACATATATTTGTAACATGGGAGGAAACCCACACAAATGCAAGTAGAACATGCAGACTCGGCACATAAGGTACCCCAGCCAAGAATTGAACTAGAATACCTCTTGCTGTGCAGCAACAGTGCTACCTCTGCACCATCCAGCATGATCTTAATTTTAAATAACTGGCTTCTTAAGTCCCTAAACATATCTGAAGCTCTCTCATTTGTGATTGAGAGTGCACATAGATCTCTCTCAAACACTTTACTAAAACCAATCCACCTTCTCCTAGATCAATTGTTGTAAAATTAATGTCAAGCCAAGATAAAGACTTACCCCCAGATTTACAAAGCCCTGTAGAGCGTTCAGGATTAGTCTAAGAGCTATTTTCGGCAATATGGGCAACGTGCGATCGAGGAATGAGCTCTTGGGACATGCACGTGAGCTCTTAGACTAATCCTGCATGGACTGAGCTCCTATATGCAAATTACCCACATTTGCAGGTGAAAACCATGCAAATGAGGGTAATATGCGATCCAGGAAGCTGGCAGCGCTCCGTGCAGGACGAGTGCAGTGTGCAGAAATGTACTCAGTTAGTAACCGAGTACATTTCTGCAATCTACAAAACGGAAGTATGACAGCTCCAAATAAAGTCTGTATATCATTGAGGAAGCATGCCAATGGCCAAGTAGAAGGCCATTGGTATTGCAAACTGTTTTAAAAAAAAAAAAAACTTTCATTTTTTTTCGCCGATCTTGCCTGTTTAAGCATAGGGCAGCGGCGCTCAAACGGGATGGGGGAAAATAAGAAAATAAACTGAAATAAGCATTCTAACTAAAATCAGTATTCTGCCATGCAAGTCAGTGGCAGGCAGAAGACAACCTGGCCAGTAAGTAATGGTTGCTAAGGGGGGAGGCTCAGTGTGGGACATGTAACTATGCAGTAGCAGGCAATCCTATGCAAATGAGGGAAAGGTTAGTGAATCCCAAATTTCCCCAGGGTGTGAGGCAGGTCCCAAGAGTATAAGAGTATATATAGCTGGGTGCAAGACTAGGATATAGGTGACATCATGGGGTGTGTTTCAGGCATACTGTAAGTGGATTGGAGACCTGTGTCTCAGGATTGCTCCTAGCATAGCACAGCTAAGCTAGGGGTGTGTCTAAACATGCCTAGCACTCTTTACAAAGTGTAAGTGGGTGTGCACGCTGCGCACCAAGTTTTACAGGAAGGAAAAAGAAGTTAAACCAGGAAAAGCAGCTCTGTGCACATTTGAGCACTCCATTTGTGTGGCTCGCACACGGGCTTAAACAGGGAGGCAATGGGAAGGGAAAACAGCAGTAGGAAGGTAATCAAGGAGAACTAGCTTAGCTGGCAGGTAAAATGTATCAGAATCAGCCAATTACATAGGCAGCAGACTAACCCAGCACACTACTATAAACTATGCAAACACCTTTCCCCCTTGTTTTTCCCAAAAACTCTGCACCACCGGTGTATACAAATGGGGAAATTTTACAAAACGAAAGCAAGAGAAAAAATGTTAGGGGCTGCTTTTGCTATCATAAACCAGCATGTGCAAGAGGCTGAGGGTGGTGAGGATGTGAATGCTGCTGAGCAACCCACAGTGAGGAGACGGAGAACAGTGTACAGACCCAGGGTAACCTACCAAGGGCTACATGAGCTGGAGATAGTGGAGCGCTATAGGGTGGACATAGACCTCCTACAGCAAATTGTTGAGCTGTGCCGGCCACACCTGACACACAGAACTAACAGAGGAGAACCCATCCCAGTGGATACCAAGCTATGTGTAGGCCTAAAAATACTAGCTACAGGTACCTTTCAAAGGCCAACTGGGGATATGATGAGGATTTCACAGGCATCAGCATCCAGGGTACTCCACCAGTTCCTGGATGACATGTCAGCACATGTCGGTGAGCACGTATATTTCCCTGTCACCCATGAGGCATTGGCCAGCAATATGCATCTCTTCCAACAAATAGCAGAATACCCTGAGGTAGTGGGTGCAATAGACTGCACGTATATATGCATTAAAGCACCACCAGGTGAGCGGGGTAGGGTCTATATCAACTGCAAGGGCTTCTCCTCCATCAACTGCCAGGTCGTTTCTGATGCCCAAGGCATAATAATGAATGTGTGTGCTGGCTGCCCTGGAAGCTACCATAATTCCCACATCTGGCACCTGACGCAGCTGTACCAGACATTTGCCAGTGGGGACATCCCACATGGTCAGCTAGTGGGGGATGCTGGATACGCACTGGAGCCATGGCTGATGACACCCATTAGAAATGCACACATACCCGAACAAGAACTCCATAATGAGGCACACGCACAAACATGAATCAAAATAGAGCGTGAGTTTGGGATGCTCAAATCATGGTTCTGGTGCCTGGACACATCCGGTGGAGCCTTGCAGTACTCACCAACTACATGTACCCAAATTGTCCTTGTATGTGCCATGCTACACAATCTGATCCTGCGGAAACAGCTACAGCAGCAACAGCATGGGGCAGGGCCACACAGCCCCCCACCAGTGCCAAGGCCTGCACAGGCACAGAGTGACTATGAGGAGGAACAACCTGAGCCTGCCCCAGTAGGCAGAAGGAGGCATGCCCAGTATGCCCTGGAACTGGCAAAGAGGCAATGCATAACACATGCACTGACACAGTAGGGTCCCAGGGAATGACACCTCTCTCCGACTCGCACATACAGTAAAAGTGATGTCAGACATGACACTCCCTGTGCTCAACCATGTATAGGGAGTGTACTATGTGCATCCGACATAGGCAGCCCTGCAGCTCCACCCTCAATACTGGGAAACCCACAAGGTAAGTGACTCACACATGCCAGTTGGGTGGGGAACGTAACCAGCAACAGTCACAACCAGCAGGATAGCAGTAGACAAACACAAACAAATGCAGTACTATGGCCTCTGAATGAACCCTATTGGTTCATTCAGAGGCCATAGTACTGAATTGAAATCCACAAAAACCCCTACCCAGGATTGCACATACAGATTAGAGCAGGCCAGCCAGTTGGATGTAAGTTGTAAAGGCTAGGAAGTCAGAAACTAATATGTATGTAGTTAAAGTTCAGATCTGTATTACACTAGTATGCCTCTAGCCAGCACGATAGGTAAGACTACAGATTGAAGTGGTGTACCCAACATACCAGTACAGTCCTAGCAAATGTGTAAAAGTGTAAGGTGTGCCCCACCTTCCTGTGCACACTTATAGTAACAGTAGGGTGTGCCCCCACACCCCTGTGTAGAAATGTAGAAACAGTCAGGTGCTCCCCTGCTATGCAGAAATGTAGCAACAGTCAATGCCAAATGACCGATGTATACCCTGCAGACACAGCATGCTAGCTGTTGGTGTACAACACAAAGGTCAGCACCGCAGTACAAACTACCTGGACTTGAGCCACACATGCAATATAGATAGCCATACTGGGCATGCTCACACACACAAACACATGAAGGCCATGTCAGAAAACACCAGTGGACCAGACATATCTGGCAGTTGTAGTTCTTAGTGTAGACACATGTCAGTATGCACCACTCCTGCCTTGCACACACAGTGGATAGGAATACAGACATATATGTAAGGACAACACACTATAATAAGGCAAAGGTAGACGGACATAGATGTGTGGAAGAGGGCGACCATGACAAGGATCCATCTGGGCCTGTCCCACCCAGCACACAGCCAAAGGGCCCCAAACACATGAGGTGCAGGTGTTACTCACTGCAGATACTAGCCACCAGTATCTGTCAGCATGACAGTGTGTTGCACGTGCCAGCTGTGCAACATGACAGTACAAGGACGTAGTCTCCTAGTAGCTGTATACACGTACCTGTGGCATATGATTCCATGTGTGCCCACATGCGGCATGTCAACCCCTACATGAATGGGTTATGGCCCATACACACACCGCCCTCCCCATAGCAGTATCATGACAAGCCTGCTGAGGTCATCCAATGTAAAATACACCTTTGGGAGAGCTGTAGATCAGTAATCCCCATAGCGTGTCCCATAACTACGTACTGCTGTAGTGATAAACTAGTTAGGTAGTAGTCCTAACCTCAGATTTGGCAACTGTGTGAGTGTGTGTTTGTGTGCATGTCTCTCTGTCTCTGACTGTGTAGAGAGAAATGCTTTTAGGCTACTCACACTCTGTACAGTTCATATACACAACTTTGGCAAGGCTGCTGATGTCACTCACCTAGAAATACACCTCTGGGGAAGTTATAGCCCAATAATCTCTGTAGCACATCCTGTAACTGCATACTGCTTTAGTGTGATAAAGTAGTTAGGTAGGTGTTCTAACCCCAGACCTAGCAACTGTATGTGTGTGTGTGTCTGACTGAGTAGAGACCAATACTTTAACTCCAGACTTGGCATTTGTGTGTGTGTGAATCTTTGTGTCTCTGACTGAGTGACAAACAATGCTTTTTAGGTCACACACACTTCTTAGAATTCATATTCCCAACATTGGTAAGGCTGCTGATGTCACTCACCTAGAAATACACCTCTGGGAAAATCATAGCCCAGTAATGTCTGTAGCATGTCCTGTAACTGTGTGCTGCTGTAGTGTGATTTAGAACGGTGGTAGTATTCCATCACCACCCATGGCAGTTATAGATGTTTTTTGTGTGTTTCAATGTCTGTGTATGGAGCAATGCATCATAGACTACTCACTCCCAGTGCATTTCAAATTCCCTGCTTTGCCAATCCTGCTGATGTCATTCATTGTGAAATATAATTTGGGTTGAAAGTTCCCTGTGGTGCAACCTTTAATTGTTCCATGCTGTAGTGTGACATATGCCTTGGTTAGGGGTTCTATACCCACACATAACAGTCGTGGATGTTTTGTGTGTGTCTCACTGTCTGTGTAGGGAGCAATGCATTTTAGGCTAGTCACTCACAGTACAGTTGAAATGCCCTACTGTGGTAATCCTGTTGATGTCAGTCACTGTGAAATACACATTTAGGGAAAAAATACTCCAATAATGTCCATGGCACATGCTATAACTGCATAGTGCTGTAGTGTAATAAACTAGTTAGGTAGGGATTCCACTCCCAGACATGACAGGAGTGTGTGTGTAACTTGTACCCTGCACAGAGATGAGTGTGTGACACCTGTGGTCAGTGTGGAGGGGGTGTTGCTTATTACCTTTATGGTGGCCCTACTATATATCACAATGTCAACCATACAGGGATAACAGATGTAAATTAGCTAGGAGGCTGGGGTGCAAAGCCATACACATACATGTGACATCAAGGCCAGCCAATCCAAATTAGCAACCCCACTATTACCCAGAGCACACACTCAACCCATGTGTCATATGCCCACATACACACACACACATACCTAGGCAACAGCCAATATGTGAGTAGTACACTGCATATATAGTAACTATGCAGTGACAGCAGTGGGCTACAGAGGGCATATCTCCCTGCCCACCTGTCCAATATGCATGCACATGCAGACAGTGCACCTCCACCATGTTCCCCAATGGACACCTGCCCCACCAGTGGTGCCTTCACATGTGACTCATCGTGACTCACAAAGGACATACCATGCCTGACAACATGCCCTGTATGGACAGATAACACTGACAACAGAGAATGCTGTTGGCATGCTATCAATGTAGGTGAAGGGTAAACCTGCTGCCCATTACCAGTTCCTGCCACAGGTGGGCAAGACTGGCACATCTGATGATAATCTGTGTTCACAACATCAGCCAGACACCCCAGGTACAGTTTCACATGTCACTGTACATGCATGTGGGAGGTGTGCACATCCCAGACACCATCCATGTCATGGACTAAGGAACACATACATGGCATGTGGTGTACAGCATTGGCCAGACACAATAGTCACCCAGCTGACTGGATGGGGGATGCAATACCCACCTGTGTGGGCAAATGCAGTAACTACAGGCCTGAGCCACAATGCAGAACATTGTCATGTGGCCTGATGCCAAGGTATATGCATTGCCTACCCTTGTACAGCCTGCTGGCACAGCTGACCACCACACACCCATGCAGACATGCACCCATGCATGTCAGAACTGGCACCCTGTGTGTTCATGTGTTTGTGTTGTATGGTGCGTATGTTCACATCCACACTCACTAGAACCCCCCAGGGCATACTGAAGCATGCTGTCTGATGTCTGACATCTCCTCATACTCTTTGCCCATACTGCCTCCGTATGACCCGTGTGGTGCATGTGATACCTGCACATTGATGTGTTGTGGCAATCCCACTACAGATGAGTTGCACTCCTGGCCCTGCCAAGTGTGACAATGTGCGTGTGTGTCCCTGTGTGAGTGTGCCTATGTTGACGGTGGCACCTGTCCATGCAGACAGGCACGTGTACAACACCTACCGTTTATCTAGCATATCCCTGTTGCAGATGTCACTCACCCTCACATGTATGTTCTGAGTGCTCCACATCATGTAACCCATGTGGTGCATCCAATAACTTCATCAAACTGTGATAGCACTACATGGTTGTTGGGGGTTTGATACTTTATGCTGGTAGGTGTGTGACACAAACATGCTTCAATTTTCCTTTCCCATCCTACCCTGACGTGTAACTGCCTCTGTCTGCCTCCCCCACTCCCTCTCTGGTGGATGTGGAGACCAACACCTGCTTTGCTTAGGCAGCAGCATGTGTATTTTACGTGATGCTCATGATCAGCTGATGGTCTCTGCATGAATTGCAACCCTCCCCTAGCTGATTGCATGTGAAACAGCTGTGGTAACAATCCCATAGCCAATTGCATGGAAACACACTCCAATACCTAGGAACATCATAGTGGTGTTGGGCCTTTGCAGTCATTGTGAGCAGGAACTAGATCTGATGTTTGGTAAACAGCATCCCAGGTGGATTGGGGATTAACCTCTAACAACGTACACTGTGGAAAGATGGCAACAAAAAGGAGAGAGATGTGCCTGACCTGACTACAGACTGTAAGTGCTGCTATACTGTATTTGGAGTAATGTTGGTTTAACAGTGTTTGTTTGGATATGCCTGTCATACATGTCACAATACCTCCCATGTCAATTGCATGTATATAAGGAATCCCCATCTGCAGGGTCATCTGCAGACTGGGCAGTGTTGTGCCTATGGTTTCATGTGTTAGCCACAGTGCGTCAATCTGTGGAATGCAGGAGGTAGTGTGAGGATTGCGGTCTATAGATGGTGAAGGCCATGACAGTTACTGACTTCATATACCTCATTGGACATATGGGGCAACAAACCCTATTACAATGGAAAATATATGAGGTCATAACCGCAACATGTCTATATTGGCCCTGTGCATGTGCTGTCAGCCATACCTCTGTTAACCTGTGTACATATGGCGTGTATGAAGTGGTGCATATGTGCTGTACACCATAAATACTTTCACCATATCTGATAACAAGCCAGTGATATATCAGATTGCTGCACTTGTCATGTACAGTAGTGGTTATATTTCATGACATAAGCTGGATATTCTGTGGATGTTTGTACAGTACTGAGGTCTGTGTAGTGATGGTGAATGTTGGCAGTGTGTGTATTGTTAATATGTACTTCAGCCTGTCTACAGACTGTGGTAGATGTCATTGTTCTAGCTCCCCTTCTATCAGATGTTACATGCTGCCCCACTGTATGGTACAGTTTCACCGTAACATGTTTGTAGGGCCATACACACACATGTCCCATACCACACACAGCCATCATACCAAACTGTGTAGCAGCCCAGTATATGTAGGGTCATTCTGTGAGTGGCACATATGAGGATTGTATAGAACAGATAGTCCATGTACTGTAATATTATGCTAGCATAACATATGTGGCTGTGGCTGTGATTACAATGGTTGTGGTTATGCACTGTCACACAGGTGTATCTTACCCTGTGCTGTGGCATGGCTGTTGAGCCTGCTATATATGCAGGTACATGTGCACTCCCCCATACGAGATGCAGGCCAGTGTTGAGGCAGTCTGCCTGTAGCCTGCACAGCACATTGTTACATGCTTAGTAGCTTAGTGTACTTAACCAGTGGGATGTTATGTGCAGATACTTGCCAGATGGACTGCTGCTGGGCCTCCCATAAACATCATGTATGTCAGACAGAGCAATGAGAAGCTGTACAGATGTATATAAATATCTAGTTTGTGGTATGTGTCCATGGCACCATTGTACCAGCAGTCATTATGTGTCAGGCCAGACAGAAGTGTGTGAATCCAACATCTATGGTGCCAAATGTATACCAGTCATTATGTGTTATACTCATCTACATGGCTGTCTACATCCATATTGTCAGGCCTGGTACACATGTGGTGCACTAAGGGATTATGTGTATATCTCTGGACTGTACAGGGTGTGTCCAAAGATCCACATATAGTGGCCAATATCTCTGCTGCACTGCTAGCAGTGGTACCTTACAATGATTACCTTAGGATGTCTGTCAGTAGACAATTGCACACGTTATAAGCAGATGTCAGCATCCACACACACCATGTCTGTGAAGACAATCCCCATGACAGTAGCAACAGTCTAGTAATATACTTGCTATACATACCTGTCATCCCCTTGCACTACGACTTTGGGACTGTAGGGGCTGGTGTATTGCGACACTCCATGTCCAGGTCATATAATAGAAATATATGTACATATACTTATCCAGATAGCTATATATATATATATATATATATATATATATATATATATATATATATATATATATATATATAATTACACATGTGTACTACATTGAATTACCACTGTCATGACAAACACCCACTATAAATCCCTACAGCATGTGAGCATGGCCCCTTTACATTCCCTGTGTGATGGACATCATTCCTGTGTGTGGGTATCAGTGATACAGACAGCAGGTAGCAATATCTCTTACAGGAGAACCTGCAGACTCAAAGTGGCCACATATTTGTAGGAGGATCAAGAACTGCAGACAGACTGTGGGTAGAGTTGTGTAATGCTTTGCATAGTACTGGTGTTACAGGGAGTGTGTGTGTGTGTACATACTATTGTACCTTGGAATGCAGTCTGTCTGCATAGCTCACTACTGTGGGCCTAACCTCTTGCTGGACAGAGGTATGTCTATCATGTGTTGTCCATCCACCACACAGGTCCTGTGTCAGAGAATACACTGGCAGTGTGTGTGTGTTACGTGCTATCAGTACGTGGCTACATCCATTCCAGATCTATTTCTAACCTCAATTCCTGACTAAGGGTATGTTGCAGACTATCCTGTAACACTAGCACCTTGCTTAGTGTATGGCAACAGTGTTCCACATATGTGCCTGTGTTCCAGCATCTGTCCCCCATCTACATACCAAGTTTTGCACATAAGTCATGCTGATGGGGGTTGTTCTGTAGTGGGCTGTGAGTACATCAAACTGCAATTGCTGCCATTAGTCCACTGCTGTTGTATCCCCCACACATATAGTGGGGCTGGGGCCATTTATCTGTGGGCATCACCTACACAACACATGTGCGCTCTTATGCACTGCAGAGGCCAGTGTATGTAACAGTGGTATATGGGCCTGTATTATAGATTCTAGGAGGGGAGCACCATAAAATGACCTAGGCTGTTACAAAATGTGGGGGTATCATGGGTGAGCTGCCACAAGGTATGTGGATGTACAGTACTGTATACTCCACTTATATTGGCATTACTTACATGACTTGGGGTACTGCAAGCCTACTGCCCCCAGCCATACAGACTGTTCTGTGCGTTATGCCTTGTTATGTATCAGGTACAACCAATGTGATCACAAAATGTCTGTACCTCGTATGGAGTTTGTACAGAGCATAAATAGAGGCTGCTGAACTACACACCTACAGTACATACTGTTGATTGCGTGGTACCCTGTGACCCAGTCTGTCTGCACTATTGTACATTCTGAAGGGCTTGGCCTGGACAGCAACAGTTGTGAAACTTTCCAGACTACTGTATTACTGTAACAGTTTCACAGTTGCAGTACTCTGTTTATATGGTTGTTAGTATTTGAACAGCTATATGATATGGCATATAGAAATGTTATAGTACACAATTAAAGGATTCCCATTTCTGCAAACCTGTGTGTGGTGTCTTTCCTATGACCTTTCTATGGGTATATGTTGCAGTCAACGATTGACATTAGTATGTGTCGCCCATACATTGTCCAGTTTTTCAGGTGTTAACAGTAGGCATAGTGGCTGTTCCATATATATATATATATATATATATATATATATATATATATATATATATATATATATATATATATTTATATATATATATATATCTGTGTATGTCTGTATCTGCATATATGTGCTTGTGCATTTGTATCCTGGGGATGTTGATAGCTTCCACATATTACATGTCCTATGGGAGGCAGACGGTACTTGGTAGTGTATTGCAGGGTGCATGTGTTTGGCTGCGGGGGGATGCCTATTCATATAAGACGTATAGTGTGTGGGGCCTCTCAACCCCATTAATGGTGCATATGGACATAGGTGGATTGGTTAATCTGCAATTGCTATCTACAGATGTATGGCCATATATTCCTATATAGATATATTTATCTGCTAACAGATATATAACTATACGTGCATAGATAGTGATATATATGTATACAGAGTTAGTAGACCAACATATATATTTATATATGTTTGTATATCTATACATATATGGATATGTTGTATCTGTTAAGGTTGCAATATAGTTACACACGCAGACATCTAGATGTTGGTATACATTCTCTGTACTGTTGCATGAGAGGACTGGCTATGTTTCTGAAACATTGAATATCTGTGTGTCTGTCATGGCTTAGTAGTGCATCACTTTGTCAAGGATGTGCGGGGTTCTTTGTTTGAGCCTTGCAAGAGCTCTTTATTTTGTTGCTAGGCAGAACACGGCCCATTGGATACAGAGTGATTAGGGCACCTTAAAGCAGTTGTAAGCAGGTTTGTGCAGGTAAGAGTGGTGCTAAGCACTGCCTACACAGATTAAGCAATTTAGAAGCTAACTGAGTGTATGAAAACATAACCGGAGGTTAGCAGTGCTTACTGTCATGCAAACCCGCATACAACTGTTTTAAAGTGCCTTACTCACTCTGTATCTGACGGGCTGTATTCTGCCCAGCAACAAATTAAATCACTCCTGCAAGGCTCGAAACCAGGACCCTGCAAACAATACACAAAGTGATTTACCACTAAGCCATGGGAGATACACATAGTCATGATGTTTTCACATACATATCATTCAGCCCAGGTATACAACACTACAGGGAATGTATTCTGCCATGTAGATGTATTTGAGTGTGTATATGCATATTCATCTTTAAATGGATATAACATATCTATATATGTAGATATAGGTATAGAAATATACATATACACATATATATATATATATATATATATATATATATATATATATATATACATATATATATATATATATATATATATATATATATATATATATATATATATATATATATATATATATATATATATATATATATATATACATCCATAGATATATATATGTATACATCCACATGTCCACATATATACAACACTAGGAATGCATATATTTCAGCATATATATATATATATATATATATATATATATATATATATATATATATATATATATATGTATATATATGTATGACTCACCTTTCAAAGGGAGAAATCCATGTGCCCAAAAGCTAGAAGGCCAAGAGTATGTTCTGAACATTGCATGATCTTGCAATACATGCATCGAATGTGCAATGAGCGAATGTCACTATGCATTCGCTCATTGAAGATTAGGCAATTTGGTTGCGGATGGCATTATAGTGAGGATGGGGAATATTTGCCTTTCCCCATTATAGTGCAAACTAGGAGCTAGTATATCACAGTAGCGGGCTTGTGGGGGGCCCAGCCCCCCAGACGGGGGGGGGTCAGGGGGCATGCCCCCTGCATTACAATATGTATTCCAACTTACAGTTCGAGAGTCAGCGAACGTGCCTTTAGAACTGCTGTGTTTTTAACTGTGGTGCAGTAAGAAATGACGGGTTTGTCCTTTCCATTTGCAGAAAGGGCTGTTTGAAGAAATGATTGTCTCCCTGTCAAAGGTGAACACATATATATCATATAGGTATATATGGCATACATCTGTAAATGGAACTGGGAACATAACCACAACATATATGTCCACATGCACCATTAATGTTTTTGAGAGACCCAAACAACATACATCTGGCATGGATAGGTACCCCCCCCCCCAGCAAAACACGTCTGTCCTGCAATACAATAACAACTTTAGCAGATTCCATTAGCAGGACCCTGCATGACAGGGGCAGCACATGTTAACAGTACTCCATCCCACCTGTAGGATGTCAGGTTGGCATTACTAACATATCATACAGCACAGTCAAGTGACATGTTATGCTTGGTGGAATCCTCAGGGCAGGTGCAGTAAATAGCTGGGATCCCTCATACAATCCAATAGGCCTACACCTGACAATGGATTAATCAATGTTGGCAAGGATAACCACAAATCCAACATGTCAGCTGGGAGCTACCACCCAGTAGCCTGATGACCCTGGTCTGCAGGGACATTGAACATATCAACAATGATACCATGGCCAATGTCACTGGTAATCTTAACACATGGGACCCCGCCAATGTTGGACTTGTCAAAGTCAGAGAATACAAAGTGAACCTGGTATACCTCCTTTACCCAATCATGATAGGTGTAGATGAGGGTTAAAAGGTGCACAATGCTTATGTGGATAATAGCAGGCTTTTGTACACCATCCCACATGTAGGAATGTGTGTAGTTGTTAAGGGATCTACCTCTGTTCACAGAATGTTTCCACCAGGACTGCTTGGCAAATGCCAACATTCCACAGGTGCTCTCCCATGGACATACAGTCCTTCACAGGTTATAGATGTGTTAATGCCCTCCTGCACACTGTAGAGGTATGCAGCACTACTAGGGTTGCTATAACTAACTGGGTGTGGCTGTTGTGGACACAACCACCATTATTGCAGTTACTGTTGCATCCAACCCCCCTCATAGCTGACTGTAATACTGCACAGTGTATGTAATCAGGTTGTTCGCTGTTGTTTACACCATTCACAGTAGTTGAGTGCCTCACACCCTCCTAAGAGTAGGGCTATGCCACTGGCATTGGCACACAGATGTTACTTAGGTGAGGATCGCAGTAGAGTGGGAAGAAGGACATACACCCGGCTGTTAGCATGTTCAATATCATCCACATTGTAGACTGCATATATAGCACTGTGTGGTTGTGCCTATCCTGTCTTGGTGGGATTACATGTGTAACAGATGTGTTACCTGCATGGGGACATACCTCCATGTATACAGTCTTGTACCTGTACTGCATCCAAACCAAAGGCTCTATGTGTTTTACCCAGCCATGGCATGTGTACCACCCACTACATTTACTGGTGTCCACTATAGAAAGCCTGCTGGCACCACTACACCCATCAGCCATGTGCAACATGGGCAAAAACAACACAATTACAATATATACTGGTGACAACAATAGAACAATGTTAATTACAGCTATGATGCATCATGGCTGCACAGCTACACCTTCCAAGATATTAGCATTTCACTTTACTGCTGACAACATGCTACACATCATTCCATTGCTACACTGTTGTACAGTCACCCTGTGCATCAGCACCATGTTAGCCTGTCTGTGTATCAATGTAACAGATGATAGGGAGTGGCACAGCTATCATCATATGCACAGGGTGTGTTGTTGGTTTGCCAGAGACCTAGGCTGAACCGTACAATTGACAACATGTGTGTGTGTGTGTGTGTGTGTGTGTGTGTGTGTGTGTGTGTGTGTGTGTGTGTGTGTGTGTGTGTGTTTGTGTATGAGGGGCTGAGTACCATTATGGGCCACTGGTGATGTTGTGTGTGCAGGTATGTGGTTACCCTATGTTTGTTGTTTATGTGTGTTTGTCTGCATGCACACAGTTCCTCCATGTAGCTGCCCTATACAGGGAATTGTGAGACAGCTGCAGACTGTACCTGGCAGGGTTTGCAGTTCACCATCTCTGGCCATGGAAATGGGACCTGTGCCTGGCAGGGGTGCTACAGGCAGTATCAGGTAGAAAGCCAGATCGAGTACTGTCCCCCAAGTTTGACAGATGTCCACTGGATCCAGGTCCCTCCTGGGACTGGCCAGGGCCACGTGCACATGATCTGCTATGATGGTCTGTGGACAGCACCCCTCCCACAGTGCTGGGGCTGGTACTGCCACTACGGGAGTGGCTGTGACTGGTGGGACATCCACGGTGACCTCCAGCTGCTGGTGTTGCTGGCATACATCCACGTGGCCATCACAACCATCCTGCCCTGTCCTGATGCATGGACATGACATTGTGGATGAGATCCAATGTCTCACCCCACCATCTATCCATGACCTCAGTGTAATTATGGATGGCACCTGCTAGGTCACGGATGCTGTCAGTTACAGAGGTGTGATAAGCCCTCTGCGCCCTTAGACCCTGCCTGGTGTACTGTTCCATTTGTGCCTGTGCCTCCATGACAGTCTGGAACATGCATGTGGTTGAAATAGATGAAGCACGTCTGCCAGGGGCATGATGACCAGCAGTGCTTTGACAAGCACCCCTGAACATCTGCTTTAAAGTGCCTTACTCACTCTGTATCCGATGGGCTGTGTTCTGCCCAGCAACAAAATAAACAACTCCTGCAAGGCTTGAAATCAGGACCCTGCACACTATATACAAAGTGATTTACCATTAAACCATGGCAGATATGCATAATTGTGATGTTTTCACATACATATCATCCAGCCCAGGTATACAACACTACAGGGAATGTATTTTGCCATGTAGATGTATTTGTGTGTGTAAATATATTCATCTTTAAATGGATATAATATATCTATATATGTAGATATAGGTATAGAAATATACATATACACGCAGATATATATCTATCTATATATATATATATATATATATATATATATATATATATATATATATATATATATATATATATATATGTGTCAATAAAGACATATATACATAGATACACATACATCCATAGATATATATGTATTCATCCACATGCCCACATATATACAGCACTAGGAAAGCATATATGTCAGCATACATATATGGCTCACCTTTCAAAGGGAGAAATTCATATGTCCAAAAGCTTGAAGGCCAAGAGTATGCTCTGAACATTGCACAATCTTGCAATACATGCATCAAATGTGCAATGAACGAATGTCACTATGCATTCGCTCATTGCAGATTAAGCAATTTGGTTGCGGATGGCACTATAGTGGGGATGGGGAATATTTGCTTATCTCAATTGTAGGGCAAACTAGGAGTTAATATATCACAGTAGGGGGGTTGTGGGAGGCCCAGCCCCCTAGACAGGGGGCAGGAGGCATGCCCCTCTGCATTTTGATATGTATTCCAACTTGCAGTTCGAGAGTCAGCGAAGGTGCCTTTAGAATTGCTGTGTTTTGAACTGTGGTGCAGTAAGAAATGACAGATTTGTCCTTTTCATTTGCAGAAAGGGCCATTTGAAAAAATGATTGTCTCCCTGTCAAAGGTGAACACATATATATCATATAGGTATATATGGCATACATCTGTAGATGGAACTGGGAACATAACCGCAACATATATGTCACATGCACCATTGATGTTTTTGAGAGACCCAAAAACATACATCTGGCATGGATAGGTATCCCCCCCCAGCCAAACATGTCTGGCCTGCAATACAATGCCAACCTTAGCAGATCCCATAAGCAGGACCCTACACGACAGGGGCAGCACATGTTAACAGTACTCCATCCCACCTGTAGGACGTCAGGCTGGCATTACTAACATATCATGCAGCACAGTCAAGTGACATGTCATGCTTGGGGGAATCCTCAGGGCAGGTGCAGTAAGTAGCTGGGATCCCTCATACAATCCAATAGGCCTACACCTGGCAATGGATTCATCAATGTTGGCAAGGATAACCACAAATCCACCATGTCAGCTGGGAGCTACCACCCAGTAGCCTGATGACCCTGGTCTGCAGGGACATGGAACATATCAACAATGAAACCATGGCCAATGTCACTGGTAATCTTAACACATGAGAACCCGCCAATGTTGGACTTGTCAAAGTCAGAGAATACAATGGTTAACCTGGTTTACCTCCTTTACCCAATCATGATAGGTGTAGATGTTGGTTAGGAGGTGCACAATGCTTATGCAGATCATAGCAGGCTTTTGTACACCATCCCACATGTAGGAATATGTGTAGTTGTTAAGGGATCTACCTCTGTTCACAGAATATGTTTCCACCAGGATTGTTTGGCAAATGCCAACATTCCACAGGTGCTATCCCGTGGACATACAGTCCTTCACAGGTTATAGATGTGTTAATGCCCTCCTCCACACTGTAGAGGTATGCAGCACTACTAGGGTTGCTATAACTAACTGGGTGTGGCTGTTGTGGACACAACCACCATTATTGCAGTTACTGTTGCGTCCATCCCCCCACATAGCTGACTGTAATACTGCACAGTGTATGTAAACAGGTTGTTAGTTGTTGTTTACATCATTCACAGTAGTTGAGTGCTTTACACCCTCCTAAGAGTAGGGCTATGCCATCGGCATTGGCACACAGATGTTACTTAGGTGAGGACTGCAGTAGAGTGGGGAGAAGGACATACACCCTGCTGTTAGTATGTTCAATGTCATCACATTGTAGACTGCATATATAGCACTGTGTGTTTGTGCCTATCCTGTCTTGATGGGCTTACATGTGTAACAGATGTGTTACCTGCACGGGGACATACCTCCATGTGTACAGTCTTGTACCTGTACTGCATCCAAACCAATGGCTCTATGTGTTGTACCCAGCCATGGCATGTGTACTACCCACTACATTTCTGGTGTCCACTGTAGAAGGCCTGCTGACACCACTACACCCATCAGCCATGTGGCACATGGACAAACACAACAAAATTAGAATAGATACTGGTGACAACAATGCAACATTTATAATTACAGCTATGATGCATTGTGGCTGCACAGCTACACCTTCCAATATATTAGCATTTCACTTTACTGCTGACAACATGCTACACATCATTCCATTGCTTCACTGTTGTACAGTCACCGTGTGCATCAGCACCATGTTAGCCTGTCCCTGTATAGATGTTACAGTTGACAGGGAGTGGCACAAGTATTATCATATGCACAGGGTGCGTTGTTGGTTTGCCAGAGACATAGACTGAGCCATACAATTGGCAATGTGTGTGTGTGTGTGAGGGGGGGGCAGAGTACTGTTATGGGCCACTGGTGATGTTGTGTGTGCAGGTATGTGGTTACCCTAGGTTTGTTGTTTATGTGTGTGTGTCTGCATGCACACAGTTCCTCCATGTGGCTGCCCTATAGAAGGAATTGTAAAACAGCTGCAGACTGTACCTGGCAGGGTTTACAGTTCACCATCTCCGGCCATGGGCATGGGACCTGTGCCTGGCAGGGGTGCTACAGGCAGTATCAGGTACTAAGCCAGATCGAGTACTGTCCCCCGCATTTGACAGATGTCCACTGGATCCAGGTCCCTCCTGGGACTGGCCAGGGCCACGTGCACATGGTCTGCTATGGCGGTCTATGGACAGAACCCCTCCCACAGTGCTGGGGCTTGTACTGCCACTACGGGAGCAGCTGTGACTGGTGGGACGTCCATGGTGATCTCCAGCTGCTGGTGTTGCTGGCATACATCCAGGTGGCCGTCACAACCATCCTGCCCTGTCCTGATGCATGGACATGACATTGTGGATGAGATCCAATGTCTCACCCCACCATCTATATATGACCTTGGTGTAATTATGGATGGCACCTGCTAGGTCACGGATGCTGTCAGTTACAGAGGTGTGATGAGCCCTCTGAGCCCTTAGACCCTGCCTGGTGTACTATTCCATTTGTGCCTGTGCCTCCATGACAGTCTGGAACATGCATGTTTTTGAAATAGATGCGGCACATCTGCCAGGAGCATGATGACCAGCAGTGCTCTAACGAGTAGCCCTGAACATCTGCTTTAAAGTGCCTTACTCACTCTGTATCCGATGGGCTGTGTTCTGCCCAGCAACAAAACAAACAGCTCCTGCAAGGCTTGAAACCAGGACCCTGCACACCATATACACAGTGATTTGCCACTAAGCCATGGCAGATATGCATAATGATGATGTTTTCACATACATATCATCCAGCCCAGGTATACAACATTACAGGGAATGTATTCCGCCATGTAGATGTATTTGTGTGTGTAAATATATTCATCTTTAAATGGATATAAAATATCTGTATATGTAGATATAGGTATAGAAATATACATATAAACACACACACACACACACATATATATATATATATATATATATATATATATATATATGCATACATCCATAGATATATATGTATACGTCCATATGTCCACATATATACAGCCCTAGGAATGCATATATGTCAGTATATATATATGGCTCACCTTTCAAAGGGAGAAATCCATGTGTCCAAAAGCTTGAAGGCCAAGAGTATGTTCTGATACATGCATCGAATGTGCAATGAGTGAATGTCACTATGCATTCGCTCATTGCAGATTAGGCAATTTGGTTGTGGATGGCACTATAGTTGGGATGGGGAATATTTGCCTATCCCCATTGTATTGCAAACTAGGGGTTAGTATATCACAGTAGGGGGGTTGTCGGGGGCAGGGGGCATGCCCCCCTGCATTATGATATGTATTCCAACTTACAGTTTGAGAGTCAGCGAAGGTGCCTTTAGAACTGCTGTGTTTTGAACTGTGGTGCAGTAAGAAATGATGGGTATGTCCTTTCGGTTTTCAGAAAGGGCCATTCGAAGAAATGATTGTCTCCCTGTCCAAGGTGAACACATATATATCATATAGGTATATATGGACATACATCTGTAGATGGAACTGAGAATGTAACCACAACATATATCTCCACATGCACCATTAATGTTTTTGAGAGACCCAAGCAACATACATCTGGCAAAGGTGAACACATATATATCATATAGGTATATATGGCATACATCTGTAGATGGAACTGGGAACATAACCACAACATATATGTCCACATGCACCATTGATGTTTTTGAGAGACCCAAAAAACATACATCTGTCATGGATAGGTATCCCTCCCAGCCAAACACGTCTGGCCTGCAATACAATACCAATCTTAGCAGATCCTATAAGCAGGAGCCTACATGACAAGGGCAGCACATGTTAACAGTACTCCATCCCACCTGTAGGATGTCAGGCTGGCATTACTAACATATCAAGCAGCACAGTCAAGTGACGTGTCATGCTAGGGGGAACCCCCTGGGCAGGTGCAGCTGGCATACATCCTCATGTTCATCGTAAACCATCCTGCCTTTCCTGATGCATGGATATGACATTGTGGATGAGATCCAATGACTCACCCCACCATCTATCCATGACCTCAGTGTAATTATGGATGGCATGGATGCTATCAGTTACAGAGGTGTGATGAGCTCTCTGCACCCTTAGACCCTGCCTGGTGTACCATTCCATTTGTACCTGTCCCTCCATGACAGTCTGGAACATGCATGTGGTTAAAATAGATGTGGCACGTCTGCCAGGGGCATGATGACCAGCAGTGCTCTGATGAGCACCCCTTTGTGATACCCCACCAGATATCTGGCTATGGCTGCTGTGTCCTGACACATGTGCCATAGATACCACACTGTCCTGGCCAATGCCAGCTGTAGTCTGTCCCTCAGCTAAGGCCAACGGTGATGAGATATGTAGAGGCAGTGTGGCCGTCTGCGTGGATTGGGTGGATATGTGTGGGTTGTCAATTGGTGGCCCAGCAGCAGCCCCTGATGACCCTTCCTGTGCCTTAACACACCTATCCTCATGGTCACTGTCTGTATCAGTGACATCAGATTCTCTGTTGGGGGGACCCAGACCCACCTCACCACCTGTGAGGGGAAAACAGGGAACAGACTGTAAGACCTGTACATCACTGCTAAACAGTACATACTCACACACACACACACACACACACACACACACACACACACACACACACACACACACACACACACACAAACACGCACACACACATGCACATGTGCAGACATGGCCACACACACAGACATACACACATGCAGTCGACATACATGGCAACCCATACACTCCACCAGACAGCACCTACAGACAGCTCCTGCACCCCCATAACACACACAATAGCAGGCGATGGTGCAGTACAGTATCACACACAAACCTGTAATTACACACATGTCAGCATGCAGGACATGTGGCGCTCAACAGCATGCAGTGCAACTGTAGTCATTCCCCGTTACCAACATTATACATGGCTGTGATGCACGGCTTCTGTTAGTAGGTGATGGCCCTCCCCCTGGAACTCACTGCACCCATGTCCACAGCATTGCTGTGCATCTGTTCAGTACCCTGGCATATACTGTGCATCATACCTCACAGATGTACACACCATTGCAGGATGTGCATCCGTGTGTCAGTTGTGTCTCCGCTGCTGCTCACAGCCTCTGTTTGTTTCTGGATCACATGTGGACACATGTTTAGAGAATGCTTGATGTGTATTCACAGATGTTATCATCAGTGGTGCATGCATGAGTTATAGACTGCCATTAGACTGACCACAGACACAATGTACTGTACCTGTGGTGAGTGTAGAGACCATCACTGACCATGATTGAGCCCTGGCTGATGTTGCCTGTGGTACACATAGGTTCATAGGTGAGTACTGATCTATTGGTCCTGGGGCCTACATAAGCCTAGCCACAGGGGTTTCCAGCCATGCACCACCCACTAATGGTATTCCCCTGTGCCCCTGTCAGGCTGTGGCACAGATATACTACCCAGGGTGAATTCCCCATTTCCCATCCAATTGTCAAGTGTTTCTGTAAAGAGGGCCAATGAGTAGCATTGCCTGACATGTATGGGTAGTCCATTCCAGAGTGTGGGGATTCACCAGAACAGGGCCCTATCTTTCCAGTATGTTCTGTGTAATGTGTTGATGAGGTTTAGGACCCCAGAGCATGTGTTTTCAGAGGGAGTGGGATGTCTTTATGTGTAGCATGTTCAACTGCTCTGTGTATGACATAGCTGTGTATGTTGGGCAGATGTCAGCTGTGCCTGGGCAATGTGCACTGGAGTGTAGCCACAGTTGTCTTGAGATGGACTGTGTATTGCATGTGTTTGAGGCTGGTAATCCCATTAGTGAGGGGTGTGCTCTGTCAGTGCACATGTACAGCATGCATTATGGGTAGGTGTGTTAGATGTGTACATGGCCTACACTTTAGCTATGACATGCACAGTGAATTGCCAAGCATAACCTTAAACCATACTCACCGGCATCTGGCCTCTGCCTTGCTGGTATCCCAGAGGTACCTACATTGAGATGGGATAGAGTTGATGTCAGTGGCCACAGCTGTGGCATTGCTACAAGGTGGCTGCAATATTACAGTACAACAGCAGCTGAAGTCCACAGTACTACAGATTATGCATTACTGCTTATCAGTACTACACAGCAACAGACCTCACATCTCTCATATGCATGATCTACCTGTACAGATGCATACACTACAGTAGTCTACTGATATGCCCTGGAACCTTACCTGCATGCTCTATGTCTGGTGTGTGTGTAGCACCCACCTCCATGACTATATAAGTCTGTAGCTCTTGTGGGCAAGCAGGTACTACCAGGCTCGTGAGCAGCTCCTCCACTCTGGTGAGGGGAGGATGGATGTTATGCCCCCCCATTGCAAGGTGGTCACCCTACATGGCAGCGGCACTTCGACGTACTTGGCGGAGCAGGTCACTACAATGGTGGTGGACCTGCTCATATGTATGGCTGTGCATCCCCACCTTATTCACCCTGTGGACCACATCATTCCACATGGCTGTTCTCTCCTGCTGGTCCTGGCTTGTCCGTAAGTTCAACAGCTGGTAGTTGTGGATGATGCTGGTGATTATAATTTCATCCTCAGCGGCACTCTATGTGGAATTCCCAGGGTGCGCCATACTCTCTGAAAGACATAATGATGGAAATATGTCTGAGCAACTCATATGTCAAGTTTACCATAATACAATACACATATCAATCTCCCGCCACCATATCAGCTCCAACATAATGTTCACACAACGTTAGTGGTATGTGTCTGGTATATGTACCATTGGGTCATATATTGTATTGTACAACACTTTCTGATATGTGTTTAAAGACATGCTCCCTGTGGGGACACTAGAGTTGCTGGGCTGTTACAGGGTATTTCACCTGCATGCCATTGTCACTGCCACTATATTTCCACATATGCATGTGGTAGGCCTGCTATGTGATTGCTACACATCTGCCAATCTGTGATATTGGAGATATCTATGCATGCTGTTGGACATGTTCTGGGATTGTGTGGACTATTACAGCCTACATATGTTCCATGACAGTTACACACCAGTATGTGTAGGGGTTATTTGCCAGCAGAAACACCACTCCAACCTAATGTGCACATGTTATCAGTCCACATCACATCCGTGACCCACCATGGAACCTCATTATCTACTGTTCCATCACTACCTTCATGTGGAACCACCTCAGGGGATGGTGTCACCCCCCATGGAGCACACATAGACATATGTCTGTCACCCAGTTAGGTCATGGGTCTTGTGCATAGGCAGCTCCACGGAGACATGGGGAATGTGCTACATCACCTGGAGGCATGCAGTACACATACACAAGGTTTAACATGCATGTCCCTCCTGCCAAGCGCACAGCCCAGCGCACCTTTATGTCCATGTAGATGCTGTCGTGACTGTCCATGGGTGGGCACCATGTTCCCTTTATCCCCATGTGAGGCTTAATGGCCTCCACATTCCAAATGTAACTACCCGTCCACAGTGTTTAACCACCACATGTGTCATATACCAGCCCTGTATGTTGTCTTGTTTGTCAACCACCCAGACCTACATACCAATATGTGCTTTATATATATACATATATATATATATATATATATATATATATATATATATATATATATATATATATATATATCCCACCTTCTCATACAATTGTGATATGTTCCCAGCATGGGTTACACACCACACTCCACACTCCATCTTGTAGCCATGTACTGGTGTGTAGGTATGTTGTGTACTGATGTGTGATGTTCTCTCACACATGTCATTGCCGGGGACATGTATTGACATATTTATTTATAAACATTTTACAGGGACATAACTTGACTGAAATTGAATTACTCATTAAGCAGGCAGATTGACTGGATGCAACAATTAAAAACAATTTGTTATTGTCCAGAAGGCAGAATACAATTCCATCTTTCAAAGGATAGATTCTGTTGTTACCGATGTGGAAAGGAGGAAGTGGCGGAAGCTGGAACGTGATAGGCTTGAATATTCGGAGGGGAGGGCATACCCTGAACCTGCAGTGTTGAGGAATATAACGAACGGCGAACAACGGGTGATGGTTATTGAGTCCAACCCTGAACATGATGAGGAAGGTTACGACAACCAAGAGGAAGCCGGCCCTTTAGAATGACCACCGCCAAGATGGTCTGAAAGGATACACAACCGAACAAATGGGGGGGCAGAGGAACTACTACGGAGATTCACGATAGAGTTACAATCCTCACCCTTGGAATCAGGGGAGGAGGAGAGGAGGAAACAGGCCACAGAACTACTGACAGAAGTAAGTGGTGTTGCAGAAGATATCCCCGATATTTCAGGTACTGTTTATGAACATATTCCTAATATTAAAACTAACCGATGTTGAGATGTTAAAATTTATAATTACTCCGAATTAGAAATACACAATGATTTTGGGCCACTTCTTAGCAAAAGATTAACTTTTGTACCTACTGTTTTTTCCAACATTGAAACATTGATGATTGACTTAAAGCTTTTTTTAAGGAAGCATAACTTTAAAATTTTGTTTAAGGATGTGGAAAATATCTACACTAGTAATGTGTTATGATAGAACAGTATTTTTAACCCTAAGATTTCTTCACCTCTATATATGTTTGAAAAGATTTGTGAGTGGAATTTTAGGGTTTTGTTACAACAGCAAAATAGGGGTTCTTTTTTGTATAATTTGAGTGAAAGTGAAAGAAAACTTCTTAAAGAGCTTAGCACGAATAAGGAAGTGTGGGTCATGAAACCGGACAAGGGTGGGGGAATGGTAATCTTGTCTAAGAGGGATTACCTCGATAGAATGTTCAAACATGTGCTTGATGAGGATTATTATGAACAGACATCTTTGAATTTTATTAATATTTCATATCAGAAATATAGAATGTGTTTGAAAGATATGTTTGACCAGGGTGAAATTACCTTCGAAACCTATGATTTTTTACAAGTAAAATTTCCAAGAGTACCCACCCTGTTTGGCATTCCAAAAATACACAAGAGCTTGTCTGACCCCCCCAATGAGGCCTATAGTTAGTGGTAGTACTTCTATCACTCACCCTATGACCGTTTATATAAATCAGAAAGTTAAAGCATTTGTTCAAGCAGAGAACCACATCATTAAGCATCAATTGGCTTTTGTCACCATAGATGTGGTTAATTTGTTTAACGTGATTCCCCAGGATGAATGATTGGAAATGTTCCATGATTTCCTGTTGGAATCTAAAGCTTTTAGTAACAATGAAATTAATGTGTTGGACATATTGATGGAAACGGTGTTAAGAAATAAATTTGTATTCATTGACGGACAGTTTTTTCAACAAAAAAAGGGAGTAGCTATGGGGGCAAGTTACACCCCTGTATTTGCAAATATTGTACTCCTACAGTGGGAGAAACATTATTTGTTTAACAGAAGCAAATTACCTGGTTGGCACTTATATACCAGGTTTTTGGATGATATTTTTATAGCATGGGATTTAAGTGACAATGAAACTAAAGATTTTTTAGAATATTTGCATTCTACTACTTCCTTTCTAAATTTACTTATACTTACAGTACAATAGAAATTAGTTATTTGGATGTACTAATTACCAAAGATGAGAATCAGAGGGTTATACAAAGTAACATCTATAGGAAATGTACTTATTCTAACAGTTTTCTTCACTATGACAGCTGCCATCCGGTTATCAAAAAAAAGGAATTGTTGAAGGGCAATACATCAGGTTAGCCCATATGATTACAGACAACAGAACTTTTGAAAGGGAGTGTAACACATTAAAAAACATGTTTGTTTCTAGAAGTTACCCTGAAATTGTTATTCATCAAATTCAAGATGAAATTTTCTTGAGAAGGAATAGGGGTTCTATTAAACCTATTATGTATGAAACTGATAACATTCATATTGAACATACTAACAGTAGCAGTGACACTTATAAGTGTTCGTTTATTACTACTTACACATTGGATTTTCCAATGGTTAGGCACATTATTATCAATAGCTGGGCTTTCCTTCAGGGTTTTGAAGGTTTAAAGGATACATTGGGTGAGAGACCTAGTTTTGTTACTAGGAGTGCCAGATGTTTAAAGAGTTTTTTTAGAGGTTGATGACAGAGGTACAGAGTTTTATAGTACAAGAAAAATTGGTACTTTTAAATGTGGGAGTTGTAGTCAATGTTTTTGTATAATGGAAACTGACCAGGTTAAGGTTAATAACATCAAAATAAGAATTAATTCACATTTTAATTGTAAAACGGTGGGTGTGATTTATCTAGCTTTTTGTCAAAAGTGCCCAAGCTTTTATGTTGGAAAAAACTGTTCGTCAATTTAGGGAGACATAAAAAATAGGAAAATGAGCAATTCCCTTTATTGTCATTTAAAGAACTTTCTTGATCATGTTTTTTATTTGTTGGTTTGGACACGGTTGTTAGGCAGCCTTGGGGAGGGCCATGGTGTGATTTAATAGAGTACAAAGAGTTGCTATGGCAACTCAAGTTAAACGCCACGGCCCCCCCCTAGACTTAACGAATCCACTTCTATAGCTAGTGTTTTAAGTTTAAAATCTTATTACGTATGAACTTTGTTATATAGAACAATATAAGTATAGAATTTTGATTTAGATGTATATTTATATAGTTATATTGTGTAACACATTTATTTAAACAGTATTTTATTTTAACCTTTGGTGTAATTACATAATTTGAGTATATATTTATTAGGATCATTGTGCTAGGACTTTAATAATCAAATAGGTCAGGTGATTAACTGCTCATATTTAAAGGGAATCTGGTTGTTTGAGTTTGGATTCTGATAAAGTTGTGTTATAGTCTTATGAAAGCGCTCAATCCTGTTTTATTAAAGTTTTCTAAGAAGGTTTTTCTGTGACTTTTTTCCTGAGGAATTGTACTTTGTTTGATTAAGGGCCACACTGGATACCACTTTGGGCATAAAGGAAGGATTGGTCCTGAGGGACACCCTGTCTGCATGGAAGATGATGAAGGGCTTCACTGCCATGAGGGCCTGTAATTCAGACACTCTTCTTGCTGAAGTGATGGCTAGAAGGAAAGCTGTTTTCCAAGAAAGGAATTTCAACTCTGCAGTTGTAGCTGGCTCAAAGGGAGGTAGAGTGAGCTTTTCCAATACAAAATTAAGGTCCCAGGCTGGAGTAGGGGCTCTCCAGGGTGGTCTTAATTTTTTTGCCCCTCTGAGGAACTGCTTCAGCTGTGGGTGAGAGAAGAGGGGTGGTTCCATATTATAATGTGCTGAAATGGGAGATGCATGAATTTTAATAGAAGAGAAGGAAAAGCCCTTGTGAAGAATCTCTGTTAAGTATTGAATAATATGCAGTAAACTGGGCACTGTTGTGCCCATCCCCTGTGTTTGGCTCCAGGAACAGAATCTTTTCCACTTTTCAACATAGGATTTTCTAGTACTAGGCCTCCAGAATGACATCCAAGACTTGCTTACTGAGGGATGGTAATGGAGAGCTCAGGTAATTAGCCAGGCTACAAGGTTCAGGGTTTGAAGCTGGGGGTGCAGTATCTGGCCCTCCTGCTGGGACAGCAGGGAAGGAGTCGGAGGTAGGTGCCATGGTTCCATCAGTGACATACTGCACAAGAGGGGGTACCAATGTTGGCATGGCCAGTCTGGTGCAATTAGTATTGTCCTTGGTTTGTCCTGTTTGATCTTTAGCAGAACGTTAGAGAGTAGAGGCAGAGGGGGAAAGGCATAAACTGAGAGGTTTTCCCAGGTGAAGGACAGGGCATCCACTTTCCAAGCTTGTTTGTGGGGAGTCCTTGTGCAGAATTTGTCCAATTGGTAGTTCTGAGTGGAGGCAAACAGGTCTATCCCTGGGCTCCCCCATTTGTTTCGCAACATGTTGAATTTCTTTGGTTCCAGTTTCCACTCATGTGAGTCCATGAGATTTCTGCTTAGTCATCTGCCAGTGAGTTTAGCTTGCCTGGCAGGAATTGAGCTTGTAGGTGCACTTGGTAGCTGAAGGCTGTGTACCACATAGCCATGGCTAGTCTGCAGTGGGGGTATTAGTGGGTTCCCCCCTGCTTGTTTATGTACACATAACAATGGTGTTGTCTGTTTTTACCAATAATTGTCCTGGAAGGATGTGGTCCTTGAAGGCTGTCAGAGCATTCTGTACAGCTACCATTTCTTTTTGATTGATATGCAGATACATTTGACTCGGGTTCCATTTGCCCTGAATGCACTGCCCTGGTAAGTGAGCCCCCCATGCATAGTCTGATACATCTGTTGTTAGGGTTTGGGTGGCAGGAGGTAGAGTGAATTGCAGTCCCTTGTTGAGGTAGCAGGCCTCTGCCCACCAAAGGAATTCTGTCTTTATACAAGGGATGATAGGAACCACTGCTTCCAGGTCCTGAGAATGTTGACACCATAGGCTTTTTAGATACCATTGTAGTTTCCTCATATGCAGTCTTGCATATGGAATTAGTAGGATGCAAGAGGCCATGAACCCCAGAGTTTGCAATATTTTCCTTGCAGTTAACTGGGTCTTTGTGGCCAGTAATTTGAAGAAAGCTGTCAGATAAACTTGTTTCTCTGGCGTGAGGTAGGCCATCTTGGAAGTTGTGTTCAAGCTTACTCCCAAGAATACAATTTTTTGGCAGGGTATTAGATGAGATTTTATTTCGTTTATGGTGTAGCCCAGTGAGGTTAGAAGTTTCTTTACAAATGCCAGATGATTTAATAGTATGTCCTGGCTTTCTGCCTGAATTAGACAATCGTCCAGGTATGGGTATATTTGAATATTTCTTTGCCTGCAAAAAGCAATGACTAGAGCTAGGCATTTTATGAATACCCTGGGCACAGCAGATAAGCCAAAGGGCAATGCAGAGAACTGATAGTGCATGCAGCCTGCTCTGAAGCATAGGTATTTTCTGCAAGAATCCCTTATTGGGATGTGCAGGTAAGCTTCCTTTAAATCCAGTGTTGCCAACCAGACATTTTTGCCCAGCATGAGAAGCAGCTGATGAAGAGTTAGCATTTTGAATTTTGGAATTACCAAAAAGGTGTTTAGGATAGATAGGTCCAGGATAGGACACCAGGAGTTGTCTTTTATGGGTACCAGGAAAAGTTTGGAGTAAAAACCTTGTCCCTATTCTTCTGCTGGGACAGGTTGAATAGCCCTGATACTTAGAACACCTGCAGTTGAGCCTCTGCCCACTGATTTGGGGGTAGGTCTGGCCAACCTTTTGGGGTTGGTAAGGTGTGGAAGTGGAATCTGTATCCTTGGGAAACAATATTTAAAAAACATTTGTCTTGGGTAATGAGTTCCCAGTTTTTTGCATGCAGGATGATCTTTCCTCCTAAAGGTGCGGTCAGATGAGCAGGGCTTTGAAGGTGTAATGGTAAGTCATTGTGACAGTTTACCATAGGGGGGTGTCTTACTATTTCCAGCTTTGGAAGTGGGAGCCCCCCACTGCTTAGGCCTGTGAGTACCTTGAGACTGTGGCTTAGGTGGCCTGCTGTTCCTGGAGTTGGACTGAGAAGGCCTGGAAGAGACAAGAAAGGACCAATTCTTAGAAAGCCAATGCCTACTAAATCTGGGAGGCTGTACTTTCAGGAAATCTTTAAGCGTTTGCATAGATTTAGCTTTTTCCTCCATCTTTTTAAGCACTTCTTCTGCTTTGCTGCCAAACAGGTGGTCTTGGTTTAAGGGAGCATCCAGTAATTTGGCTTTAACATGATCTGGCAGAGTTTGCTCCTTAAGCCAACCATGCCTACTAAGAACATATCCAGTAACAGCAGCCCTACAAGAGGCCTCTAAGGAGTCAAAGCCACATTGCAAAGTATGTTTACCAATTTGTTCAGCAAAATGCATTAAATCCTGTAATTCTTTATTTTCAGCACAGTCAGGAATCAACATCAATTTCTGTTTAAGTAATCCAGTAAAATGCTGCTGGTACTTTATCACATGAAAATGGCAGTTTAAAGCCTTAATGGCCAAAGTAGCAGAAGTGTATACCTCCTTACCCCTATTGTCCAGGGCCCTGGAATCTCTACCCGAGGGGGTAGGATTTTTGGCAGTAGTAGCCTTAATGCCTTTGGGTCCCTGTGAAATGGTGTCTGGGTCCACAGCAGGATTCTTAAAGGGGAACTTGTGAGAATCAGGTACTCTGTAATACCTGTCAGGTTTCCTGGGAGCTGGAGGTAAGGTGTCTGGGGCCAGGCTAGATTCCAAGAAAGCATCATCTACAATGTCCAGTACAGGAGGGATAGCTAAAGGCCTGTGTTGAGGCAGGAGTAAGAATTCCCTAAGCCTCTTTTTGGAGTCAGAGTAATCCTGGCTTTTCCAGCGGAAATGCTCCCTAACACTGTGCAAATTTTCACCAAAAGAGAAATCTTCTGGAGGGGAAGTAGAGGGAATGGAGTCCTCTGCATCAGAATCCTCATAGGTAGATAAGGGAAACTCCTGGTTATCAGAAGAAACAGAAATTTCAGAATCCTGATCAGAAGAATAAGAAGGAAAATTGGTTCTAGGTCTCTTAGAGGGAGAAGGGTAGCTTCCCCTAATTAGAGAAATAAGGTCTTCAGCCATTCTTATCATTTTTTTTTAGGCATGTGGGCCTGACCATGCGGTTTGGACATCAGTTTTCTAAGCGTGGATCGGGTCTTAGGCCTTGAAGAAGAAGATGGCATTGGTTTGATAGGCAAGTCAGTGGGCCTGAATACACCCTCAGAAGCCAGTGCCTGCACAGTGGTTCCAGACCCAACCAAGGTAGAGACATCCGCAGGTTCCATAGTCGAAGAAGCATCTCGCAGCATACCGGACTCTGAATGGGTCTCAGCAGAGGCCTTTGAATCTGAAGTATCAGCTATCAGGGGCTGCAAAAGTGCCTCACTGAGTATCGGCAAACTGGCGACTAGCTTAACGGAAGCATCGTCGGCAGCTTTGGACCTATGCGGCCTGTCTCTGTCTTTATCTTTACGTTTTTTCGGAATGTCGGTAGTTGTATGGCTTACCAAAGCCATTTCTGGATAATTGAATTGAGTACCGAAATAGTTAGATGAGAAAATGAACCAATGATGAATAGTACGAGGATTGAATAAGGCACAAAACTGACAGCGAGGGACGTCGTGGTCTGGGCCTAAGCAAGGAATGCAGTACGAATGAAATTCTTTATGAGGTATTTGCTTTCCACAAGAAATACAATTATTAACTTTTACTGACATTGGTTTAGAGCAAGAAAAAGGATCCCCAACAGGGTACTTATCTTTTTAGAAGACTTCGGTTCTGAAACTCGAAAATGAAAATTTCAGGAGTTGGCCGACCGGCACTTGCGAACTGCTTCTGCTTCGGGCACCACACAGCTAGAAAGACTGATGTAATGGCATTGGCGGCATGCTTTATACTCCTGACTACCTGACTTCATGGAAGAAGAGACAGCAACTTATGCAGGACCCAAGACTTTGATAATCAGGCTGGCTGAGGGCTACTTGCAAGCAGATAACCCAAATATGATGACTGCAACAGTGAAACACGAAGAACATCAGGCAATCCTTCAACAAATTTGCTGAGGCAGAGGAGATGAAGATTAAATTAAACAAGGTGGACTTAAAATATAAAGTTTTAATGGTAATAAGTTTAAAAAAGATTATTAGGTCTAAATGAAACTCTTAAAAAGTGTCTTTAGTTCTTTAGTAAAGAATGAGGTAAATGTATATTTTCAGTATGAGAATGCATGTTTGAGTATATTTGAACTGCACTGACTTTGTTATACTTGTCTTGTCCATTAAGATTTGGTGTTTTTTTTGAAGCCTCGCATCACTGAAATGAGTTATATGATTTTAAAAATAGTAAGTTAGTAAATGAAACAGTTAAAATGTGTATAGTAATGCAATTAATAAAAGAAAACAGAGATGCAGAGTAATACATTCTTGTATAAACTTGAAATTTTGCAGTGATATGTGAGCTATATAATGGAAAATAATATACTATTTTATACTTATGTTTGTGTTATGGACTACAGAAAATGTAGTTTTTAAATGTTGCTTATTATTTAATACTTATAGGTAAAAATAGAGAATAAAAATAAAACTGAAGATGGTATAATGGTAGGCTAATACAGTCCTATACTCAACATAACGAGATAAGACAATATATGGAAGTTTTGTTTATATTTTTTAACATAAAGAGTTAGAAGTATAGTTCCCTTTCATTCATGTTGGCATTCTATTTACTTACAGTGGATGTTTGTTTTTATCTTATGTGCATAAATAGGTATTTTTATATATATTTATGCTTGATAGTTCTTTAGTGGATAGTTTCACTTAAACACAAATTAATATATTGCAGAGAATGACAAATAGTAGATTGGGCAAACTTGAAATGTATACCAACTATTCCTTTGGTGCCCAGTTATGTCTTATATGTATTGATTATAAAAAAGATGATAGGTACATTTTAATTTTAGTTCAAGCATAGTTAGATTTATGGTTATTTAGGTATGTTGTGGTCTGATACATCAGTACTTTAAAGCTTCATTTTTTCTGTTTCATTTTGTGTTGATAGGATCAGAGGTCAGGACATGACAAGGATATGATATAATGCACTCGGTGTAATATGCTTATATTGTAGACTGAGGTTACCACATTATAGTTTTATATCAACGAAAAATTTATGTTTCCCATGATTTTGATTGCAGGTATTCTGGCAATTACATAGTCCAAAGGAATAAAAATAGAGAATAGCATCACCAGATAAGATGGGGTTCTGACATCATGTTTTTTTGACGTCAAAAAAGCCTATATATTAATCAAAAATTATAATTCAAGAAGTGAAATTAATATGTTATGATTAATATGAGCCTAAAAACTGTATGATTATCTAAAAAGAGGTTTTGACAATATACTAATGCAAAGCAAATAAGCCTGTATGTTTCATAATAGTGGTACCAGAGATCCTAATGGTATTATATAATTCATTTATATATATAAAAGTCATAAAAAGATATTGTGAGAGGGTCTTTAATAATAATGTGTTCTTATTTATAACAACAAATGCCTTCAAATGAAGAAAAAAAACAACATAAAACTTAAAACTCCATGACTAGGATAAACAAACAGACTGAACAAATCTCCTTAGCACTTTTGTTCTAGTTTTTAATAGCAAAACATCTTCAGAAACAATCTCAGCATACAGACACAAATATTTAAATATCTTAAAAGCCAATCATCGCTAACAGTATGACATCACTTCCTAGTCTAACCATTTCAGTGCACATTTCATATTTAAATTCTCATTAAGACCAGGGGTGTGTCTGCATTTAAAAACAGTTGCCACTAAGCTCCTTTATTTCTTAAAGTGCATTAACATCCCCAAGAAATTATTTCACTCTTTCTAAAACAATTAATTTGAAAAATTTAAACTTACTACATGAATCACTGTGTTTTGCCAAGGTATTTTTTCTGATCTGTGTTGTTAATCACTGCATAATATTCTTTAATAGGATCTGACAACTTATGTGTCATTTTGCCAACATAAAATGAATTACAAAAAGTACAAAAACTTAAATATACAACATCGGTACTACTATAATTAAAATACTCCTTAAATCCTACTACATATTTAGAATGTAAAGCTTTTGCAATCATTGATGTATTTGCACATATTACAATTTTCACACTTATACATACCATTGTTATAAGAACTAATGCCTTGGGATAAACTAACTTTATTATTAAGTTCAAAAATGGTTTTAAACGTTCTTGTCTTCTTATTACAGAACTGCAGACTTGGTCCTAAAATATTAATTAATTCTCTATTACTTTGTATAACACTCCAGTTTTTCAAAAGTATCACTTTTAAGGAAAACATATCCTGGCTGATTGGTATTGAGAAACTCAGTCTTTTGTCTAAAGTCTCATCAGATTTTCTATGATTATTGCAACAACCTTGTAGCAGATGTTTTGAACAAATTAAGAGGTTTTGATAAGACTAAATTGTACAAGAGATACATAGATGGCATATTTTTGTATGGCAAGGTTTTAAAGTAGAAGTAGATAATTTTTAACAGAGGTTAAAAATAGTATTTTTTAACATTTTCTATTTATGGAATAGATTCTACACTTCAGTTCTCTGATATACAGTTAAGTTTTGATAAAATTATCAAAAGTTTCTGTTTTGATCATTTTTGTAAGAACACTTTCAGAAACAACTTTCTTGATTAAACAAGTCAACATCCATATTTTATGAAAATAAATGTTATTAAAGGTCAGTTTATACAGCTGTCTTATGTTATTAGTGGTGATGATACTTTTGTTCAGGAAAGTATCTTTCTTAGAGCACTATTTGTTCAAAGAAATTATCCAAAGTCATTAGTAGATAAAATTATGTAAGAAGTTAAGGCACTCAGATGTATTAGATATCAGCCTATTCTTGAAACATATTTTGTAATAATTAATAATTATAAATTGTTTTACATTCATTCTTTAATCATATTCCCAAATAAAAGTTTTTTTTCTAAATACATTTTATGTTACTTATTTTTCATGGTTCCCTAATGAACAAATGATTTCATTAGAATGGTATCTGAAAACCTAGACAGATGGTGGTATTAGCTTCCCTAATTTTGATTTGTACTTAAAAGCAGCAATTATTCAAATTATAGCTCAGTGATTAAATAATTCATATGATTCTAAGTGGAAATTAATTAAAGAAAAAATGTGTTAAGTGATAATAGATTAGTGACTGATCCACATGTACAAATAGTTTGCAATAAACTCTACTGGATATTAAAAGATTAATGTCTGAGTATTGAAAATAAATACTTCTCTATCCCATTCAAAAATTATATTTTATCAACATTTAGAAGATAACTTAATAATAATTATAAAATAAAATATCTTGCATTCTGATTATTTATCACAACATTCACTATTAATGTTTAACAACTCATAATCTAAGAAAAATGCTTGATTTTAAAGATAGTAGTTTAATATTTTGACACCAGTTTATAAATGCTAATAAAACACATTTGACTGAGTATTTATTAGCCAGATATAATTTACAACAGAATAATTTGTTGAGTCTGCAAAGATGTAAGGATTTTGCAAATGACAAATTAAAAGTGTCCTTAGATTTACTTGTAAAAAAATATACCAAAAATTTTTGAATTTTTATTTAACATCAATACTAATATATATATGGATATGTCATATCTATCAAAACTATATAGGATATTGAGAATGGATTGCTCCTTTGAAGAAGTCAAATTTTGGGATTACTCTACAAGATTTAATAATGCAGAGTTTTATGAGGCAAATTAACAATATTATTTAAATCAATGAACAGCACATCTTCTTGAATGTACTGGAAATTACTTACTTGGAAATATCTGCATAGATTTTTTTAACTCCACGTAAGGTTGAAACAATAAACAAAATATCAAGTGTTAATTTCTAAAGATATGAGAATAATATAGAAGCAGACTGACTACATATGATACTAGAATGCAAAATAATATCTCCATTTTGTTTGGAAAGAGTTTAATTTTTTTCGCAAGCATTGTGATCAGATAAATGTATAATAATAATGAACTCATAAATATTGTTTAATGTTCCAATTCCACAAATTATTCCAAAAACACAAGTGTCTCTTTTATGGTCAATTTTAGCAATTGCAAGAAAAGTTATCATCATGCTATTCTCATACTTTACAAATGTATCAAAACGTGTATGCAAAAATGATTTGTTAAAACACTAGAACACCTAAAATCATGCATCCAAATATTGCATGGAAAAAATTGAGGCATTTACTTGAAAAATCCTAATGATGTTTGTGTTAATTCTTAAAACCTTGATATGAACAATAGTAAATAGTTTCTATGTGTTATGTTTTAATAATATATTTATTATATTGTGATTGTTAATAAAAACTGAATAAAAAAAAATAAAAAAGCGAATACTGGATAATATCAGCAGAGAACAAAACCAAACCTCTGACCATACACGTCAACGACAAACAACCAAGCACAATACCAAACAGCAGTACTGCAGCAAAAATGCACGATGGAGGCTACATGCACACGTAGGTGAACTTAACCCAAACAAACTTGTAGTGGAATGCATATATGTGACATATTCCATTTCAAAGGCAACTCACAGATATTGGCAGATATGTATGACTGTCAGTGACCTAAATGTAATGTTCTTGATGGCAATGTCAATACACATACATACACCAATGACAGTTAAGCATATTTGCACAAATCAAACAACATAACTTAAAAATATATATTAGGTTGTGCACATTAATTTCAACAATGTATACTGGTTCACACACAAGTATAATGCGAATGAGGATTTATTGGAAGCAGTAGCTAGTGACTTGTATGCAGATGTCCTGAATCTGTAAAATGGCCACACAGTTGGCACATGCTGACAATGTGAACAACATTACACATATCAATGGACATTAATTGCAACAAAGGCAAACATTTCTGCAAAATATGTTACGTAAATATAAAGGAAGAAAAGAGATGGACAACCAGAGCCTATATAAAGGAAGAAAATGATAATGCAGGACAACAAAGTAAGGTTACATGTTGCAAATGAATGGGTATACCACAGAGGCTGCTGTTGATGCCAATAAAAAATGCATTTAAGCAAATAGCAAAGGAATGTCACATGGAGAGACAACATCGCTGATGTCCACCAAAGTGGGCAAGCATGCATCACACATGCACAGTAATGTGCAATCATGTAACATCAACAGATATAGGTAAGCAAGCTAAAAAAATAAATCACATATACATATGTTGTCTTTTATTTGACATTTGTTTACCAGGAAAGTCCAACTGGGCTAGAAAGTGCAGATTATCAGCAGAGGCCCAGAGAGGACAGCTCCATTATCACAATCTTTTGAATATAAATTACAGATTTTTTAATCACAAAGTAGCATGTTACACTATAAAAATACAGGAGTGAAACATGTTATAATGAGAAATACATAGAGCATATGTTTCACAGTAGAATGCAATGAAAAACAATAACATGAGTTGGAGAAAATATATGAGGAAAACTCATTAATCATATTATCTGTTGCATAGCTAAATATGGGATAAATGAGACCTGAGACAATTCTTACAAGATATTTAAAAAAGATGTTAGAGATTACATGATTAGAGACAGTGAGGGGAAACTGAGTGATGTCTTAGTATGAGATGGTGTGCATATTATGGTTATGGAGAGAAGAAGGAATGGAGACAATAGGAGATTATAAGAAAAGTGTAGGGTATGGTGGCTTCAGGAAGATTAGGTGAGTAGAGATGAAGGAGAAAGAGGTACAGGAAAGGCCTGCAGAGATGAAGTGGATAAGGCAGAGTAATGAGAAAAAAAAAGAAAGGAGTAGAGTAGGAAGATGGAGAGGGTTGTGAGGTGTGACTTAAGTTGAAGGGAGTGAGTGAAGTATAGTGAGTAGGTACAACCAGGATTGGCTAGTGCAAATGTTGAATAAATAACCATAGGTGTATATCACACACCCTGCTCATTACTGAGTAGAGGACATTCCTATGAGCATCATTACAACACACCAGCAGTAAGTCAGTGAATGCTCACATAATAAAGGTGCAGTGGGGTTTTAGTATGCATTGGGCTATGTGCAGAGACATGTACAATCATCAGTTGATATGTATACATATTGCCAGAAGGTGTGAACTTATGTGAATAAGGAATGGATGTGGAAATGTAACATACAGCAAACATGGCAAAATGTACTGTTACTGAATGAATTATCCTTTCCACGTTGTACACATGAATGTTAAATTGGTGTTCTATCCAGTCAGAAAAGAAGGATTGCCCATAGGTATGACATACCTTTATGTGGTCCCACATGGCATCAGCATTTCCAGCACATGGCACACAACATGACACTATGCCAGTGGGACAGCATGACAACTGTCTTCAAAAACACATAAACAATGATGTGTCATTCTGTTGCACATACATAGGTTCACAGATTAGCACTAGACTAACTGCCCTTGTGGACTAATTTAAGCCTAGACAATTAGCCCACATGAGAACCAAACCCTGCACCTTGTGTCAGTAAGGTAAAAACCTTAACCATTATGCCAACCTCCCACCCCATACTACAGCAATACACAAATCTTAAACATACCACTGTGGTAGGACTGTTTTATGTACAACATGTGTTGTCTGTTAGTCTATCTAAGTAAAAAATATGTTTACAGGGTAATTGTTGCAGCAGTAGCTGCAGGTTAACTGCCACAATGCATGAACAGCTGAATGTGGAAGGAAAGTGTAACATGTTAATGTGTGCCATGCAGACATTAAATCATAATTAAATGTCACACAATAAAACCTAAGCATGGCAGTTACATGGTATGCATGCACAATGGTGCACATACAGTCCAACAAGCATGTTGGCAGCATTGGACAACTGGAGCACACAGACACTACTTATGGACCTGAGGGACTGCACTAATGGGGCTGAACATCACAAATGATCTCTCATGCTATCTCCCTGAACAAGTCATGCATAGCCCCTGCCATATCCTTGAAAAAATTCCCCATCATGTCCATCATCTGTGTTCAAAATACATCAGTCACAACCTCCCAGATTTGCTCCCAAGAATCGTCTCTCTGTTGTTTGTAGAATTCTCTGCTCTGGGGTTCAGCAGAGATGATGGTTCATGTAGGTGTGGGTCTAGCTTCCCTGTCATCAACCTCATAATTTTCATGGTAGTCACCATCTGAGAACTCTGGCAGTGGTCTGGCATGTGTTTGTCTGCTACATCTGATTGGCAATCATTCACAGGTCCCATGTTCCATCAAGATGAATCACAACACAGGAAAGAAATTACATATGAATACCTGAGACTACCTGTCTGCATAACATACTCACCATGACACAATGAATGGGCAGAAAACAGTCTTCATGAAACCTTACAATATATTAGTTCACTGTACTACCATATGCAATGTACAATGTACAACAGTAGTTAAAACCATAACAGTGAAAAGCAAATGTCTGTCATGCCACACATTCCCATGAAAATTATAGCTGACCTTAAAATGAAATTGATGTTCACATAAGCAATTTAAGATGCATTAATTAACACCCCATCCACATGTGAGATCTGCATCTACAAATGTGAGACTGAAGGCATACATTGAAGTTTGTATTTAAAACACAGTTCAAGCTGAAATGGTGCAAACATTAACAAGTAGCACAGTTATAATCAACAGAATTGCTGCTAGTGAATGGCTACAGAATTGCTGCTAGTGAATGGCTCCTCATGCACATAACACATTCCATATGTCACATTATCTATACTCATGCACATGTCCAATAACAGAGCATGTCAGGAAGAATGTATCCATCACACAATGTGAGCAGTTCAGTCAAAGCCATGAGTTGGCATGCACAATACATCTTACCATTTATTGGCCAGCATTAACCATGGCAAGTATATGCAAGCACATGTAGCATATCCTGACATTTGAACGGAAACATGCCCTGACACTGCCTCACACATTACTATAAGTGAAATTTGACAATATAAAAGCTTGTAAATGACAAAATAACATTATTATTGGGACCTGTTCTGTTCAATAATAGTGCCTGCCTCAGTAAACTGTCAAGCTGAGTATCTGACAGGATGTCATTATTTCCATTCTTTATCCCTTGCATGTGTTCCCTGAGCAGTCACAGCTGTGTGTCAATGTGAATGTAAATTGTAGGTCTGCATGTAATGAGTCATATAAACAGCCACCAATTAACATTGTTAAAATGAAGACAAAGTGAGATGACAACACTGGGGGGAATATGCAAGTCATATAACAAACATATGAGCCAGACAGCATGGTCATTGACTGACCCCATACCAATATTAGGAATACAACAGTAACACATAGTAATAACATTCAGTCATAAACACAGGCTCAGCCTGTGACACATGAGCAGCTAATATATGTTCTACAAGGAGTATTGCCTGTCGACAACTGTATGCATGACCTGTCTACATTTTTTTTTCAATCAGTAGCCTGCAAAATGCAAACATCCTGATTATGTTTGCTGATTACAAAATGGTTCAAAGAAATGCCTAAGTGCTCAGGTATCCACAAAACACAGGATACAAGTATGTTGTAACAAAAACACCCAAAGTGTTATAGGCAGATGTAATACAGATGTTGAACTGAAGGACATGCCACACAGTTTGCCAATGGCAGTGTGAATAGTAATAGAACAGACACCCATTCAGTATGTGAATAGGAAAGCTATGCACAACGTAACTAGAAAGCACATCAGAAGATACGAGTGTGCCAAGCACTAGAGACTTATATGTAAAACATCCACATTAAAATATGTGTCACAGTTACACAAACCTGACTGTCATTTAGGTTGTGGCCTACACTTCAAAAACCATCTTCATAAAACATGGCTTGATGCTAAATGATATTTCAACATTTATTTATTTATTTATTTATTTATATAACATTTGTTTACCAGGAAAGTCTGACTTGGAACAAAGCCAATTTTCAGTGGAGGCCTGGGGATAAACACTCCAGACACATGTTTTTGCAAAATGGGAGGAAACCCTCATGAATGCAGGGAGAACATGCAGACTCCACACAGAAGGCACTCCAGCCAAGAGTCGAACCAAAGAACCTCTTCATGTGAGGTGACAACGCTACTGCTGCACCAGTGCACTGTCCAAATATATGTCCAAAATATTTGTATTTCAATCAGACACAGGTTTAGTGTGATTATTGCACTTGCCTTACTGATGTATGAGGTGTATTCCAACATTCTAAGCAATATACATGGTAATGTAAAAATATGGGCTTGTAGCAAGGCTCAGATATATTTTATTTAACAAAACAGAAACCTTAAGCAACATACCTTTCTCCCTCCCCTTTTCCTCAAGCTTGTTCATCTGATTAATGCACAGAGCACAATTTGGGGTTCTACAAAATGAAAAGAAAGAAAAGAGCAATTTTGAATGGTGCATTCCTCAGATGACAGGAATGACCTGAGACGTACCTCCCTGGACTACATGAAAAGAGACATAGAGGAGCTCTCTGAGCATGTAGCCCAGGCCGGTATGACCCTGACCTTGAGTAGCATCTTACCTCACCAAGAATGATGCCACAATATGAAGACAGGATGATCAATTTCAACAATTGGCTTAAGTATTGGTGTCATTCAAAGGGGATCCAATGCTTGTCAGCCTGGGATGACATGCTCGACAAGCCACGATGCTTCGCTAGGGATGGCTTGCACCTGTCACCGCTGGGCTTTCAGATATTGGCAAAGGCTCTTGCTTCCCCCATAGTGCCTTTTTTAGGCAAGGCTCAAAAGACAAACCCACCTCCATAGGTATCACAAGGGATAAGAAACTAAGAGTAATGCTACTCAATGCCAGAAGTCTAAACCTCAAGATGCACGCACTCGAAACTCTTCTTAGCACGGAGAACATTGATATCTGTGCAGTAACAGCAACCTGGTTCAAGGCTTCAGACAGCACCCCAGCACTACCAGGTTATACCTCATACCATGCTTTTCAGCCCCAAAACTTGGACTGAACTACAAAAGGTGGGGGAGTATCAATATTCGTCAAAAATACCCACACCTCCAGGTTGGTGGCACAGCACGAAGCATCAGAGACTATCCATGTGCAACTAACAGTGGGTAAAACTGCCTTCCAGTTTATAGCCTACTACAGACCACCTTCCCAAACCCAGGAACCCCACTCGGCCTTCCTGAGAACACTGGAAAATATGAAGGTCTCTCCAAACACCATTATATTGGGCGACTTCAACTACCCAAACATAGACTGGGAGCATTACTCTAGCTCCAACACCCTAGCCCAAAGGTTCCTAGAATTTATAAACTCAAATGCTATGGAACAACTTGTTACCACTCCCACAAGAGGGGAAAACATACTGGACCTGATCATCACCAACATGGGGACTCTATGCTCCAGACTAGAAGTGTATCCCTCACTGGTAAGATCAAACCATAAACTAATCTCACTGGATATTCACATCCCGACCCCACCCCCTGCCCAGAAAACCACAGTGAAAAACTTCTCTAAAGCAAATTTCATACTTCTCAAAAATGAGGTGGAATCCTTCAAAGCCCCCGGGCCTGAGGAAAATAATGCCCAGACCGCAGAATCCTTTATAAACGCATTCTATGAACACCTTCAGGAATGCATGGATCATGCAATCCCAAATAAAACCAAGACCCAATCCACCAAAGGCAGACGTCCTGTCTGGTGGACCCCAGCCATAAACAAACTATACAATAGAAGGAGGAAGCTACTACATGATAGAGCAAAATCCCAAAAAGGGAAGGCATCTCTGATCAATATTAGCAAAAAACTATGGGCACTCATAAAATCATCTAAGGCCAGCTTCGAGAGAAAAATTGCACAGGACACTAAGGATAATCACAAGGCTTTCTTTAGTTATGTTAGGAACCTGGGTGGGAATTCCCAGATATGCTCAGAATTAGTCCAAAATGACAAAAAATACATTGAATCCACAGACATTGCCAACATCCTAGCTGACAGGTTCAGCGCAAATGTCTCCGCCCCCTCCCCACCAAAAGGGCAAATATCTATCCCAGCAGAGTGCTGCCCCCCTGACATCTCAGATGCTCAGGTAAGAGCCGCCCTCTTCAAAGCAAAAACACAGCATCAATGGGACCAGATGGTGTCCCGGGCTGCATCCTACATGAACTCCAAGAAGAGCTAAACCCAAACATAAAACTACTGTTCAGTCTCAGCCTTACTACAGGATATATACTCAAAGAGTGGCGTACAGCAACAGTGGTCCCTCTCCATAAAGGTGGTGCCTCAACGGATCCTGGAAACTATCGCCCCATAAGCCTGACTAGCTTGGTCTGCAAAGCTATGGAAAGGATCATCATGGACCTGATAAATAAAGATATTGGGGACCTACAGGCACTGGATCCTACCCAGTTTGGCTTTGTTAAGGGCAGATCCTGCCTCTTAAACCTGGTTGATTTCTTTGAAACAGTCACCAAGGCCATTGACGAGGGGAAGGTGGTCCACACAGCCTACCTGGACCTCGCAAAAGCCTTCGATACAATACCCCACTCGGGCATTATAGATAAGCTCACCAGCTTAAATATAAACCCCTATGTCACTAGATGGGTTGCAAACTGGCTCAAGGACAGAACCCACATGGTTAGAATTGCTGGAGCCATGTCAGACTCCAAACCAGTTACAGGTGGCGTCCCACAAGGCTCAGTCCTGGGACCTCTCTTGTTCAGTATTTATTTCTCAGAGGTACAGGCCAACACGGAAGGACTGTGGCTGACCAAGTTTGCTGATGACTGAAAATTGGGCACCATAATCGACTCTCCAGCCGACACAAGCATCCTCCAAAAGGGCCTCATAGAAACAGACAACTGGTGCCAGAGCCATGGCCTCAAGCTAAACGCCAAAAAGTGTATAGTCATCCCCTTTGGCAAAAACAATGTGCCCACAAATTACCACATAGGTGGTAATCCATTAAGTACAGAAGAAGTAATTAGGGACCTGGGGACCCAAGTTGATAGTAATCTGTCATTTGACAACCACGTGGTCAAAGTGGTTAGAAAAACATTTTATATAGCCCACCTAATCATGAAGGGATTCACATCTAGATCAGGGGAGCTCATCGTGCCTCTTTACTCATCCCTCATCAGGCCCATAATTGAGTACAATGCTCCTTTTGGGATGTACCTTACCAGACAACTGCAGCAACTGGAAAGACCCCAAAAGTACTTCACCAAGAGAATCAAAGGGCTCAAACAGATGCCATATGCTGCCCGGTTAAAAAAACTCCAGCTCTACTCAGTGGCATACCGCCTGCTCAGAGGCGATCTGTGCCTGACGTATAAAGCCATGACAACCCAGAATTAATGGACATGCTGCACCTCAGAAAATCCAAATTCCATCGAGCTACGCGCTCGAGAGACTTGAACCTCAGCACTGAAATAAATAGGACATGCTGGAGGGACAGATTCATAACCCAGAGGCTCCTTTCACTCTGGAATAAAATCCCAGTCCAGGTTAGGCAGAGTCCCTCATTGACTCTCTTCAAGAGGAATCTTGATGAGTGGATGGGAGATTGTAGGTTTACCCCAGGTATCACTTCTGTGTCACTGTTAGACAGAGGCACAATATACTAACCTCAAAAAAGGGCATAGCAAAATTAATTTAAAATGGGTGGCGAAAGCCAAACACACTCTGGCTAGGCTTATAAATGCCCTAGGGCAGATAGCCTAGTATGAACCTATGAACCTATATACATTACTCAGATCAGGTTTTAAAAACTTTAGTTTTGAATAGCATCAAGGAATCACCATAAACATTTTGTAATGTTACACACATACAGGCCTTTGCATCAGACAGAATTGAACCTGCAATTTAAACCTGAAACTCTAATCTATGTCCCTGCTGTAACCCTGACACTTAACCTGCCAAGTTAATCTATCTTGCCTGAGAACATGTGTTGTAAATGCAGTAAAAAGACTTGGGTTTATGAATGTGGAGGGACAGGTTACTAATATGGATCACAGCTTAGGATTTGGTTATAGCTGGTTCTGGAGTGGAAGTTGTGGCAGTTGAAGCTTCTGTGCCTTTGGTGGCTCATTACTGTTGTATTACGTTTATTTGTTCTGTGATGCTATGTTAGTGTTAATGTTTGTGTTTTTATGTTGAGCTTGGAGGAACAGAATTTCATTCAGCTATGCACTTGTGTGTGGTTGAATGACAATAAAGTTATTTTTGACTTTTTATTTTTGACTTTGACTTTTGATTTCCAAAAAGGACAATGTTTTGAGCAATTAGATAAGTAATTTTCTAGAATTAATTTATGTCAGCACAGTAGCCACAACCAGTAACAGCAAGTGAAAACCTTAATCCATCAGACGGTGGGACAATGTCATGTATCACCTACCTTCTGTTAACAGAAACATAACAGATGCTGTACATCAGGGACACAGTAAAGTCTGAGGGAGGATTACATTTAAAGATATTCCTTGGCCAAGTGCATGTCACAATCAAATGTACACATCATGGCATCTCACTTTTCTGCATTTCAACTGTAAGTCTGACCATCTGAATCCCTCAAAAGATAAGGATGAGATGGTTGTTGAAGTGAATTTAATAATGAATAACAAATCCACACTTGATAGCACTTTTGAAAATAATACCATATTAAACAAAACTTTTTGTCAGAAATATAACAGTCTATTCCAAGCTGTATGCATAACCATGTAGTTAAAGACTACTGTTAACAGAACATTATGAATTATGAAGATGTTCATAGAAATTCATTGAATAACTGAGGTTGTAAGCATGCACAAAGTTATTAACATCAAAAAGCAGTCTTATAGTAAAGAATACCTGACAATGTGTGAAATTCACAAAGATAACAATATAATGATATGTTTCCCTATGTGGAGCTGAACCCACAGCATGTCAAAACATAGGCATACTGGCCGGTTTCTTTACAGGCCAAGCTGCCAGCCAGCACACTTTTCCTCTTAACAAATAGTAACTGTGTGTGTGTGTGCGTGCGCATGCATGTGTGTGTGTGTGTGTGTGTGTGTGTGTGTGTGTGTGTGTGTGTGTGTGTGTGTGTGTGTGTGTGTGTGTGTATCCATATTCCTGTAGAAAATAGATGAATATAGAAACATAAAACATATATCCAATATTAGCCATTATGATCTAAGCAAATAACAGCTATTAACATATTAATGAAAAAATATGTGTAAGCAATCAGACTGGCAAACTGGCAAACAAACAAACTGGACTGTTATAAGAACATTCACATTATTATCAGGAAGGAAGTAAAGAAGTTATTTATGAGTTACTATTCACACATTGACAGGTAAACTAGATGTTAATGTTGAAGTATTATGAATAACTGCAAAACTTGTAGTCATTAGAAGTCTAGGTGCTATAGGTGTCAGTGATACACAACTGTACTGTATGTGTGAAATGATGTTGTTATATGTTCGAAAACTGATGTACATCTACAGTGTTCAGTATAATGTATATTTTAAACATTAGTAAATAAATTAGCAGCATGAGAATACAACCCATACTTATATGGAGACCAGTCTTCTTAATTATGCAGATGAGCTAATTGTCAGAACAGCTACTTAATGATTATAAAAGCAATGTGTCTAATATATTTGGGACACAGATATATCTCAAAATTCCACAGGAGTGCTTAAGTTTAAGTAGTATTATGACACTTGCTCTAGATATCCATTGGCTGTTATGCACTTAGGTGTCAGTGACCCCCTGATTAAGCTCTACTGCTTCCTAGCAGTGCAGGTCATCATAGTGGTGGTGAACCTGCACTCCAGATAAGTAGATCCATATACATCATTGATGTTCCCTCGTAGTCAGGTTACAAATATTGATCATTGTGAAGTTCTGTGGCCTGGCTCTCATGTGATGCTCCAGTTCAGCATAGATGATCGGCATCTGTGCAGCCTCCTTGGTCCAGTTGGGTACCAGTACATGTCAAAGCCTTCTGGAAGTAACCATCTCAATTATGTCAATAGTCCAAAGGAAAAAGTAGTCAGATATGAAAATTGCTCACTGAGGTCACACTCAGTTTAAAGGTAGCAATTGTCTGATCTGTAAAGGTATCAAATTCAATATTTAATAGTGGGGCTTATATCATGTTACAAGATCATTGGCAGATAACAGACATATGCTACACATGGTACTGTTTATCAGTACCTATTGCATACTTGTGCAGAGCACCTTCCTGTTATGCCAAGGTATTGGCTAATGTGCATAATTTCAAGAACTTACATGGTTGTACACAAATGGGATACTAAAACCTGGAATTTTACTGAACCTCATTAATTATGTAGGGTGTAAGTGGTACTTAAAAGATGGATGAACATTAGCTGTTCTTCCTTTCAGTTATACCTAAGTCGTAGGAAGCTCATAAGGTGAATTGGCACCTGCTGACATTTTTGGTTTGGGGAATATTAGCTCATTATACACCTATGTTAACATTACTCATTCACAAAAGATCTGTTTAGATTTATACTTTTATATAAAATGTGTGCATTATGACAAATGCTTGAAACACACTGGAATGGTGTTTGACTTATCTGTATGCATACAGATGTTGACATCTGCATCAAGGACATGCACTTTACATAGTGAAAGTGAACAATACATAAAGACAGATTTACAAATTATCTGTATAGCTTGCTGGTGACTCCATGCACTCTATGGTGTAAATACAGAAACCTACAGATTCTGAGAGTATAATGTACTCTGAATTATTTTTGCTGTTATGGATATTTATCCATTGATGGTTCTTAAAACAGAGCAAAGGATCCACAATAACTGTGGCCTGCTTATGAATCCTGAAGTTTTCCAACACTTTCCTTAAATTGTTTGATAATTTAAAGATACTCTGTGCTGAAGTGGAAGACATTCACTGCTCAGTAATGATTGAGTTGATCTGAGGTCATAGACTATTTTTGAATACTTGTCTGTTTAGGCTGCAATTGCATTACAACTATAGCAAAAGACATTTCTGTTGTACAGATATGTTTGTGAAGTCTTTTTATGTGAAATGTATGCAGATTGTAGCTCCTGTGACATGATGCTGTTGTGTTTGGACCACCATTCAATGGATATTTACTGAAAGAGGTTTTATTCCCACAGACAGGCTCTAAAGATATTGCAAGTTATGTTGCTTTTTCAGCTGTTATGTATGCAGGCATTGTTGCAGGTTTTTATATGTCACATTACTATATGTCACAGTGAGTGTTGCTAAGAAATGGACAATTGTACCCTTTGGGAAGTCAATCATTCCAGCTAATTACCATGTTGCTAATGCACCTCTAAGAGTCAACCAAGTGGTCAGGGATCTGGGTACGCACGTAGGCAGTAGCCTTACCTTCGACTACCATGTGGCCACAGTGCTGAGAAAATCCTTTTATGTTGTGTAACTTATAAGGTAAGGACATGGCATCTAGGTCTAAAGAGGTCATTATCTCAGTGTATTCTGCCATTATCAGATCAGTCAATGGGTACAATGGTCCCTTTGGTATGTACCTGACCAAGCAAATGCAGCAACTAGAGCAACCTCAAATGTTCCTTACAAAAACAAAATACAAGGCATATTGATATTTCCCTAACATTGTACACTACAGGTACATCCACTATGGGCCCAAGCCACATAGGTGCAAGTACAGACAGAACAGGTACATTACCAGAACAGGTTCATAGGTTGCAGCAACGAGTAGAATACCTGTGATACATAACATTAATGTTGTTTTTTTTTTCTACACAGGGACATCTCATCCAAAGGTACACTCTACATCACTTGAGTATCCACAGCCACTATTACTGTGTCATATATGTCACCCTGTCTGTATTCAGTTTCCTGAAGACATGACTGTGTCATCTTTCTCTTTACTTTACCAATGTAAGGGCTGCAGTACAGCAAACAAACTTACAACAGTGGGAGTCTGTCAGTAGTATGCTATCACCTGTCTTTCATACATGCCATTGCTATTGATCTTGTTCTTGTCCTCCATTAATACTGTCTCCTCCTACCCATTCATAGGACAGACTGCTTCATCATCATCATCATCAAGTGCACGAACAAGCGGTATATCTACGTAATACTACTGTATATTTTAACACTGTTAGAATTGCCCATGCTGGCAATGATGTGATTAGTAATGCTGACTTAATTTCCCTACATCAGTTGAAGTTCAACTCTCTTTTACCACAACATCTTCCCATGAGGACTTATCAGGTGTGCATTATGTTTGTATTCATCACATATGTTACGCATGTTGGATATATAACAGAACTGTCAGCTCCCTGCTATGTAGATTGTGTGACCCATACACAGACAAGACCTAATGGTAAGTCATTATTATCTTTAGGACTGCATTGAGATATATATTTATTTATTTTATTTATTTTACATTTGTTTACCATGAAAGTCTAAGTGAGCAAAGTTCATTTTCAGCGGAGGCCTGGGGAGAAAAGCTGTAGCATAGTTAGAATATAAAACATTACAAAAACATAGAAGTAATAAGATTTTGTACAATGGTAGTAGCCACAACATAAATAATAAAATTTAACTGCATATATAGTAAATAAAGATATGAAGAACTTGATGAAGTTTTTAGACAGTAGTTGTTACAATGCATTTGTTCACTATGTCATATGTCCTTAATGACGTATATATGCCATATGTCTTTAATGATATACATTAAGTGATGTAAGCACATCATCCTGATCTATATCATCTGTCTCTTCTTTTAGCATATAAACTGCTTGCATCCTCCATTAGCTCATCCACTGATCCTGATGCAGGATCTGATGTATCTTAGTATGGTAGAATGGTTCCTGGAACACAGGGAACTGGCATGGTGATACAGTCTGGACAAGATGATGATAGTCATGTGGATGCAACTGCTTCCTCAGATGTAGAGGGAAAATTGTCCAGCCATTCTGAAAATCAGGGCACATCAGATGGTGGATAGGATGAGGTATGTGGGCATCAGACCCAAGTCAAGACTGCTGCTGATGTTGACAGTCCCTCACAACACATTGATACTGCCTGACACATTAGAAGTATGATTGAAGCTGATGTACATAGGCACATGTCAGAGGATGTCTCCACCTGTTCCTTCAGGCAAATGAGTGTTCCCAGCAACATCATGGATCTGAAATGACTGCACTTTCCCATCCCACAGACCACGTTGCACATCAGATGAGTGTGCTGCATGAAGGATATCAGACATTGGCTGCACAGAATGAAAGTATCTTATCTGTGGCATGGTCTGTAGAATCCCTGGCCTCTGCAGTACTACAGCAGTGCCATAGTATAAGCAGGGTGCTGCATACCCTGACTGTGCTCAGCCAATTGCCATATGGGAGAGGCAGGCCATCTCTCAGCAGAACCAACCTTGCCCATCTGGTGTCAATGTCTATGCTGCAATGTGCACACACTTCCACTGCTGATTCATCTGCTGTTGGATTGGCAGTCATAACCAGACTATCAAGTCACAGTCATTCTTCTTTACCTCCACATGCTGGCATCACCCCATCATTCTCTTCCATGGAGCAACCTGTGCCAAGTACTTCCATATGTGGTAGGAAAGAGCAGCCTGTAGTGTGATCACTCAGCATAGGTGCAGTAGACTGCTTTAGAGTAATGCAGACAGTTGATCCACTCTGTCCAGTAGTGTCATTCTCACCCCATGGTGATGGTGACTGCTGTGCAGAACAATGACAACGTCATTTCTCTGTGTTTGTTGACAAGTCTGATGCCACGGGAGTCCAACAATTTTACTAAACATAGCTGACTCCATTTATCACATTACTTCATTCATACTTTACAGTGACATATTAAGCTTATGATATTAAAAACAGTTCTGCATTATGTCCTGCATTGTTTACCTGTTTGCAGCTTTTTATAGTGTACAGATAGGAATGCATTGCACTGATGTGTGTCCTTTATTGTGTGCTATACACAGATACACCAGTATGAGTTTGTATGCATACCTGTGTCAGTTGTGCCCCGAGTTGATGATCCCTGTTGTGATCGATTTCCATATGCTCATAATGTTATATGTTATATCACATTGTCATATTTTATGCTCAGTTTGTACATCTAATAGGTAATTGACATTAGATGCAATTTGTGATGCTATGGTGGAGCAAAACCTGAACATTACTGTTTAATCTGTGTTCTGTATATGTGGCTTGTCATGACTCAAAGTTATGCATCAGCATCATGTTGCCCGAGCTTGGACTTGTGGTCACACCTTCCATAACTTATGCTTATGTATTCTGCCCCCTCTGTCCTCCTGCTCTTCCTCTGATATCTATGGGATGTCATCTTCAGGCATCTGAGGTTCTCGGGGTAGTTCACACACACCTGCAGCTGGAAGACTGCGTATGCTCTAGTTAGCTTGTTGTGTAGCATGGCACATGCCATTATCATCTGTGCTGCCATTTCAGGTGTGTATTACAGTGCGCACCCAGCTGTGTCCAGACATCTGAACCTAGCTTTCCATACACAGAACACATGCTGTATGGTATTTCTTGTTATTGTGTGCACTATTGTAGGCTTTCTCTGCAAGGTTTGATGGTTCTCAGTCCAGGATCATTAACCACAGCTCAAGTGGATAAGCACAGTCACTTGTTGTGGGGAGTAAATACCCATGTTGTCAGCATGGATATTGTTGGGAGGGATATCTTTAGCATACATACTAGCTGTGTTCCTGTAATTACTCAGTAGTATTCTCTATTGTATTTACCCTTGCTGGAATGCAGCCCTCAGACCACTTTACCTCTGTATGGAAGCATTATGGGCACTTTCAGGGTGTGTTGCCATGAGGACTGTTATGCTGCTATCTGCTGTACACATGAACTGGCAGTTCAAGGATGGCCAGCCCTTTCTGTTAATGTATCTGTCTGCTCTGGATGAACTTGGGACTTGATAGGAACGGGGATGCAAGCTATTGCAAGGTTATAGAACATTACAGTTTTCCACTCCATAGGGTGGATGGAAAGTGTATATAGTCATCCACCTTGCTGCACATTGTTTCCAGAGTTTTTGTCAGGATGCAACTGGCAACTGCCTGTAATACTCTCACATCATCCCCCATGTGTTTTTGAAACATCCCAAATGTAAGTACTCCCAGGCTGAGACACATTTTGGTTTCAATGGGAATGTGATTGGCTCAGAAGGACTGCACATTCATGTGTGGGGTACATATGTTGCAGACAGCCTGCACAAGCGGTCTGTCGAGACAGTACTTGTCAATTATTTGTCTGTCTAACAAAGTGTTTAGTTGTAGCCTTGCTATAACTTGTATTACTGCAACCTATTACAATCCATTCACTGCAGATTGCAGTTTTCATTTGTGCCTTTTGTTGTGGTATTATTATAGAATGCAATGTAATCTGTAGTATTAGCTTTCATTCCTTGTGATGTCATATATCATATGTTGAGGATTTTGGTAACAGAGTCAACATTGCAGTTTGTTGCATTTGAGTTGCTTTGGGCATGCGTGATGTGTTGTGGAATCCTACATGCCTGGAATCCATAATTATCCTACGCTGAATAGTTAAGTACTCAGACTGCTTTCAGCATGTCTTCTGAAGTCGTGTCCACATCTCCTGCACTGAAGTCTACTTTTGGCATGCTACACTGTCAACAGATAGCTTGTGGAATCCAGCCTTATAAGTGTAGTTCCATGATATATATCTTCCTTTACAGTTTAGTTACTTTAATTTTTCTATGTTTTGCCAGTTATTATATTTTTTTCCTTAATAGTATATTAGCAAATTTGTACATATAGTCGTATAGGTCTTTGTATTTAACAAAAGGTATTAAACAAGTTCAAAGCTCATTATTTTAGCAATAGGCTGCATATGCTAGTTGTGTAGTGTTAATCACCCATTAATAACCCTCTAGGGATAAATGTACTATAAAATACCTCATGCAACATTAAACTCTAAGAGAACAATTATCAGGCCATTAACATAACTCCTGGTAGTGCCTTATTGCTTAATAATTGTCATTTTCTGGTTTTTAGCTGATTACATTACACTTCCTTTGTTATGCTGCTGTCAGTTTGTCTTATTTAACATAATTCATAAACATACTTAACTGCTTAAAAAAAGAAAAAAAAAATGTTACACCGTTTGTTTTTTTCTTGGTGACTGGCAATGCTTACTGGCACACAGATGTCCATTTTTAAAGTTCAATATTCAGGGGGCACATCATTATGCAGAATACATAGACTAAATGTACACAAATCCAGACTGTCAGATATACCTTTTAGTGGTATAACGTCTGCACTTGGCATTGCAAGAAAATATCCAGTTATTAGCATGGTTTAAGAATTTATCATAGATAGTGTAAAATTATAAATTCTTAAAAGTATAGTCTAACGATTATTTTCCTGAGCAGTAACATGTTATTTCAGAAAAGTTTCACATTTTTGTCTGAGTGTGTAGACTACAGATTTTCTGCCTTCTTACATTGCATCCCAGCCCTTACCATATTCTAGAACTTATGAAAATATACATCTTATTTTCAACCACAGAAACCAGGTGTATTCCTAGTGGACCATTTTATCACAGAACAAGCCAATACTTGGCAATGCAAAGAGTTCATCATAGCTAAGATGACATGCAATGTATGTTTACATGTTTTTATGTAAAAAAAAAAAAAGAGAGAGAGAATGAAAAGGATCCCATAAAGGTTATGGAAACATAGCAAAAGGCCTCTGCTATTCTGCACATAAAAGTGATGCCATATCTGAACTTTACCTCCGGTATGACATCATACAAAAGGAGTGTTCTGACTACTGTGACAGGTCATGTATTACAGATGCCACTATGCAATGGATAAGTAATGCTATTCACACATACTCAGTATAAATAAACCTCATTGTCTATTCCTGGCATAATCCAAAGACCACCAGCTCCATTTGTTGTCACAGAGAATACCCCAAATCAGCCTTTCCTATAATGTTCTATGCATTATCATTGTTACAGCTGGCAGTTACCTACAACTTAAAGTAGTAATAGACAAGTATTCAGGGAAACGGTAACATGAAAAATAAAGAGTAAATGATATCCTGCCATATAAACAAACACTGCTGTCATTTCATCCCCATCACTGCACAAATTATGGTATTTATGTCTCTGAGTCCACATACTATTGTGTATGACAAAATGAGATAGTGTGATGTACAGCACCACAACAAACAACATAGTTCAAACTGAGGAAATATTGCATAATATAAAAAAAGATATGATACATTTTCATAATTTCACTTAATTGCAAAGCATGACCTCATGTTAAGTAGTGAAATAACACTTTTTACTAACAATATTGCTTGAGGACAATCAGTATGTGCTACTTAGGTACACCACATCTGCATAATGTATTGTGCAATACAGTTAAAAATGTGATTATTCCTTATATGTTGCCTTACAACATCACTAAACAGAAGTCAGTGAGCACTCAGGCATGAAGTGGCCTATTCTATCACTGCAGATCCCAGTTCTAGTCTTATTTACAAGCAATAGTATGAGCACCTATTCTGAAATAAAAAAAAAAAATAATGATTTAAAGTGAAAGCAAATATGTAAGAAAAATTAACAATAGATCATGCACCACACAGTATAGCTGACAGATTTACATGCATCAGTTACATTGTATGTGTTTTTAGCCAGAAAAGAAACACTAACCTGAATGTCTTATTCCATAGCTCTGGACTAGATGATGCCTCTTTACCTGCGCAACTATATGCCGAGCATAAACCTGCCACATTGAGACCCTTACTGCTGCTGCCAGCTGGTCACCATTAGTCATAATAGGACTGGAACTGGGATCTGCAGTGACAGGATGGGCCACTTCAACATCAAACCAGTGCGTGATCATGTTGTGAAGAATGCAACGTGCAGCAAATATCATGTGTGCAGTAGCTGGGTCATACAGAAGGGCACCTCCAGACTAATACAGGCACCTAAAACAATTCTTTCAAAAGGATCAAGACCATCTAGATACCAATACGGTTCTGGGACAAAGCTGTATTGGACTTCTCTTCTGCAACTACACTTGAATTTCTCACAGGTGTCATGAGCTATGGCCCCAGTATATCCAGTATACCCTGTAAGAAAAGAAAGTGAGAAAATGGGGGTGGGTGGAAGGCAAAGCAAAGAAAAACTGCTTTAGTACTCAGCAGAACTTTTCACCATTAGTAAATACTTAAATAAAATAATAAAAGCGACAGATATATTTTTCCACTTACCAAAAAGATGGCCACTGGGCATCCTACTATGCAGGAAGGTGTGGCAGAGTGAACTAGTGTGCCGGATATGGGAATCATGTGTGCTGCCACATTGTTGATGCACTTACATGCATCACACACTACCTAGCTTGGTTATTGGAATGTTAGTCTTTCCTATTGTCACTCCCCACAGTGGACCAGATGGGGTCCTAATTGCAACATGTGTACGATCTTTCATACCAAGTACCTCAGGGAAATTTGTCACCCCATAAAAGACATGCATAGTTCAGTCCTGGTCCTGAGTTGACACCAAGAAATAGTTGCACTGATTCACATATGCCAAGAGTACATTCAGGAACTGCCATAGTATCCTTGAGGAAGAAGCCTGTGAGATGCCAACAGTGCCCCCAATTAGTCTGTGAAAGATCTCTATGGCAAAGTATAGAGAGGCCTATACATACCTTTGCATCCATGGATATGAAGGCAATGGATTCTCCCACTGCTCCTGTGGGGGCCATACATAATCAATAAGACCTTTACAACATCCGTGCCCACTCTGAACCTATCAAGCATCTTGTGATTGTTAAAGTTATAGTGAATTATTCTCTGCTTATATCTCCACCTTTTTGGACAGTGAGCACCCCTGGGGCAAGTGTTATTTGATTGGTTAGGACAAGCAGTTCACTCCAGGAAATAGCAAGGCTAACAGCAAGTGACAGCATTATTGCAAATTACAACATTGATATAAGATGATCAACTCCGCCTTTTTTAATGAATCTGTGAATGGTGTGGAATTACAAGTAGTTGGAAGAAAGCTGCAATAACATTTTCAATTTTATGTCATTTGTCATTTGCATCTCATTATGACATAATTTGCTTATATTTATTTGTGGCCATCATACTTTAGCATAAGTGGCCTGTATTAATCACAGCTTTCCTTCACTCATTTACAAAGTGCAAATAGCCTTTACATGTTCATGTAACAAGTATGAATACTAGTCTTAGACTAAAAATCAAAAAAGAATATCATCAAAAGTAAACAAAGCACATTAGTCATTGAACCCTAAATTTTAACAACTGGTTATGGAAACATTACATCTGAAGGACCAGCTCATAGCCTTTCATCCATAAGTATATGGTAGACATTATGCTTGAAAACTAGTTAGCTGTATGCGCTACCTGCCTGACAGTTAGACTTTGGAACATACTTTTAAATACATACATTTTAAAATATCTCAACCATGCACAAAAGTAGCTACCAACCATGTGATAAATGCATACGTTGAAAAGCAATATAGCAAGAGTTATATACATATTAATAGAAATAAACATACACCCAGGAAAGAAAATAATAATAATAATAGCAATAATAATGCAATGTTTCTATAAGAAATGAAAAGCATTGAAGACACTCTGGCTTATATAAAGAATAAGAACTGACCTAGCCAAATGCTTTGAACCTGTTTGAACAAAATCTAGATATAGATGTATATATACATATATAGATATTAGCATGTGTGGTGGTGTATATTAGTTTGTGCATAGTATAAAATTCCTAAATGCATAAATTATAGTTCTGCATGACAATGGTCAGAGGAAAACATACATGTCAACAAGATAGCAAGGAGCCATATTCGATAGTTTTTATAAAATGCAGAGGTGATAATTTTGTAGGGTTGTTTGTTGCTTAGCAACGCAAGTGACTTTATGCTCTCATGAGATTTCAGTTGAGATCTCGGTAGATGGTGAATAAGTTTGTTTTATATGAATGGCTATGAATTCCTTAATGGAGTAAGTGCCGTGATTATATCAAAATGTTTAGAAGTGAACTGGATATGAAATTAAATGTATGGTAGTAGTATGGTTTAATTTAAACAAATTGTTAGACTTGTAGGGTTGTTTGTTGCTTAGAACATAAGTGATGTCATGTTCCCATTAGATTTTGGTCATGGTTTTGATAGAGGGTGAAGAAGTTCATTCTATATGAATGCGTTACAGATTCCTTAATGGGGTAAGTATTATGATTAAATCAAAGTGCTTAGAACTGGACACTAAGTGAAATGTATGATAGCTGGTTGGTTTAATTTAAACAAAATGTCTATATTGTGTTTTATATATGAGTGCATGACTTCTTGAATCTTTTGAGAGTGTTGCTTAACGGAAGTAGTTTGACTGCAATTTACATTGTTAATTGTTTCTGATTTTATGTCTGAGGAAGCATGGAAGCTCCATGCAAAAGTGCTTACTACTTATTCATCGAATAAATGATCTATATTTTACGTTGGTGCTGTGCTTGTCACTTCCATCTATTTTGTTGATGTCAACAAAAAGGTTTGCCTTTTCCAGTTCAGCTCCCTAATCACTCATATTTGTTATTCCTCAGAGATGACTTATTTTCTTAATCTTATGGAAATGTGTATCTCACCATGGATAACTTTTTTAAACAAATTTTTATTAATTTTAAAACAAAGAACATACAAAAATTATTTAAAGATAAATATAACAAAAACATAAATATTTACAGATGGCCTCAACAAAATCAAACACAGAGAACTAAAGCATTAAGATTTATCAAGTAAATCATTTAATTTTGAACAAAATCTAAACTGGTGAGTAATATTCAAAGTTCTTATTTTGGCAGTAGACAATTCTTTTTTTACAGACATTCTTTGCTAAATTAATGAATTGGGTGAAAGAAAGAGTAGTTTTACATTTCCAATGATTTGTGACTATTTTTGTTGCTGTAGCTAAAATGGACCAAAGGAGAGGCACCTGCACCCTAGGAATGGAATCCAGAACTGGAACACTAAATAAGATTAAGGAGTATGAAATACAATTATCTGTCCACAAAGCTTGGACAAAAATTTTGAATTCAACCCAAAAAGCAATTACTATTTTCCAATCCAATATCATATAAAACCAATCTGTGTTAGATACTGCATTACATCTCCAACAATTCATTTTCCCAGAGTTATATATTAAAGCCACTTTATGTGGAGTAAAAAAAAGCTCAGTGAAGAAACCTCCACATATGGATTCACTTTATAATCTCAAAATACTGAAATCTCGAATGTCAGTATCTCGAGACTATAAAGTCGAACGATCATAATATCGTCAGCCTAAAAGCACAAAATTTAAAACCATGAACTGGAAACACTGTGTCTGTAATCCTGAAAGCTTTGGTTCATTAACGCACAACAATTCAACGGTACTGAACTGTGCTATGGCTGAGAAGTGTTTGACTGCACCTGGGACACTAGGGGCTATATATAAGACAACAACATCTCAAAAAGGGGTATTTGTGCTTCTTTAGATGGATATGTGTTCAACAAAGAAAAAATAGTCAACAACAAATCGTACTGGTTTTGTAAATGGCAACAAGTACAGAAAAGCATAGGTAGGGCTTTCTCTATTAGTGTGCCTGATGGAGAGAAGTTACTAAAGTCTGTCAGTCACATACATGTAGGGGATCCTGCTGAGGTAGAATGCTATAGCATGTGTGCTAAGAATGAAATATAAATTATATCGTGACAATCCCTGCATAATAGTGGATGATGTACTAGCTACTACTTCTAGTAGTGTAACTCCGAGCTTACCTGCCCATAAAGCCCTACTACAGCAAGTAGGTAGGGTTCATAGAAAAGGTAGTAAATGTGTACCAGAAAACATAATAAAACTGAAACATATAAATATGAGTGATTTTTCCTATGAAATCTGGATTGATCATCAGTAAATCAATGAGTGATAGTTGTACTGACACTACTGTGCAACAAAATCTGCTAGACTTGGGTACTGCTGCTATATGGTCAGTAGATGGTATATTTTTCTATAAAGATTCATAGGTTCATAGGTAGGTACTAGGCTATCTTCACAAAGGCATTTATAAGCCTAGCCGGAATTTGTTGGCCTTTGCCGCCCCCTTAGATTAGTTCCCTGTGCCTCTGTCCAGCAGAGCCACTGAAGTTATCTCTGGGGTAAACTTTCTGTTTCCCATCCACTCATCAAGGTTTCTCTTGAAGAGAGTTAGCGAGGAGCTCTGACTAATGTAGATTGGAATCTTGTTCCAGAGCATGGGAAGTCTCTTGGACAGGAATCTATCCCTCCAGCACATCCTATTTATTGTTGTGGTGAGGTTTAGATCCCTGGAGCATGTGGCTCGAGAGGATATGGTTTTCTTTAGGTGGAGCATGTCCATCAATTCTGGGTTGAACATGTCCTTGTATGTCAGGCAGAGATCACCTCTGAGTAGGCGGTATGCAACCTAGTACAGCTGGAGTTTCTTCAGTCGAGCTGCATAGGGCATCTGCTTGAGGCCAATGATCCTCTTGGTGAGGTACTTCTGTGGTTTTTCCAGTTGTTGCAGGTGTCTTATAAGGTACATCCCAAATGGGGCATTGTACTCTATGATGGGTCCAATGAGTGATGCATATTGGGGCCCAATGACCTCTTTTGATCTGGATGCAAACCCTTTTGTGATTAGGTGGGCCACATAGAAGGATTTTCTAACCAATTTGGCAATGTGATTATCAAAGGAGAGGTTACAATCTACTTGGGTCTCCAGATCCCTTATTACGTCTTCCGTATTTAGGGGGCTAACACCTATGTTGTAGTTTGTGGGTACTTTGTTTTTTCCAAAGGGGATGACTATGCACTTTTTGGCATTTAGCTTGAGGCCATGGTTTTGACACCAGGTATCTGTCTCAGTGAGACCCTTTTGGAGGATGTCTATGTCAGTCGGAGAGTCAATTATAGCCCCTAGTTTGCAGTCGTCTGCGAACTTGGTCAGCCATATTTCTCCTATGCTTGCCTGTACCTCTAAGTAGTATATGCCAAACAGGTGGGGTCCTAGGACTGAGCCCTGGGGAATGCCACTTGTAACTGGTTTAGAGTCAGTCCTAGCTCCTGCAACTCTTACCATGTGGGTTCTGTCAGTGAGCCAGTTGGCAACCTACCTTGTGATGTAGGCATTTATGTTCAGGCTGGTGAGCTTATCTATAATACCTGAGTGGGGAATGGTGTTGAAGGCCTTTGCAAGGTCTAGGCAGGCTGTGCGGACCACCTTTCCCTCATCTATAGCCTTGGTAACTGTCTCAAAGAAGTCCACCAGGTTTAGGAGTCATGATCTGCCCTATTGGTAGAGTCCACTGTTTGCAGGTTTCCAATGTCTCTGTTAATGAGATCCATGATGATGCACTCCATAGCTTTGCAGACCAAGCTAGCCAGGCTTATAGGGCGATAGTTCCCGGGGTCCTTTGTGGCCCCAGCTTTGTGGAGAGGAATAACCATTGCTGTGCACCACTCTGTGGGCACATAGCCTATGGAGAGGCTGAGTTTAAACAGTGTGTTTAGGTGAGGGGTTAGTTCATCTTTGGGCTTGTGTAGGACGCAGCTTGGGACACCATCCAGTCCCATTGATGTTGTGTTTTTTGGCTTTGGAGAGGGCTGTTTTAACCTGAGTGTCTGTGATTTCAGGGACACTACATTCTTCTGGTATAGTTATGGGACCTTTTGGGGGTGAGAGGGGGGTGAAGTTTGCACTGAACCTGTCTGCCAAAATGTTGGCTATATCGGTCGGTTCAGTGTATGTTGTGCCATTCTGCACTAACTCTGAGCAGATCTGAGAATTGCCACTTAGATACTTGACATAGCTAAAGAATGCCTTGTGGTTATCTTTGGAGTCCATGGCAATTTTTCTTTTGAAGCTAGCCTTGGATAATTTTATGAGGGAATGTAGTTTCTTGCTGATACTGATCAGGGATGTCTTCCCTTCTGGGGATTTTACTCTTTTCTGTACTAGTTTCCTCCTTCTATTGTATAGCTTGTTTATGGCAGGGATCCACCAGACTGGTTTCCTTTTCTTGGAGGAGTGAGTCTTGATTTTATTTGGGATAGCACGATCCATGCATTCTTGTAGGTACCCATAAAGTGCATTAGTAAAGGATTTTGCAGCTTGGACAGCATTATCCTTTAGCATGGGGTCTTTGAAACTTCCCACCTTGGTCTAAAGTAATGTGAAGTTTGCTTTTGAAAAATTTATCACAGTGGTTTCTTTGAACGAGGGTGGTGGCGGAATGTGGATATCCAGAGTGATTAGTTTATGATCAGATCTTACCAGCGAGGGGTTGACCTCCGGTGTGGAACACCGGTCGCCCATGTTGGTAATGACCAGGTCTAATATGTTGTCACCTCTGATGGGGGTGTTGAAGAGTTGATCCAGGGCATTTGAGTTTATAAATTCTAGGAAATGTTGGGCAAAGGAGTTTGTACTTGAGTATTTCTCCCAGTTAATGTTTGGGTAATTGAAATCACCCAATATCAGGGTGTTTGATAGGACCTTTATGTTTCCCAGTGTTTCCAGAAATGTGGAGTGGGGGTCTTAGGACATGGTGGGTGATCTGTAGCAAGCTATAATTTGAATAGCAGTTTTGCCCACTGTCAGTTGCATGTTAATGATCTCTGAAGCATTGTGCTGTGCCACTAACCTGAAGGTGTGTGTATCCTTGATGAATATGGATACTCCCCTGACTTTTGTATTTCAGTCCGGGTTTGGTGGCCGAAATGTATGGTATGAGTTGTAGCCTGGTAGTGCCGGGGTGCTCTCTGGAGCCTTAAACCAGGTTTCTGTTACTGCACATATATCGATTTTTTTCCATACTGAGGAGTGCCTCCAGTGCATGCATTTTGAGGTTTAGACTTCTGGTATTGAGTAGCATTAGACTGAGCCATAAATCCGCAGGGTAGACTGAGTGCACAGATTAAACCATAATTACCAAAAGTCCAAAAATGAAATCCAGCACAAGGGAAAGATGAAAATCTTGAAAATGTATCGTGGCAAGCTCCATAAATAAAATATCGACAGCAAACTGGTTTCGGCTGGAAGTTCAAGCCTTCTTCAGTGCAACAAAATATATTCATTAGAGCAAACCCTAATTCCTGCTTATATATGTGTGCATAGATTAGCCAAAAAGGCTTACTACCTTAATTGGAGTGATTAATCAGGGAGTCAAACAATCCAAAGCAAAAATTAGCTTAACTCATTCAGGCCTGGTTTAAATAGAGCACCTAGCCTGATTATCCAGGAAGATTCCTTGTTATTTAATATATTATGTCAACCAGCTTTGGATGTCCTGTTCATTTGTATTTTATCTATGATAGTAAAAGTAAATTTAGCAGTTTTATGTATTAAGGTGTGTTTGTAAAGGGCATTTGAAATTCTTTTATTTCTAATTTCACTTAGATGGTCACTGATACAGTGTCTAAAAGGTCTGGACATTTGCCCAACATAAAATAAAGAACAGATACCAGTGGCTAAATATATAATCCAATCGCTACTGCAATTGCCTAAACATCTTATTTGGTAAAGTTTAGATGTATTACAACTAGTAAATTACTTGGTTTGAAATATGTGTGAACAAGCACTGCAATGACCACAAGGAACACAACCTAATAATGTATCACCAAGTAAAGTTTTCTGTAAAGTGATGGGTGGATTATAATGTTTGTAATGAGTTAAATGTGAATTGATTGTTCTGCCTCTTCGATAAGAAAATAAACATCTAGAGTTAAGTATTCCATTCAATTGGTCATGGGCAACCAAAATGGCCCAGTGATTGTTAATAATATTTTTGAATCTATAGGTATTGGCCCCAAATGTGGTTACTAGCCTAATGGGTTGTGATTTCTGTGTACTATCATGACTAGTTCTATCCTTATATTCTAAAAGTTGAGATCTATCTATTTGTTCCACCTGGGTTATTGTCCGAGAAATACAATCCTCACGATATCCTCTGGTAAGCATTCTGTTGGTTAGATCCTGTTGGCATATATGTTTACTGCATAGATATAGTATAATCTTCCTGTCTATCTATCAACATTAGAAGAACAGCTTGTAAAAAAGAAAACCCAGAAATTCCAAAGGGACATTGTAGATTATGAAAAAGGGAAACCCTTTGTTACCCAAAAAAGTGTTCATTTTTCTGATTCAGGTTTCAAAACAACTAATAGAAAAAAAAGACCAACATCAATACTCAGAAAAACAGTACAGACATATAGTGGCACTTCTGAGGAGGATTCATCCTCTGCCAATGATTTAGATTCCCTTTCTACCCAAGAATCTCCAGTAGCAAAAAGGAAACCTCATGCAGACCCTTTAGGTATAAGAAACATAGGGGGGTAGAAAATACAGAAAAAACACACAGAACATTCAACAATTATTAGAGAAGATTGCCACAGAAAACAATTTACACAATATTTCTTCATACCAACTGTCTGATGTAAAAATTAAAGTACTGAGCAGGGGTTTAAACTTTGTACAGACTTTTGTTGTGCCTGAACATGTTTTGGTTAATGAATTGAAGGATTTTTGCAGACTACTTAACCTGAAAATATTTTTTTAGATACAACTAATACTCACAGAGCTACTGTTTTTCAATTTGGTAAATCCTATTTTCAGCCCCCTATGCATAAGCATGTGGTCATTTTTAAGGAATGTGTTCTCAAAAATTTACATTTTTCTCATGAATATCAGATGATTAGATATAACCTAATGAAAGCAGAACAACAAGCCCTACAGGATACAGATACAGATAATCAAGCTAAGTGCTCTAGTTAAACCAGGCCTGAATGAGTTAAGCTAATTTTTGCTTTAGATTGTTTGACTCAGTGATTAATCACTCCAATTAAGGTATTAAGCCTTTTTGGCTAATCTATGCACACATATATAAGCAGGAATTAGGGTTTGCTCTAATGAATATATTTTGTTGCACTGAAGAAGGCTTGAACTTTCAGCCGAAACCGGTTTGCTGTGGATATTTTATTTATGAAGCTTGCCACAATAAATTTTCAAGATTTTCATCTTTCCCTTGTGCTGGATTTCATTTTTGGACTTTTGGTAATGAAGTAGCATTACCCTCAGTTTTTTGTTACTTGTGCTAGTTACGGTGGTGGGTTTGTCTTTTGAGCTTTGCCTAAAAAAGGCACTATGGGGGTGGCAAGAGCCTTGGCCAGTATTCGAAAGCCTAAGGGTAACAGGTGCAAGCCATCTCTAGCAAAGCAGCGTGGATTGTGACACTGGATCCCCTTTGAATGACACCAGGAGCTTAGCCAATTGTTGAAATTGATATATTTTTTTTTCTATGCTGTGGTATCATTCTTGTTGAGGGCAGGATGCTACTCAGGGTCAGGGTCATACTGGCCTGGGCTACATGATCAGAGAGCTCCTCCATGTCTCTTTTCATGTAGTTCAGGTAGCTACGGCTCAGGTCATTCACACCAACATGGACAATGACAGAGTCATATTTGTACTTCTTCTGGAGTGACCTGAGTGCTTGTGTTATGTGGCAGATCTTGGCACCTAATAGGTAGACAATAATGGTGCCACTGTCAAAATATTCCAAACTGATTATAACACACCAAAAAGTTTATTATAAAGCTTTCGGGTCTCACACCCTTCATCAGTACAAATAAAATGAGCACATTCTGCATTTAAATAGGAGACTAAAATCAAATCACATGCTTCAGCCCACCCATTTACTCATTCAGCAATTAATTCTTAAAAAGACATACATAAAACAACTTTTAAAACACATTTAAAAATACAAAAATGAAATATTCACTTACAAACATTTCTGTTATCAGCTCATTTTTACAGCAGAACAGATAAGTATTGTATATATATTCCATAACAGTTCATAACTTCTCTCTACGTCTTTTAATCAAAACTGGCTTTAAACTAATGGCATTATAAAAACCAGGAAAACAGTCTGCCTGCAATCTAACTATCCATTCAAACTCTTTAAGTTCTAGAAAATTATTCGTATCTCCTTTTCTCAGACCTGTTTGCACTATATCCAATATTCTAAATTTAAAAATATGCTGCTCTCCCTTATCTTGAACATGTTTGCTTAATGCATTTGTTGCAACACTTCTTCTTATATCAGATTTATGTTCTATAATCCTTTCTTTAAGCTTCCTAGTTGTCTTACCAACATAGAACGATGAGCATACTGTGCAGGTTGCCAAATATACCACTTGTGACATATTGCAGTTAGTCAGTGCTTTTATCATAAACGCTTCTCCCGTAGTGGGATGTTTAAAGTAATCCGTACCTTCATACAAGTCGTTACAACAAGAGCAATTATAGCATTTTCTTGTTCCTACTGTTGTCTCTAATTTAACTGTATTTAATTTAAAGTCTTTATAGCATAATTTTTGTTTTAATGTTTGTGAATTCCTATATGTATATCTTGGCCTTTCTCCCACTATTCTAACTATTTCTGGCATAGCCATCAGTATAGGCCAATGTCTTTCTATTTATTTTACAAACACTATAAGTATTCAAATTAAAAGTAGTGAGGTACATATGGTGTGGATGCGATACGAAAATTTTTGAATGGAGAAATAAAAATGAATGGAAGGGAAATAGAAAATATTTGTACACTTCTTGAGATAGTGTTATCACATAATGTATTTATATTTGATGGAGAACCATACTTGCAACTAACTGGGGTAGCGATGGGTACCCCAGTTGCTAACACATACGCAAACCTGGTTTTGTATGAATGGGAGAAGGAGGTAGTACTGAATAAAGATTTTCAATTAAATGAGAAAGTACTTCTCTATAAAAGATTTGTGGATGATTGTTTCCTGTTGTGGGGTGGGTCACAGTTAGAGCTAAATGAATATTTACAATATTTAAATACATCAACACATTTTCTGAAATTTAAGATGGAGACATCAAATATTAGTATAAATTATTTGGATGTGTGTTTATTTAAAAATGAAGGTATACTAGAATATACAGTATATAGGAAAGAAGTAGATGCCTCAAGGTACATTAACAGAAATAGTATGCATGCCCCCCACACATTCAAGGGAATAATTAAGGCACAATTTATTAGAATAAGTAAATTGAATACGGTAGAGAGCTACTTCAGAGAACAGGTAAATAGTATGAAGCAGGAATTTTGTAATAATGGATATTCTGAATGAATTATAAGTATGGTACATGAAGAGGTGTTAAAAGAAAGGGCTGATAGATATAGGCCAATACTAAGAGGGGGACTTATAAAAAATCAGGACAATATAAACAAGGGCAATAATGTGGTTAGGTACCTCACTACTTTTAATTTGAATACTTATAGTGTTTGTAAAATAATAGAAAGACATTGGCCTATACTGATGGCTATGCCAGAAATAGTTACAATAGTGGGAGAAAGGCCAAGATATGCATATAGGAATTCACAAACATTAAAACAAAAATTATGCTATAAAGACTTTAAATTAAATACAGTTAAATTAGAGACAACAGTAGGAACAAGAAAAATGCTATAATTGCTCTTGCTGTAATGACTTATATGAAGGTACGGATTACTTTAAACATCCCACTACGGGAGAAGTGTTTATGATAAAAGCACTGACTAACTGCAATATGTCACAAGTGGTATATTTGGCAACCTGCACAGTATGCTCATCGTTCTATGTTGGTAAGACAACTAGGAAGCTTAAAGAAAGGATTATAGAACATAAATCTGATATAAGAAGAAGTGTTGCAACAAATGCATTAAGTAAACATGTTCAAGATAAGGGAGAGCAGCATATTTTTAAATTTAGAATATTGGATATAGTGCAAACAGGTCTGAGAAAAGGAGATACGAATAATTTTCTAGAACTTAAAGAGTTTGAATGGATAGTTAGATTGCAGGCAGACTGTTTTCCTGGTTTGAATAATGCCATTAGTTTAAAGCCAGTTTTGATTAAAAGACGTAGAGAGAAGTTGTGAACTGTTATGGAATATATATACAATACTTATTTGTTCTGCTGTAAAAATGAGCTGATAACAGAAATGTTTATAAGTGAATATTTCATTTTTGTATTTTTAAATGTGTTTTAAAAGGTTTTTTATGTATGTCTTTTTAAGAACTAATTGCTGAATGAGTAAATGGGTGGACTGAAGCATGTGATTTGATTTTAATCTCCTATTTAAATGCAGAATGTGCTCATTTTATTTGTACTGATGAAGGGTGTGAGACCCAAAAGCTTTATAATAAACTTTTTGGTGTGTTATAATCAGATCTTGGCACCTGACAGACAGCTAACAGCAACCTTCTCCTTGTTCAGCCTAGTGAGTGGGACGTCAGTGTGCCTGACTATAGATTCACCTATTACTAGCGTGTTGGGCATGTTATTTTACCTTAAGGGCTGTGATTGTGTGGCACACTGGTTTTGTGAAGTATGTGTTTCATGGTTTGTGTTGGGGGGGGTGGAGGTTGCTTGGTTGTCAGCTTTGGAGGTCTCTGTTCCTTCTGCAGATTTTTATTTAGAGCCTCCAAGTATGTTTTCATGTATTTATGTGTGTTTTTTGCCGGTGCTGGAGTTCATAGGTCTATCTGAAACTGGTGGTGTGATGCAAGTAATTCCCTTCTCCTCTTGACTGCCTGGTCCAGTCTTGGGTTGAGAGAGCTTAGCCTCCAGTTTGGCAGAAAAATTGCATCTCTCGCATGTATTAGTGTTTGGTGGAAGGAGGAGAGGGTTGTCTGTGTACATGAGGAAATTGTAACATTGCCTCAAAATGCCCAGATTCTCCAGTTGGACCGGAGAGTACACCTGAAACTGCCCTTTGGACATGCCTGGATAGGTACAGTGAACTGTTATACTGATTGGCTGGTAAGGTCAAATAGAGAGCCATGTCCTTCTCTACAGTATGGGGGGGGGGGTCTAGTGCTAAGGTTTATTAGTGCTTGCTATGAGTTTTGAGCAAATCCCGGTATGAAAAGTGAATTGTTTGAGTGCTTAAGTTGAAAGTTTGTCTAGTTCCAAGGGAAAAGTTGAAGAGTAGACTTTGTGGACCGGCAATATTTGTACCCTAGCTAACCAGAGCTGCCCGGCATGCAAAATCTTGCAAATGCGGGTTTTATAGCAGGGAAATGAAAGAGATAGAAATTAGCCCAAAATGGCCAGTAAACTACTAATTTCTGGGCTGAAACCACTCCTCCAGGGACAGATAGGCTGCTCAAAGCTCCCTCTCTCACAGTGAACAGATAAACTTCCTTCTATCCAAGTAAGGTATGGGCAAACACAGAAACTTATAACACAGCCCTGAATTCAGCATTGACCTGAAAACTGGACGATACTAGCTTAGAAAGGCAGGAAAACAAGTATTTTTTTGTTTTTTTTTTTCAGAAAATAAAGCAGATACAATAAAAAAAACACTTTAAATGCACAGAAATGGCTATCACACTTGAGTGAACTGAAAAAAGAAGCAAGGGAATATATTTGCCAATTTTAAATTCCCAAGCTAGCTTAAACATTACTTTAGGGAACAATACTAACCCTGAACAGACCTCTCTTACAGTTATGACTAGTGTAGTACAAGAGTCTGTTGAATTGGAGGTAAAAAACAAGGAAAATTTCAATACTGCATTTACATTTACCTATTGTATTGAGGCGTCAAACATAGGTAACATAGTGAAAAAGTACTGGCGTTTTTTGTCATTAGATAAAGACCTAGCACACATTTTTAATCATGGCCCAATAATTACATACAGAAGGGGCCACAACCTAAAAAAGTTGTTAGAAACAAACTTCAAAACGAAAAAATCTAAAAGAGGTACGACAAAATGTGGAAATTGTAAATACTGTTCTTACATAGACACATCGGAAAGGTTTAACATTAGAGATGAAACCTTTCATGTTAGTACATCTTGTAATTGTAATTCTAAGGCAGTAGTCTATCTGGCTCAATGCACAAAATGCCCCTCATTTTATGTGGGCAAAACCGATAGACGACTTCGTGACAGGATTTATGAGCATTGTTACGCAATTGCGAAAAACAAGGACGACAATGCTCTAGCCAGGCACTGCACAAAATATCCAGAACATAAATTCAAATTCATGGTAATAAATCAAACCGTGCAAAATCATAATGAACAAGGGTTGGTCAATGACAACCTACTTAAATTGGATCTTGAGAGAAGTGAACTTAAATGGCAAATAAGATTAATGGCTTGTACTTATCCAGGCCTGAACGAATTTTGTTCTATATCATGTATCTTAAAAATTAAAAGTTTATTAAGATGAGGTTTAAACATTCAGGCCTGAATACATCTTTTTCTATAGTATGTATTCTTTAATATTTATAGTTTTTTAAGTGAAAGTTACCTTGGTTAATATGGAAATGTTTTTAAAAATTTTGGTTTAAAGAGCAACTATATTGGTAATAGTCAATACTTGTGTAACTAAAAATTTAATAAGATAGTTACAACATGAGTTTTTACATAATAAAATCAACCAAACTTTCTAACTTTTAAATAAGTAAGTTTTAGGTCATGAATCAAATATCAATACATATACCATTAAACTAATATTATTTATATAGATTAACCGGATAATATGTTTATTTAATATCACTTTTAATTTTACTTAACATATTGAATATTTAGGTTAAACCTTGTAAGCAATACAAATTGTGGGTATAGTTCGTAGCAAGTCTTACAGCTAGCTGTGGGTGTGGAACACACTATAAACCACAGCAAACTTTACACCTATTGTGTGTGTCGTTAGACTCTATCCCTGTACATAGAAGACAAACGTGTTTTATTTCGTTGTCTAGTACTACCTACTGAGCATTATCCACATACAACAACAAGATAATATGTGTATTTAACACCATTATTAATTTTATCGAATATATTGCACATCGAGGTTAAAATTTGTGGTTGATTGATATTTGGCGAGGTGCTGCAGGGAAGTGGTTGTGGCATGTAACGATCTTTGCAGTTACTTGCGGGTGCGGAGCATGCTGCAAACTTCAGCAACCTGTTATATCTGCTGTATGTGTTTTTTTTGGGCTCCGTCCTTGTGAACGGAAGACAGATAGGTTTTCTTTTGTTTAGTACTTGATATTTGATCTAGCGGTGTTTATCACTGCCCACTTTCTTATTGTTAAATGTTTAACATTACTGTTTTTAAAACCTGCTTGTTAAAGAAATTAATGTGGTAAGACACCTTTTCATTAATTAATTAATTACACACAATTGGTAACCAGTATAAAAGTACTAGCATGATAGGAAGTTGTTGTCTGAAGAAGTTCCGGCATTGCTGGGACGAAAAACGCTTGGAGTGTTTAACGTGACTGTGTGGAAATAAACGGGCTTGGATTTTATGCCATTTACGCTACTGTGGATCTTTTTACTGTGTATCCTGCATTTTCATCTTGCTTTCACTTGCGGCTTGTCAGTGTTGCGTTCTCAGTTACTTTAAATCCAGTTACTTGTTGTTGTTTCAAGTCGACTACCGCTACGTGATGGAAGATGAAGGGGACCAGAACCAATCGCAGGGAAACCTGACTCAACTTCTGAATTTAATTAACGTTTGCCTCGACCGCTTATCGGAGAAGGTAGATAGTGTCACCAACTCCAGCGGACACTCGAGGGCTTCTACATCACCCACTAACACAAATAGTGGTAACCAACAACTTCCTCAAAGGCGTGGACTTTTTCAAAATGAACAGCGACAGCCTGCGGAACCTACAGAACCTAGGGAACGGGGTCCAACAAACATAGACAACAACTTTAACATCAGGTCGTGGTTGAACATGGAACTAAACATGGACAATCAAATTACAGGTACTGAACATTTAAACAACAGTACAAGTACTGGAAACTTAACTGAAAAACTTAAAGTTTTTGATAATAAATTATTTAAAGCCAAAAAGTTACAATTAGAACTAAACTATTTAAACAGATGTGTGCAGGAGAAAATTGTGCCGAAAGGCTTAAGACATTTTTCATATCCTACTGGCCTTGTGTACGGATCCGACTTTTTTAATGAGTTGACCAACTTGTATAACAATCATGGTCTGGAAATACTGAAGTGTATGATTAAATATTACAACATCTCCCTTGAAGACTTAAACAATGAAATCATTAATTTGGAAAATGAAATCAAATTTGACTCGGACTTTAGTAGATACAAATATGAATTCGAAAGAACTTTAAATAGTATCTCTCAACAAATGGTTAAACTAAAGGGTAACAAGTTGAAAAAACTTCAAAGGGATCTCAAAGCTTACAGAGATGGGGAAGCGTTCCCAAAACCACCCAACAACAATAACTTTTTACCAAAAACCAATGGGTTCAGTTACCCGAAACCCTCAAAAAACAAAACCAGGCATGTTACATCCAGGAATGTAACTAATGCCTATGCAACAACTTCTGATAACATGAACATAGAAGATGAAATTTTTGAAGATGTAATTCATGAACCTGAAACAAGTCAACTTTTCCAGCAGGGTAACACCACCAGGCAAAACCAAGGTGGTCAAAAAAACTATCAGGGGGGGAGGGGGAACAACTGGTTGACCAATCCCCCCCAAGGTCAGAAACGGAGATACAATACCAGGAGCAACAATCAACACCAGGATTAAAATTGTATGAAATCATACCAAATACTAAAAAAGACTTTAAAATTTATAACTACACTGAGTGTCACATTGACCCTAGCCTGGTGGAACTTTTTGCTAAAGGAATGACTTTTGTACCTACAAAAAGATGTGACACTACTGAACTAATTATTGATTTCAAACTGTTTACACGTAAATTAAACTTAAACATTATTTTTGGTAACAACAGTTACAACACAAGTGAACTTAAGATAGCCAGTACTTACAACCCACCCCATAACGATACATTGAATATATTTGAACATCTGTGTATTAGTGAATTTAGAGATCTTGTTAAATACCCTAACAACAAGAATCTTAAAGTAAACATGTCAGATGAAGAAACTTGTTCATTGAATCTTATTAGACAATTACCTTTGAGATTAATGAAACCTGACAAAGGTGGGGGGATAGCAGTTTTTTACAACAGTGACTATTCTAACATTATGTACTCAATTTTAGGAAGTGATACCTATGAAGAAACGAGCAGAAATGAACTCAATCAGGCATACAATAAAATCAAGATGTTTCTTAGTGATCTGTACACAGATGGTATTATAGACATTAACCAATATACTTACATTACCATGATGGCACCCAGAATACCCAAGATTTTTGGCATACCAAAGTTACACAAAAGTGTGTTAAATCCACCCTTTAGAGCTTTGGTAGATGCAAGGCAGTCCATAACTTATCCATCTGCAAAGTTGGTGGACTGCATTCTTAAAAAGTATGTGGGGCTAGAAATACAGATACTTAAGGATTCTTGGTCTTTTTTAGAATGTATCCAGAATGTTCCATTTAATAAATCTGGGAACTTCCTAACCATTGACATCTGTGAACTATATTCCTGCATTCCACACACAACGGGAATTGAATGGGTAATTGATTTTATCAGAAGCAAAGGAGCACATGACAACGAATGTCTACTAGTAGAACAACTACTAGATATAATTTTAGCAAACAATTTCATTCACTTTGAGGGTTTGCTATTTAGACAAAAGATAGGGGTAGCCATGGGCTCCCCTATGGGCTCGAGTTTTGCAAACCTGGTCCTAGCCCACTGGGAAAATGAACACCTTCTTAGCAGTGAATGGATGAACCAAATACTTTGCTATAAAAGGTTTTTGGATGACATATTTATTATCATCAAGGGGGATGAACTAGTCGCAGACCAACTAGTTGACTATCTTACTTCAACTACCCATTTCTTAAGGTTCACAAAAAACTTTCAGTTAACTACAATCAACTTCCTAGATGTATGTCTGACTAAAAACTTAGACAAGTATACGGCTAAAATTCATAGGAAGGAAACTCACTGTAATAATTACTTACACTTTACAAGCATGCACCCCCACCACCAAAAGAAATCAGTTGTCAAAGGACAACTAGTCAGGGCTGCAAGAATGGTAACATTGGATCAGGACTTTAACGAAGAATGTAACCTTCTTTATGGCATGTTTACAAACAGGGGGTATCCAGACTCATTTTTACAAGGAATATTCAAGGAAGTAACTGAAAAAAGAAGCAAGGGAATATATTTGCCAATTTTAAATTCCCAAACTAGCTTAAACATTACTTTAGGGAACAATACTAACCCTGAACAGACTTCTCTTACAGTTACGACTAGTGTAGTACAAGAGTCTGTTGAATTGGATGTAAAAAACAAGGAAAATTTCACTACTGCATTTACATTTACCTATTGTATTGAGGCGTCAAACATAGGTAACATAGTGAAAAAGTACTGGCGTTTTTTGTCATTAGATAAAGACCTAGCACACATTTTTAATCATGGCCCAATAATTACATACAGAAGGGGCCACAACCTAAAAAAGTTGTTAGAAACAAACTTCAAAACGAAAAAATCTAAAAGAGGTACGACAAAATGTGGAAATTGTAAATACTGTTCTTACATAGACACATCGGAAAGGTTTAACATTAGAGAAGAAACTTTTCATGTTAGTACATCTTGTAATTGTAACTCGAAGGCAGTAGTCTATCTGGCTCAATGCACAAAATGCCCCTCATTTTATGTGGGCAAAACCGACAAAACCGATAGACGACTTCGTGACAGGATTTACGAGCATTGTTACGCAATTGCGAAAAACAAGGACGACAATGCTCTAGCCAGGCATTGCACAAAATACCCAGAACATAAATTCAAATTCATGGTAATAAAATCAAACCGTGCAAAATTATAATGAACAAGGGTTGGTCAATGACAATTTACTGAAATTGGATCTGGAGAGAAGTGAACTAAAATGGCAAATAAGATTAATGGCTTGTACTTATCCAGGCCTGAACGAATGTTGTTCTATATCATGTATCTTAAAAATTAAAAGTTTATTAAGATGAGGTTTAAACATTCAGGCTTGAATATATATTTTTTTCTATATTTTTTTCTATAGTATGTATTCTTTAATATTCATGGTTTTTTTAAGTGAAAGATACCTTGGTTAATATGGAATAGTTTTTAAAAAATTTTTGGTTTAAAGAGTAACTATATTGGTAATAGTCAATACTTGTGTAACTAAAAATTTAATAAGATAGTTACAACATGAGTTTTTACACAATAAAATCAACCAAACTTTAACTTTTAAATAAGTAAGTTCTAGGTCATGAATCAAATATCAATACATATATCATTAAACTAATGTTATTTATACAGATCAACCGGACAATATGTTTATTTAACATCATTTTTAACCTGACTTAACATATTGAACAATTAGGTTAAATCTTGTAAGCAACACAAATTGTGGGTATAGTTCGTAGCAAGTCTTACAGCTAGCTGTGGGTGTGGAACACACTATAAACCACAGCAAACTTTACACCTATTGTGTGTGTCCTTAGACTCTATCCCTGTACATAGAAGACAAACGTGTTTTATTTTGTTGTCTAGTACTACTTACTGAGCATTATCCACATACAACAACAAGATAATATGTGTATTTAACACTATTATTAATTTTATCGAATATATTGCACATCGAGGTTAAAATTTGTGGTTGATTGATATTTGGCAAGGTGCTGCAGGGAAGTGGTTGTGGCATGTAACGATCTTTGCAGTTATCTGCGAGTGCGGAGCATGCTGCAAACTTCAGCAACCTGTTGTATCTGCTGTATGTGTTTCTTTTGGGTTCCGTCCTTGTGAACGGAAGACAGATAGGTTTTCTTTTGTTTAGTACTTGATATTTGATCTAGCGATGTTTATCACTGCCCCCTTTTTTATTGTTAAATGTTGAACATTACTGCTTTTAAACTTTGCTTGTATAAGAAATTAATGTGGTAATATACCTTTTCATTAATTAATTAATTACACACATTTGGTAATCAGTATAAAAGTACTAGCATGATAGGAAGTTGTTGTCTGAAGAAGTTCCGGCATTGCTGGGACGAAAAACGCTTGGAGTGTTTAACGTGACTGTGTGGAAATAAACGGGCTTGGATTTTATGCCATTTACGCTACTGTGGATTTTTTTACTGTGTATCCTGCATTTTCATCTTGTTTTCACTTGCGGCTTGTCAGTGTTGGGTTCTCAGTTAGTTTAAATCCAGTTACTTGCTGGTGTTGGGCATGTTATTTTACCTTAAGGGCTGTGATTGTGTGGCACACTGGTTTTGTGAAGTATGTGTTTCATGGTTTGTGTTGGGGGGGTGGAGGTTGCTTGGTTGTCAGCTTTGGAGGTCTCTGTTCCTTCTGCAGATTTTTATTTAGAGCCTCCAAGTATGTTTTCATGTATTTATGTGTGTTTTTTGCCGGTGCTGGAGTTCATAGGTCTATCTGAAACTGGTGGTGTGATGCAAGTAATTCCCTTCTCCTCTTGACTGCCTGGTCCAGTCTTGGGTTGAGAGAGCTTAGCCTCCAGTTTGGCAGAAAAATTGCATCTCTCGCATGTATTAGTGTTTGGTGGAAGGAGGAGAGGGTTGTCTGTGTACATGAGGAAATTGTAACATTGCCTCAAAATGCCCAGATTCTCCAGTTGGACCAGAGAGTACACCTGAAACTGCCCTTTGGACATGCCTGGATAGGTACAGTGAACTGTTATACTGATTGGCTGGTAAGGTCAAATAGAGAGCCATGTCCTTCTCTACAGTATGGGGGGGGGGTCTAGTGCTAAGGTTTATTAGTGCTTGCTATGAGTTTTGAGCAAATGCTGGTATGAAAAGTGAATTGTTTGAGTGCTTAAGTTGAAAGTTTGTCTAGTTCCAAGGGAAAAGTTGAAGAGTAGACTTTGTGGACCGGCAATATTTGTACCCTAGCTAACCAGAGCTGCCCGGCATGCAAAATCTTGCAAATGCGGGTTTTATAGCAGGGAAATGAAAGAGATAGAAATTAGCCCAAAATGGCCAGTAAACTACTAATTTCTGGGCTGAAACCACTCCTCCAGGGACAGATAGGCTGCTCAAAGCTCCCTCTCTCACAGTGAACAGATAAACTTCCTTCTATCCAAGTAAGGTATGGGCAAACACAGAAACTTATAACACAGCCCTGAATTCAACATTGACCTGAAAAATGGGCGATACTAGCTTAGAAAGGCAGGAAAACAAGTATTTTTTTTTTTTTTCAGAAAATAAAGCAGATACAATAAAAAAAACACTTTAAATGCACAGAAATGGCTATCACACTTGAGTGTGTAGCCTACAACAATTAAACAGGTATTTTAAACTCAAAAACGACTTTGTTAAAGTGCAGGCAGTAAAATAAGTGCAATATGTAGCTGAAAGAAGCTTTTTAAATCACAGACACTCTAGAAAATCAGCGTTTTAGGCGGAATTAGCTAAAGGCAGCAAGAAAATGCAGAAAAATTATACTTAATCACTGTAAAGTCTCTCTTTTGTCTCTCTGCTGCTGTAGAACTCTGCAGGGCACCAGCCAAGAGCTTGCTGAGCTGTATACTAGCACAAAAACCTTGCAAATGTGGGTTTTATAGCAGGGAAATAAAAGAGATAGAAATTAGCCCAAAATGGCCAATAAACTAATAATTTCTCAGCTGAAACCACTCCTCCAGGGACAGATTAGGTTCATAGGTTCATAGGTTCATACTAGGCTATCTGCCCTGGGGCAATTATAAACCTAGCCCGATTCTGTATGGCTTACACCACCCCTTGATTTGAGTATACTGTGCCCTTTTTAAGGTTTAGTTTACTGTGCCTCTGTCCAATAGTGACACGGGAGTAATCCCTGGGACAAACCTATGATCCCCCATCCACCTATCGAGACTCTTCTTGAAGAGATTCAGTGAGGTGCTCTGCCTCACATGAACTGGAATTCTATTCCAGAGTGAAGGGAGCCTCTGGGTTATGAACCTGTCCCCCCAGCAAGTTCTATTTATTTCTGTGCTGAGGTTCAAGTCCCTCGAGCATGTGGCTCTAAGGGATTTAGATTTACTGAGGTGTAGCATGCCCATTAATTCTGGATTTGACATAGCTTTGTATGTCAGGTATAGATCGCCTTGAAGTAGGCAGTATGCAACTGAGTAGAGCTGGAGTTTTTTTAACCGAGCAGCATATGGCATCTGTTTGAGACCCTTGATCCTCTTGGTGAGATACTTTTGAGGTCTTTCTAATTGCTGAAGGTGTCGGGTAAGGTACATCCCAAAAGGGGCATTGTATTCTATGATGGGCCTGATGAGGGATGAATAAAGGGCCACGATTACCTCTCTTGATCTAGATGTGAAACCCTTCGTGATGAGGTGGGCTATGTAGAAGGTCTTTCTAACCACTTTGGCAATGTGGTTTTCAATGGAGAGATTGCTATCAACTTGGGTCCCCAGGTCCCTAATAACTTTCTCTGTACTTAATGGATTTCCGCCTATGTGGTAATTTGTGGGCACATTGTTTTTGCCAAAGGGTATGACTATACATTTTTTGGCATTTAGCTTTAAACCATGGTGCTGGCACCAGTTATCTGTCTCTGTGAGACCTTTTTGAAGGATGTTTGTGTCTGCTGGAGAGTTGATTATGGCGCCCAGTTTGCAGTCGTCTGCGAACTTGGTGAGCCATAGTCCTCCCACGTTTGCCTGTACCTTGGAAAAGTATATACCGAACAAGAGTGGTCCCAGGACAGAACCCTCTGGGACGCCACTTGTGACTGGTTTCAAGTCGGACACGGCTCCAGCAACTCTCACTCTGTGGGTTCTGTCTTTGAGCCAGTTTGCGACCCATCTTGTGACATAGGGGTTTATATTTAATCTGGATAGCTTATCTATGATGCCCAAGTGGGGTATTGTGTCAAATGCCTTTGCAAGGTCCAGATAGGCTGTGTGGACTACCTTCCCTTCATCTATGGCTTTGGTAACTGTTCCGAAGAAGTCAACCAGGTTCAAAAGGCAGGATCTGCCCTTGACAAAGCCGAACTGAGTAGGATCTAGTGTCTGTAGGTCCCCAATGTCTTTGTTTATGAGCTCCATGATGATCCTCTCCATAGCCTTGCAGAATAAGCTAGTCAGGCTTATGGGCGATAGTTTCCAGGGTCCGTAGAGGCTCCACCTTTGTGGAGAGGGACCACTGTTGCTGTACACCATTCTTTGGGCACATATCCTGCAGTGAGGCTGAGATTGTATAGCTGTTTTATTTGAGGGATTAGTTCCTCTTGGAGTTCATGTAGGACGCAACCTGGGATGCCATCTGGTCCCATGGAAGCAGTGTTTTTGCTTTGGAGAGGGCAGCCTTCACCTGAGCATCAGAGATGTTTGGGAGGCAGCCGTTTGCCGAGATAGATACTTGCTCTTTTGGGGGGGGGGTGGCGAAGTTTGCACTGAACCTGTCTGCCAGGATACTGGCAATGTCTGTAGGTTCGGTGTATTTTTTGTTGCTTAGAATCAACTCAGAACAAGTCTGGGAGTTGCATCCCAGGTTTCTAACATAACTGAAAAAAGCCTTATGATTGTCTTTGGTGTCCTGTGCAATTTTTCTCTCGAAGCTGGCCTTGGAGGATTTTATGAGGGATCGTAATTTTTTGCTAGTACTGATCAGAGATGCCTTCCCTATTAGGGATTTTGCTCTATCATGTAGTAGCTTCCTCCTTCTGTTGTACAGTTTATTTATGGCAGGGGTCCACCAGACTGGACGCCTGCCTTTGGATGATTAGGTCTTGGTTTTGTTTGGGATAGCATGATCCATGCATTCCTGGAGATGTCCGTAGAATCGTTTATATAGGATTCTGCAGTTTGGGCCATAGTTTCCACTGGCCCTGGGGCCTTGAAGGATTCCACTTCAGTTTTGAGAAGTGAGAAGTTCGCTTTTGAGAAGTTTTTCACTGTGGTTTTCTGGGCTGGGGGTGGGGTCGGGTTGTGGACATCCAGTGAAATTAATTTATGGTCTGATCTTACCAATGAGGGATATACTTCTGGTGTGGAGCATAGAGTCCCCATGTTGGTAATGATCAGGTCTAGTATGTTGCCCCCTCTTGTGGGAGTGGTGACTAGTTGTTCCATAGCATTTGAGTTTATAATTTCCAGGAACCTTTGGGCTAAGGTGCTGGGGCTTGAGCAGTGCTCCCAGTCAATGTTTGGGTAGTTGAAGTCACCCAATATAATGGTATTTGGAGAGATTTTCATGTTCTCCAATGTTTTCAGGAAAGCCGAGTGTGATTCCTGACTTTGAGAGGGTGGTCTGTATGATGCTATAAACTGAAAAGCAGTCTTGCCCACTGTTAGTTGCACATGGATGGTCTCCGATACTTTGTGCAATGCCACTAACCTGGAGATGTGGATATCCTTGATAAATATGGAAACTCCCCCTCCTTTTGTGGTTCGGTCCTGGTTTTGGGGCCGAAAAGCATGATATGAGGTATAGCCTGGTAGTGCTGGGGTGCTCTCTGGAGCCTTGAACCAGGTTTCTGTCACTGCACAGATATTGATGTTCTCCATACTGAGGAGAGCTTCGAGTGTGTGCATCTTGAGGTTTATTTATTTATTTATTGCAGTTGGTTTACCAGGATAGTCCATTGGGCCACAAGGAACCCGTTTTCAATGGAGTCCTGGGGAGAAAAGCTCCAAAATACATTCTACATACTTACAAACATATATTCACACATACATTCAAAGTTTAACAATAGGTAAAAAAGAAAGCAAAAAATGTACAGCTAAATACATTGTGCAGAAAACGTAATACTTATTTAGCACAGAAATATCCATTTATACAGAGTAGTTAGGAAAACTTAGTTACTAGAATGGAAGAGGAGGTACAGTGACATGATGAAGTGGTGGAAGAAGAGAATATATGGACTTATCTGATAATTTCTATAGAATTTTGGGTATAGTAAGATGAAGCAGAGTACTGAGGGATGAGAGAAGGAAAAGAGTAGGTTATGTAGGGTGGCAGCAGGAGCATTCCCACTGAGATGCTAGGTGTGTATAAAGAGATTTTTTGAAAGCAGAGTGATTACAGGTGGTGCGGATGAGTGGAGGAAGGGAGTTCCAGATGCGAACTAGGTTGAAAGATAGAAGGTTTTTGCCTGGGGGATATGTAGGTTTATGGACTTTGAGTAGGTTTTGATTGTTTGATCTTAATACTCTATTGGGTAGATGCATATTAAAAGCAGAAGAAAGGGAAGGACAGAGGGAGGGGTTGAGAATAAGTTTGTGGGCTAGAGTTAGCTGAGTGTAAGTGAGTTGATTGGGAAGTTCTAGCCATTTTAGTTTCTGGAGGGAAAAACAGTGGTGGGTGGAAGACTTGTGGCTGGTGGCGAATTTTGCAATTTTGTTGTAACAAGAGGAAAGTTGTTTTTTGAGAGAGGATTGAAGATTAGTTAGGAGTAGGGCGCCATAGAGAAGGGAAGGGATAAGGAAGGATGAAGCAAGTGTTATTTTAGTAGCAGAGGTAAGGTAGGCATTTTGTCTATAAAGCATGCTAAGTTTTTGGTGGGTTTTTTTTGATATTTTTTTGTAGGTGAGAGGTAAATTTAAGTTGGTTGTCAATTTGTACCCCAAGTAGCTTGGTCTCTGAAACCAATTCTAGGGGAGAGTTATTTTGGCTAGTGATTGAAAATGTATTCATATTGAGATGAGTAGCTTTAGAAGGAGTAAAAATCATTAGCTTGGTCTTGGAAGCGTTAAGAGATAGGTGATTTTTTAACATCCATTGCTCTGTTGTAGAGAAGGCATCTTGAGTTAGTTTTTGAAGTGTAGAGATAGAGGTGGCTGAGCAGATGATAGTTGAATCATCTGCATATTAGATGATATTTGAGAATGGGATTGATTTGTGGAAGTAATTTATAAATATGTTGAAGAGAACAGGACCTAGAATGGAGCCTTGTGGAACACCTGTGGGGGTACTAAGGAATGAGGAGGTAGTTTTTTTCCATTTTACTGCGTGATTCCGGTTGGATAGGTAACTAGAGAACCATTGCAAGGAAGAGGAAGAAAGGTTAAGTTCTGAGAGTTTAGTTATGAGCAGGCTATGTGAGATGGTATCGAAGGTTAAGACTTCTGGCGTTTAGCAGCATTACCCTTAGTTTCTTGTTCCTTGTGCTGTCTATGGGGTGGGTTTGACTTTTGAGCCTTGCCTAAAAAAGGCACTATGGGGATGGCAAGAGCCTTTGCCAATATCCGAAAACCCAGTGGTGACAGGTGTAAGCCGTCCCTAGCGAAGCAACGTGGCTTGTTGAGCATGTCATCCCAGGCTGACAGACACTGGATCCCCTTTGAATGACACCAAAATTTTAGCCAATTGTTAAAATCGATCATTTTGTCTTTGTACTGTGGCATCATTCTAGGTGAGGGTAAGATGCTGCTCAAGGTCAGGGTCATACCAGCCTGGGCTACATGATCAGAGAGCTCCTCTATGTCTCTTTTCATGTAGTCCATGGAGGTACGTCTCAGGTCATTCACACCAGCATGTACAATGATTGAGTCATATTTGTATTTGCTTTGGAGTGACATGAGTGCTTGCATTAGGTGGCAGATCCTAGCACCCGACAGGCAGCTCACCGTGACCTTCTCTTTATTCAGCCTGGTGAGCGGGACGTCAGTGTGTCTGACAATAGTCACCTATTACAAGCGTATCAGGTGTGTTATTCAGCCTTAAGGGCTGTGGCTGCTTGGCACACTGACTTTGTCGGTTATGTGTTGTGCGTGTTTTGTTTTGAGGTAGCGTTTGCTTGGATGTCTCCTTTGGAGTTCTCTGTTGCTTAGGTAGATTCTTATTTAGAGCCTCCGAGTATGTTTTTGTGTATTTATGTGTTCGGTTTGCTGATGTGGTGGGACTATGTGATACTGGAATTGTGTTGTGTGAGGTTACCTTCTCCTCCTGACTGGTTACACCAGTTTTGAGATGATAGAGCTCAGTCTCCAGTTTGGCTAAATAGTTGCATCTCTCACATATATTTGAACCTGTTTGGAGGAGAAGAGGGTTGTCCGTGTACATGAGACAGTTGTAACATTGCCTCAAAATTCCCAGATTTACCGGCTGGACTGAAGATGAAACCATTGACTGACCTTTGGACATGCTAGAGTAATATAGGGAAACTGAATTTAAGACGGACCAATAGAGGACAGGGTAATCGTAGAGAGTATAAGAGTAAGTAGTGCTTATGGCTGAATAGTGCTAACTTGTAGGATTACTTAATTGGACCAGTGAAGGGTCTTAGAATGAGAATATGGTGGTTAAATTGAGAGATAGAGCAGTTCTAAGGGAAAAAGTGAAGAGCAGACTTTGTGGAGCCAGGAATAGTTTAAACCCAGTTAGGCGGCGCTGCCCACTGTTGTGCTATGCACAAAAACGAGCAAAAATGCAGAGGGTTTTAAGAGAGGAAGATGAAGGAGTTTGGAATTGACCCAAAATGGCCAATAAAACTACAGTTTCAAGTCAGTAACCACTCCCACAGGGGCAGGCAGGCTGCTCAATGTTTTTCACTGCCACTGATCAACAGAGAGACTTCCCTTTAGCCCAAGCAAAACATGGCCTCCAAGAAACTTACAAACAGTTCAAGAACAGCAAGTCTGTAACTGAACTTTTTTAAATCTCAGAAAAGTGGGAAAAAAGCAATATTTTTTTTGTTTTTTTTTTCAGAGATAACAGAGGTTCACCAGTATCAACAAGTTATAACAGTGCAGTAAATGACCCCACACAAGATAGGCTGCTCAAAGCTCCCTCTCTCACAGTGATCAGAGAAACTTCCTTCTATCCAAGTAAGGTATGGGCAAACACAGAAACTTGTAACACAGCCCTGAATTCAGCACTAACCTGAAAACTGGACTATACTAGCATAGAAAGGCAGAAAACAAGTATATATTTTTTTGTTTTTTTCAGAAAATAAAGCAGATACAATCAAAAAACACTTTAAATGCACAGAAATGGCTATCACAAGTGAGTGTGTAGCCTACAACAGTTAAACAGGTAATGTAAACACAAAAATGACTTTGTTAAAGTACGGGCAGTAAAATAAGTATGTTTTTTACGAGATTGTATAGTCAGCTAATTATTTTCTAAACAATGCCTTGCAAGAAGTTAATATGTTTATTTCTGATTTAGCATTGATGCCAAAATGTTAAATTTTCATCTCTAAGATGTAATATTTTGTTTATATTAAAAGTTCCCAAACAAACCACAGTATTTAATATAGGGAATAATAAAAACAATACATTTCTGACTATGTGATTAGAATTTATGAACCTTTTAAAATTTATAAAGATGTCATTATTGAAAGGAAAGGAATATTATTTTTTCTTTTCATTTAAACAGAAGTCTTCCAAGATCCAGTAAACTGTATTAATTAAAAAATTAAAGAAAGATTCGACAATATAGCTATTATTATTTGTTAATCTTTCGTGAATGGATTTCAAAGTGGATTGGAAGAAAATTTAACCATAAGGATATTAAATTGATAATTATGGATTTGGCATATAATTTGACATTTGGAAAACTTAATCCACCTTCTTGCCAACTTTTAACATGTCAATCAAAGGATATTCTTGGTTTATTGGGGAACCAGAGAAAATAAGGTAAATTATATATTATAACTACAGTATATATTATATATATATATATATATATATATATATATATATATATATATATATATATATATATATATATATATATATATATATATATATATATATATATAGAGATATATATATATATATATATATATATATATATATATATATATATATATATATCTATTAAAAAATGTGGGGATCTCCCAGCAGAACAAACACCTCTCAGCCACGAAAAAAGTTTTAAATTGAATAATATTTAGAGAGGCTAAAAGATGACCACGGATGTATAAACTTCTATGTGCATAAAAAAAGTGCAAAAATAACTGCTGCAAGCGATGAAAAACTCTCTGTTTAAAATAAAACTAGTTTATTGGGCACTTTCGCAAATGCTTCTTCAGACCGTTAACGTTTTTTTATGTACATAGAAGTTTATACCTCTGTGGTCACCTTTTAGCCTCTCTAAATATTATTCGATATATATATATATATATATATATATATATATATATATATATATATATATATATATATATATATATATATATATATAACATTATATATAACTTATATATAAAAATAAGGTAAACTTAAGGAACATTTTTATTTTCCTGAAAATGTTGAAGACAAAAAAAATGTAAAACATACAGGCAAATGGCTAGGTTGAAACTTTCTCAAAATGAATCATATTTTGCAACTTTCAACTGAAACTGTATTTATCAGAACTGTATTTTTAGAGGATCAATAAAAGACACTGCAATGTATTGTGTTCCTTTAGTATTAGGAAGTCCTTCATGCAAGTGAGTTAATCTTCCTGGATGTATAAAACTTCATCCTTTTCTTGGAGATTTAATAGTGCAATTGTGTCTGGCAAATTTGCAACCATCTCAAAGAAAATCAATTCCTTTCCTGTTAAGAACAATGTTACTGGTGAATGTAGAGGCATCGTGATGGGGTCTGAGGAAAGCTTGTCTTGCTGGATTGCATTTAACAACAAAGTTCAGTAATGCATAACCCTTCGTATAATACCCAGAAAACACTTTTAGTGTCACTGGGGCAATGTATTCCCTTATGAAGTGGAGCCATTCCTTGTCGAATCCTATTTGAGTCATATGTATGTCATCAGCTGGTACATTTTTATTTCCCCCTGACAAATGGTGATCTGCGTGTTTGCCATCAGACCACTGACCATAGTGCCCCATTTCCTCAACCAGTTCATCAGAAGCTTTCTCAGAAAGTATAGGGAACTAGAAAACATCCAGGCATGGCTCCTCTGAAATATTTTCTGTGAATATCTTGGTATAATTCGGATTAATGTACTTTTGTCTCCACTCCACTGAATTCTCAAAGATTTGCCACAGATCATCATTAGTCACTTCACTACCCCATGTCCCAAGTATGTGTCTCCATCCAGCTATTTTCCCTCCACAAAAAGTGAAACAAGCACATACTCCTTCTGTAGCAGCAGCAGTAGTCAGACTTATCATATCACACTACCTAAAGAACATGCACAGCTGAATTTCACCTGCAGTTGCAAGAAGTACACAAGCAACAAATAAAGCTTAATCTATGTAAGGCAATATGCAAGTAACTTAATTTGTTAAGTCTAGTTTGCATTGTTTTGCAGTGTTGAATCTGCTGGAAGGATATCCCCACCCCCCCACTCATTCACCCACACTCATAGGCCTTTTTACTGGTGAAGGTGATGCTACATTAACACTTCAGCATATTTCACTCTTATCAGTGTAACATATCCCTGGAAAGACATCGAAAAGCCCATAAATATAAAATTAGATGCAGTGACTCAATACAAGTATTTAGAGTTCAGACAACTTGTCTTTTGTATCCATGAACATCCTACCTCACACTGATTGTTTGTTTATGGTGGTAAACCATCTGGGGGGACTGCTTTCCACTCAAGGAACTGAATGCTCCTCCTGCATCACAGCTTGTTCTCCCACTAAATTTGCCGCTGTGGCTCCAACTTCTGAGTCACTTCACTACCCCATGTCCCAAGTATGTGTCTCCACCCAGCTGTTTTCACTCTACAAAAAGGTACAGTGGATTCTTGTATTTTCTAGGTCATTATGGTTTATTTCATTTTGGTTCAAACTTGTACTAGAAATGTATAACTAAGATTTCACTGTGTTTAATTGTGGCTAAGTGTTGTGTCTTTGCTGTTAATGTGTAGTAGATATATCAGTACATATCCACTGACTTTTTACTCTAGGTTGCAGTAATAGCATCATCATTTGTCTTTCTGCTATTAATGTGTAGAAATTGAATTATCAAGTTTTTATTGGCTGGGTGTTTTACAGTATGATTCAGTGTAAGCATCACATTTTTTCTTGTTTGTACTGCAGTTACATCACGTAAGTCTATATTCTGTTGCTATCTGGCTAAGTGTTCTTTCTTTTATTTTCTTTTTTCTTTCTCCCTGCTAATCTGCAGTACATATGTTTATGTCATGTATATATGTTTCCACTCACTTCTACTGAAGCCTTCTATTGTTATACCTGATTTTATGTTTGTATGAACAGCACAGTTACATGATAATGTAGATGATTGTTAGTATATGAGAGTTTCTGTTTGTGAAGAGTCTTGTCATTCTCTAGAGTTGCTTCCTTTTTTATGTTTATATATGTTACCCTTTCTAGCTGGCTGCTTTTCTAAGTGCTTAAATATCAGATTTACAGATTGTATCTTGTGTAGCAAAGAGTGGTAAATAATGGATAGGCTTGCCTCCTGTCCCTCTAACATCTGTAAATCTACATCACAGTAACCCCACACTTGCATGCATACACATATCTCTTGTTAGTTTAGTGCATTTTTTTTTCTGTCCTTCTATACTGTAGAAGCCACCATTTTTGTTTTTAGTAATCCCAAACTTGCATACCTACAAATATCTCCTGTAAGCTTATTGAACTGTTTAAAGGCTAGAAAGCTGAAATGCACAACTGTGAAATATAGTGCACTAATCTTGTTTGCCAAACAATACTTAAGGTGGATGAGTATAGACAAATAGTACTGTACCTAACTAGTTCAACCATGAAGAAATCCTTAACTTTTTCTATCTCTCTCTCTCTCTCTCTCTCCCTCCCTCCCAGTGAAAAAAGCACATATTCCTTCTGCAGCAGCAGCATTAGTCAGACTTATCATATCACACTACCTAAAGAACATGCACAGCTGAATTTCACCTGCAGTTGCAAGAAGTACACAAGCAACAAATAAAGCTAAATCTATGTAAGGCAATATGCAAGTAACTTAATTTGTTTAGTTTGCATTGTTTTGTAGTGTTGAATCTGCTGGAAGGATATGCCCACCCCCCACTCATTCTCCCACACTCATAAGCCTTTTTACTGCTGAAGGTGAAGCTGCATTAACACTTCAGCATATTTCACTCTTATCAGTGTAACATATCCCTGGAAAGACATTGAAAAGCCCATAAATATAAAATTAGATACAGTGACTACATACAAGTATTTAGAGTTCAGACAACTTGTCTTTTGTATTAATGAACATCCTACCTCACACTGATTGTTTGTTTATGGTGGTAAACCATCTGGGGGGAGGGGTTCTTCCCGCTCCATTTGCTCTGCTCATTCTGCTCCCCTACCCTTTCCCCATATCCCACCCTCCCCATGCACCTCTACTCTTATCCTAAGCAAAGCACTTCCCCTTATTCTTATGATCCAGTTACATACAACCCAACCTTGTCCACACCCACATTTCATGCACAACTTACTTTCTTTTATTTAGACAAACTTATCTTCTCTCCTTTACATCCATCCCCTTGAACTCACATGCCCACTATTATACATTTTTGCATCTTACTCTACTCTACCATCACAATACAATCTCCACCTCAAACTGTTTTAAATTAACTCCAGGCTTACCACCTTCTTTTCTACTATACACACAAACTAGCATTGCACCATAATTGTACCACTGACCAATCACATAAACCCACCCATCCTTATCACAAACTGGAAGGTAAAACAACTAACCATATTATCAATGCCCACTCTGAAGTCAAAATATTCCAACCTTACCTTCAGCTGCACACATATCACATGATAACAATCTTTATTTACACCTGTACTACATTCAAACACACAAATTCCACTTTTACTATTTTTAAACCCAATATCACAGTTGACATGCTCCCCTAACTTGTGCAGCCTCTTTACTCTTAATTCCCAACCTCACTACAGCTATATCTTTGCATACCCCCACACACCAATACACATCAACAACCTCCTCTAACCATCTCCCCAATAAACAACACAGCTTCTCACATCTCCTCCCAGCTTTTCTCCTATACCCTTCCATTCTATTCAAGCCAGAAACTGGCCTCCTCACCTCCTATGAAACCACACTTGACACCAGTACTCTCACCTAGGAATAAAAAAACACTTCCCATGGTACGCATTCCTCATTACCTATCTACTCAAATGTGGAGATGTACATCCTAACTCTAGCCCACCCTCTAATCCTCACCACAAGAGTAACCACAAAGACTTAAACATACTTAGACTTAACCTTAGAAATATATGTAATAAAATAGCTCCACTGCATGCCTGGATTGATCAAAATAAACCTGACATAATAACTCTTACTGAAACATGGCTACATTCCCATGTAAAAGAATCAGAAATAATACTGCCAAACTTTGCTATAACCAGAAGAGATAGATCTAAAAAAGGGGGGTGGGATAGCACTTCTATATCCCTCTACACTCAACATCACACCATATACCAGTAATATACCTATCTTTTCCAGTGCTGAGGTACTAATCTCCTTTTTGAACCTTAATATATCAAAAATGACCTGCATAATAGTAATATATATATCCCACCAGGTAACAATATACCAGTGTTGGAAAATATTTTATTCCAAACTATAAGCCTTGAAAGAATAATCTTAGGAAATGTAAATATAGATTGGCAAACCATAGCTTCTAACTCTCCCACAAACAGTATAAATCTGCATGTTTTTTTCTCAGCTTATCAATGCTCCAATAAGATACAGCAAAGATCTTGCCTGCCAATCCACCCTAGACTGGATCTTAGTATCCCACCCTGCCAATTACCCCTCTTCTGGTACACTGCCTAGCTCCCTGAGTGATCATCTACCAGCTTACTCCCTTAGAACAAACTTCCAACAACTAAGAGTACACACTATAAAATGAGTTAGGAGCTCAATTAATTTTTCACAGCATAAATTCAACAATCACCTACAGGAAATAGACTGGACACCCCTTAGCAACTACCCCTTAATGATGCTGTACTATACTTTAATGACACCTTCTTTTACATATTTAATATACTAGCTCCCATTCCTATAAAAAGAATCAAAAAGAACTCAGCACCATGGCTCTCTAAGGAATGTAAACACCCAATGAAGCAAGGGGACCTAGCCTGGATAACCTGGAAGCAAAACAAAGATGAACAAAATCATGTTAATTTCAAAACACTATGTAACAAATTGACAAAACTAAACAACAGAGATAAGAAGTCACATTATTCCCAGCTTCAATTTCAGCATAAAATCAACCTCCGTAAATTTTGGCACTCCATATCTTCTCTACTTAACCCTGGAAGAAATGGAGAGCACACCCTATCACCTGATATCCCTCCAGCACAAATAGCCGAAAACTTTAACAAGCATTTCATAAAATCAATTTCAGACCTACTAACACCCCTAATGCTGGATCTCCCCCACACTTCAACCTATTCTAACACCGACCCCAGGACATCAACTACTTCTAACCCTCTCATTACTAACCCCTATACTCAATGAAATGTCATACAAGCCCCATTTTAATTTCAGCCCATACCCACTGGCACCATTAATAAATTGCTACAAAAACTAAAACCCTGCTCTACAAAAGCTGACAATCTCCCCCCATACTACCTCAAACTGGCTGATAACTCAGTTGCCTATCTAATCAGTATCCTTATAAATTGGTCTTTGTCTGAATCAGAAGTACCTAACATAAGGAAACAATCTCACACCACCCGCATCCACAAAGGAGGCAACTCTTTTGATCCATCCAATTTCCGTCCTATATTCATCTTGTCACCCATATTCAAAAATCTCGAGAGAGGTATCTATCAGCAGGTAATGCAATATCTATTGCAAAACAATCTTTTAACCAAAACCCAACATGGCTTCTGACCTAGCCACAGCACATCTACAGCCCTATTATCATTTACAGACACCATGAACAAGGCCAGAGATGCAGGATGGTATACAGCCTCAGTATTCCTTGATCTCTCAAAGGCCTTTAACACAGTGTCTCACCCATTACTTTTGAACACACTGTCTAGATTAGGCTTCTCACATAACACAGTAAAATGGTTTCAGAGCTACCCCACGGATTGTAAACAAGCAGTGAAATGGTCCAACAAACTCTCACCTTTCTCCACAACCCTTTTGGAATCCCCCAAGGCTCCATCCTAGGACCCCTACTCTTAAACATTTTCACAAACAACCATCACACTGCCTCTCACCCTGGGACCCTGATTCAATATACTGATGATTCCACCATAATCTGCACTGCTCAATCACTACCAGAACTACTCTCAAAAACTCAACAGTCCTTTACAGCAGTTGAATCCTGGCTGAGAAATCCCCAAATCTTTCTTAATCCAAAGAAGACAAAACTAGTACTTTTTCATCCCCAAAACACCTCCCTTGTCACTAATCATTTCAACATCCTCGCATCACTGCCATAGAAATAGTGCAGACAACCTAACTTCTAGGTGTTATCACTGACAATAAACTTTCATTTGACCATCATATACAGCAAAATATAAAAAAAACTCATCAAAAACTGGGACTCATATAGAAACAATCATATTTTTTACTGCAGCAACCAAAACTACCCTTGTAAAAACATTTTTACTTCCCTCTCTTCTGTATGGTGCCCCTATCTTAACTAACTTACAAAATTCTACCCTATGCAGGTTGGAACAGTGCTACAACAAAGTTATAAAGTTTGCCACAAACTCTAAATATCATATACACCACTGTAAGCCACTCATAAAACTAAATTGGCTTGAACTACCTAACCAGCTATCCTTTATTCAGCTATCCACCTTGCACAACCTTATTTTCAAGCCTACTGCCTGCCCTGCACTAGCCAATCTAGTCGCATCTTACACACCAAATCGATCCCTATGATAAGAAGACAAAAATCTCTTAGTTATCTCAAAACCCACAAGTAAACCTGGTCACTCTCTGCATTCATACTCTGTCTCTATACATTGGAATTCTCTACCAGGTTTATTCCTGGCCTAACCCATTTCAAAGCCTCTTTAAAAAATCATCTCAAAGATATATGGCTCTGCTCCTGCATAAAGCCTGCCTAATGTTCAGATCTTCTTCTCTCACATTTCAATCCCTCACAGACTGCAAGATCCTAAAGCTCTTCTAACTCATTCTCTGCTTCTATACCATATTCTTAAGCTGCTGCTCAGGCTTTTATTGCTTCTATCCTTCTTAACTCTCTCTCGCAATATGTCTGCATCACTAACTTTCTGGCTGCTATTTCTGCATAATGTATGATGAGAGTGACTATTATCATCTGTATTGTTTTAACTGTATAGAACTGTTTAGATGTGTAGTAATACAGTACAACATCTTGTAGCAGTTTGTTCTTTCAACTTATTTTTTGTCTAGTATTTCTAATGTAATCTTTACTGAATTGGATTATACTGTATTTGTATTCTACTGTATATGGGGCTTTTCTCCCTGGGCCTTTGCTGAAAACGGGTTCTGTAGACCCAGTCAGACCACCCCAGTAAACAAATGTCAAATAAATAAATAAATAAATAAGAAGAGTAGAATTTAATTTCTTAAAGATTTTTTTAGGATGAAGAATAATTAGTGATTGTAGATAGAAAAGGTATTTTTGGTAAGATTATCATTTTTGTTAAAACAAGTCTATCTTCCATTGCAAAAAATGTTCCAATTAATTATTTTAGTAACAGCATATATTAAGTTACTATAATTTTTTGTTATTGAATCTTTTACAGTAGATTTAATTGTAATTCCGAGATAATTAATTTGTGAAGTGTCCCAGATATAATTATTTTAGTTTCTTAAATAATTATTAACTTTTTATTAATAAGTAAAGTTTCTGTTTTTTCAGGGTTAATCATTAAACCTGATGCTTTTTCAAAGTAATTCATAGACTTAGTTAAAGTTTATATTGAAGCTTCAACATCACCACTTGTTATTAAAATGTCATCTGCAAATAATTGAATAGTTTGGAAATAACTTTTATCTATTGAGAATCTCTGAATTTTGCTATTAGATCTAATAAAGTTTGCTAAAATTTCAATTGCTAGAGCAAATAATAGAGGTGACAATGGACAACCTTGTCTTGTAAGTTTTAATATTTTGAAAGAAAGAAAGAAAAAGAGAAAGAAGGAAATAAAGAAAGAAAGAAAGAAAGAAAGAAAGAAAGAAAGAAAGAAAGAAAGAAAAAAAAAGAAAAGAGCAAATTTTAATAAAAGAGAATGAGTTGCAACATAGATTAGTTAGAAGATTTATAAAATCTAGGGGGAAATATTGATTAAGTGCTTTGAACAAATAATTCCAACTAATAGAATCAAAAGTCTTATTTACATCTAGAGTTATTATAGTTCTTTTTTTGTTTTTATTAACTAGATCTATTGAAGTATTAAGCCTAACTATGTTATCCTAAACCTTTCTATGTAGTATAAATCAAGTCTGATCATCATTTATTAATCCTGGCATAATAAGGTTCAATCTTTTTTGCAAGAATAAGCATATTTTATAATCACCATTTAATAATGGCATTGGTTGGTAAGACGAGCATAAGTTAGAGTCCTTATTTGATTTTAAGATAAGAGATATCAGAGAATATTTCCAGTAGGGGGGATGTTTGACATATGTTTAACTTGTTCAAAAAAACTTTTAATAGGATATTTAAAATATTCTCTGGGAATAATTTGTATAATTCTGGGATAGTACCATCAAGACCAGGGACTTTGGTTTAATATTATAAATTCAACCTTTTAACTCCTTAAAAGAGGATGACTTATCAATTTTGGATTGTTGGTTATCCAAATCTTATATTGACTTTCAAAACGTCATTGGTTATGTTGTTGATTTCTAAGTCTGTCTCATGGTTATTAATTTTTTCATAATATTTCCTAAAGCAATCTAGTATGTATTTTAATTTTAATCAGTCATTTTTGTATTTTTATTACTTTGTTTGGAAATTATTTATTTTAATATGATTAGTATTTATTCTTTTTTCTTAGATGTAACAGGCAACCTGTGTAAGCTTTTGGGGTTTATTGCGTAAGCTTGTAATTTTAATTTTAATTTTTCTAGATTTATTGAAGTTATATGGTAAAAGACATCAAGATATTTCTGACTTCATGTTTTGAACTCAGCATTTGCCAATTTGTCATAATGTTTTAAACTGCATTTCAATTTATCTATATCAGACTGCAAAGACATCATTCCCTTATCTTACTCATTTTTACATATGTACCAATTTTATTTCTTCCACATAGATAAGCTTTTAAAGAATCCAAGAGAATTGCTTCTGAAACTTCTCCATTATTTTTAATCTATTACTTGTAGACACCATTCCCTGAAGTCTTTTAATTTTACTATATAAGCAGGAATTCTATGATAGTAAATGTTAATGTAAATGTAATAGCATTGTGGTCAGATAAATGACATGAAGTTATGAATACATCTTCAAGCTTAGTAAATAAACTACTAGAAGTAAAAACTGTATCAATGTCTGTCTGTATGCCACATTTATAAGAATAATGTGTAAAGTTAAGATAGTTAGTTTATTTGATATCATAGGTAGCTCTCAATTATTGAGAATTAATAAAATGATCTAAGTGTTTATCTATTGAGGATAGCTTAGGAAATTTATCAGTAGCTGTGTTTTTACTCAAAAGAATACAGTACAAATTGTCTGTGATAATCAATTCACATTTTGTGTATAATATTATAATATCCAAATATTTCTTAGCAACCTTGGCTGCAATTCCAGGTATCCAATAGGAATTCACAAAAGTATACATTTTTTTTCTCAGTTTATACTACTGCTAAACCCAGCATGCCATTTTTATCTGAATAGGTATTTACTATTTTAGGCATAAGTAATGAATTTCTCCACTGAATAGAGCGCCTCTCCTTTTTGATTTAAAATGAGAGCTCACAAGAGTTGAATTATCTTTTAACATCAATCTACCTACATCTTCAGAAAAAAATGTGTTTCTTGAAAGAAAATTACGTGAGCTTTATGCAATTTTAAATATTTGTTTAAGCTACTCCTCTTCAATGGATTAATAAGTCCATCGATGTTTAATGAGAGACAACTATACGTCAACATTCATAAGAACATGTAAATGCCATGATTTAAGATGATTTAGCTTAAAATATAACAAAAAAGTACTAATAATTGTTGTTATGAACAGATACAATAAAAAAGCAAAATTTCAAACTTATATACATTCAAACATTCCATCATGGAAAAAAAACTTCCCTGATTTGATGATATAATCATACAAATCACTCTTCAACCAACCCATTCCAATGTCATCAAACTAAACAGTTACTACTGCTTCTTAATTTAAAACAATATTATTAATTATAACTCTTTACGGCACACTCAAGTCATGTTAAAGGGGAAAACAATGTAAAGTATTAATTTGAGAAATATTAACATTTCAAATCCTAGCAATACAAAGTTAGACATGTCAATAATAAAGAATGATATTATGTATTTCTGAATATATCAAACATATCCCAGAAATAATACATTTTAAATTTCTCTATTTGATCAAGACATTTTGTACAATCATTTGTTCTAATTAATCAAACTATGGAAAATACTACAAATAGCCTAGTATTAAGCATTTATATGGAGGATATAAATAAAATTGACAACACCTGTAACACATTAACCTATAAACACCATATCACCAATATATATCAAGATCACATATTATAAGCCTTTTAAAACTCATTTAATAACATGGGTGAAAAGGTGAAAGTAAAATTCAGAATATGGAAGTATAATTTAAAGATGCCTGAATTTAAAATTATATATTTGTGTATATTGTATGTGATTTTATATGCGTAATATATTTGCATGAATGTGCATACATATAACTTTCTGTACGTTTGTAAATTATGAGTATATGCTTGATATATATATTTATAGTTAAGAGAGTGAACATGTTTTATGTATCTATGCATGAGAGTAAATATACAAATGAGTGAGTGTTTCTAAGTGAATGTTTGCATTATGAATGAATGTATGCTACTATCAATACCTCTAGTACTTGGAATATACATTTAACATCTAACTTTTGTACAGAAAGCATTCTTTAATCATTATATTTTAAGTATCGCATTATTACAAATTTGCTTATAGTACTTTTCATTGCCATATTCTGAAATGTGCGATCGAGTTTTGTATTCATCATACCAATGGGAGATGAAAAATGCTTGAAATGATTTAAAAGTCAGTTTAGCATAAAATAAAATTATATATTTCACTAAGAAATGCAGAACATTTCAAGGAGTTAAATCTGCTCATTAATATTATTTTCCAATAATTAGCAAAGTAACTCTGAGTAATTAAGGCAACAGATGTTGAGCAGATTGGGGTGTTTTACGCATCTTCTCATTTAAACTGTTTCATATAGCACAGAAGACAACTTATGTTAAAGTATAAGCATAGCAACATATGTAAATGCTGTTATATGCAAATGCATAACTATATTAGAGTATCACATCTATGGAACAGGCTCCCCATCCATGTGAAGCTGAATTCCTCCCTAACCCTATTCAAGTGCAACTTTGACAATTGGATGGAAAACTGGACATTCTTCCCTGGTTTGGCACCTATGTCTCTAATGTACACAGGTAACCTGCAAATGGTTCATCTCCCAAACCCCTGCTTATACTTATCAAGGGTATCAGATCTTGTCAGAGATTTGGGATGCTTGGCTCAGCTTAAAAAGGCCCTTGTGATCATTAGACTAGTAAGCAACTATGAAGCTATTAACCTATATTTATGTCGTTTATAATCACTGTTAATAGTTTCCAGTCAAATGTATGTAAAATCGTTTTGTATAAAAAACAATTTATAGCAACCAGTGTGCAGAGGTATAAACCATATGTTATCCCATATAAGATATGCTAGCTCACTGCATGCTTGTTTTCATTTGTATTTTAATAATGATGTGTTCCATGTGTTTAACCTTACAGTTTTGTTGCATTGCACAGCTCTTTTCTGCATCACATCACATGTTAGATTTACCAATTCCATTTCAAGGAAATCATTGAGACAACTGTATACTGAAGTAATACCAAAAGGTGGGGGGTTTAGTTTTTGTAGGTAGTTGATTATACTTTGTGTAAAGATGTCTGCAGGCTCCTTACTTATGAATAGACAAGTGTGGTCTGTATAAATTTGTATTTCACTCTGAGTGTATTTTTACATGTGGATGTCCTTATGTATATAGAATTGCAATGTTGCATCATTTACTTAAGTACAAATGCGTAATCTGCATCTTACCAACTTTCCGATGATTAATAGCGCTCAAGAACAATATTTTAATACATTGCTAGATGTTATGTATGGCACATGTCATTCTCTGTTTACTATACTACCAACTTTATTAATGCTATGCATTTGCAAGTATTCTGCATTCCATCAATAGTCTTGATGCTTAACTACCTCTTTGTATTATATCTCAGGCCTTCAATTATCTGTGGTTCACCCATGGTCTATGTGTTTTTTATATTTTTTATGAAATTAAACCTTTAGGTGTGCCACTGTCTGTTGCAAGAAGCAGATCAGGTATTTTACTTACTAGATATCATTTAATGAAACTATCTATTCTTGTGAAGGATTTGTTTTCCATGGGAGCAAACATAGAAAATGCCAGCTAGACCTTGAACAATGCAAACGCTAGAAAATGTCAGAAATATAAGACATAGGTAACAAATATATTGTTTGCACTTGCATAAATGAAATGTGGATATGAAACAATATATTATGTCAGTGACAATAATGGATCAGTTAAGGAAAGTAACCTTTTAAAATATCAGGACTAACAATGCCAAGTCATGAAATGTTAACACGGAATAATCAAAAATCCAGTCTAACTGTGTGTAAATAATTGTGTGTAAAATATAACAGGCAGCATGTTACAGAACAATGGAAACTATAGAGGAAATTTCATTACAGTAATAAGTACATTTATCAGAAGTATTCTGCATAACAGTAACTGTCTAATTCATTATTATTAGTTATATTCGTTTTTTTAGCCTCTTTCTTAGCACATTAAAACCAGTAATAATTTAAACAAGCATTTTTGTCATTACAAATGACATATTCCTCTGTACTGTAATGATCTGCTGTGATGAATTAGTGGTTAACTTTTGTGACTATAGTGTGCAGGGTCCTGGGTTCAAGTCCTGTAAAGGCTCACCCAGACTCTGCTGTACTTTGTAGTGAAGGAAAGGGTAGTTTGCTTTTTATTTGTTGTATTTTGTATTACTTAATTGCTTTTTTATATTTTGACTACTGTGATTTGTTTTTTTTTACCTTGTGTTTTACTTGTATTCTGCTTTTAATTGCATATTAAAACTTCAAAGGTGCCCACAGCTCTGTCTCTTGTGAGTCAGACAAAATTTTTTTCCTCACTCTCCCCCCTGCTTACTGCTGTGTTCTTAAATATCACTGTCTTTCTAGTTGCCTGCCTCTTATGTTAATTTGACCATATATCTCATTTCCTCTATGCTTTCACTGGCTTGTGTGAGTAAGCACACAATTATCATTTTGTGAAATCACTCCCCTTCAACTATTTAAATTTATTGGCCATCCTACTGTATTCCATAGTACCAGAATACAAAAGTGACCACCCCCTTTCAATCTATCTTGCTGTTTTAAAAAGAGTGACTGTCCACTAAAACTTAACTTTTTAGACAGGTAAAACTTAAGTCACCTACTTTCACATCTAACTTATCTAGTGCACACTGCAGTGTTTAGGATAAACCATTTTATTGTCTTACCTTTAAGCATCCCTGTGACTAGCACTTGCTCTAATACCTGCTGGAAAGCACTAGGAAGCCTAAAACTGAAACAAGCACTCAACTCTCCTTGTTAATAAGGAGAAATTAATTGTAGGCACTAAACAGCCTATAATTGCAAAGCACCTTGCTAAGGCAAGGAAAAACAGCTCCTGTACTTTACAAAAAAAAGCACCAAACCAGGCATGTCCAATGGTCAGCTTCCAGTGATTTCTCCTGTCCACCTGGTGAATCTGGGCATACTGGGGCAATGCAGCAATTGCATCATGTACACAAACAACCCTCTCCTCCTACCACCCAAAACTACAACCTGTGAGAGATGCACTTACATAGCCAAACTGGAAGCAAAGCTCTCAACACCCAAGATTGTGCTAGACAGTCAAGATGAGAAGGTTAACACCAGCACTACACCTCAAGCAACACATAGCCCTTCTAAACCCACACCACCAGCACCCACACATAGCAACATTAAATCCACATATGCGGAGGACCTTAACTGTAACCTGCCCAAGCAACAAGGACCTCTGAAGCTGAAATGCAAACAAACACCAATCACAACCAAAGTGTCACATAGCTCACAACACCAGTGTGCCACCCAGCAACAGCCCCTAAGGCAAGACAACGTACCTAACACTTTAGTCATAGGTGACTCTATAGTCAGGAACACTGATGTCCCACTCACCAGGCTGAACAAGGAGAAAATTACAGTCAGCTGCCTGTCAGGTGCCAGGATCCGCCAGACAATGCATGCACTCAAGTCAGTCCACAACAAGTACAAATATGACTCTGTCATTCTCCATGTTGGAGTGAATGACTTGAGACATATCTCCCTGGACTACATGAAAAGAGACATGGAATAGCTCTTGGATAATGTGGCCAAGGCAGGTATGACCCTAGCCCTGAGTAGCATCCTGCCTTCGCCCAGAATGATACCACAATATAAGGACAAAATGATTGACTTCAACAATTAGCTAAGCTTCTGGTGTCATTCAAAGGGGATCCAGTATCTGTCTGCCTGGGATGACATGATCGACAGACCACGATGCTTTGCTAGAGATGCTCTGCACATGTCACCCCTGGGATTCAGGTTACTGGCTAAGGCTCTTGCCAACCCTATAGCGCCTTTTTTAGGCAAAGTTCAAAGGACAAAACCACAACTGTAACAGGTACAAGCATGCAAATTCTGAAGGTAATGCTACTCAATGCTAGAAGTCTAAACCTCAAAGTGCACTCTCTCGAGGCACTCCTAAAAATGGAGAACATCAATATCTGTGCAGTAACTGAGACCTGGTTCAAGGCTCCAGAGAGCAGCCCTGCAATACCAGGCTACAACTCTTACCACACTTTTCGGCCACCAAACCAAGACCGTAACACTAAAGGTGGAGAAGTGTCCATATTCACCAAGGATATTCACACCACCAATCTAGTTGCCCAACACAATGCATCTGAAATTCTCCAGGTGCAACTAACACTAGGTAAGACTGCAATCCAAACTGTAGCTTGTTGCAGATCCCCCACCATGCCCCAAGATTCTCACTACACCTTTCTAAACATACTGGAAAAGATTAAGATACAACCAAACACCCTAATACTGGGTGATTTCAACTACCCTGCCATTAACTGGGAAAACTACTCATGTACAAACACCTTTGCCCAACGGTTCTTGAAATTCATAAATTCCAATGCCCTGGATCAACTAATCCATAGTCCCACCAGGGGCTCCAATATCCTAGACCTGGTCATTACCAACATGGGAAATTGATGTTCCATACCTATGATCACCCCCTCGTTGGTCAGGTCTGGTCATAAGCTAATCACCCATAACATCCACATCCCAACCCCACCCCTCAGTAAGGAAACCTCCAAAAAAAAAAACTTCTCCAAAGCCAACTTCATGCTACTCAAGTCAGAAGTGACAACTTCATGACACCCATGCAGATGAGAACTGAAAGTTCGACTGCTGAATCCTACACTAAGGCACTGTACAAGCACATCCACTCATGCACGAATCGTGCGATCCCAAATAGAACCAAGATGCTCTCCTCCAAAAAAGAAAGCCAATCTTGTGGTCCCCTGCCATAAACAAACTTTACAAGAAAAGGAAGAAATAGTTGTAGAAAAGAGGAAAATCCCAGGAGGCAAAAAACTCATTTACCAAACTCAGTAAGAAGCTGAGATCCCTCATAAAATCCTCCAAAGCTAGTTACAAAAATAAAATTGCAAAAGATTCCAAAGACATCCACAAGGCATTCTATAACTATGTCAAGAATCTAAATGGCAAAGCTCAGATCTGCTCTGAGCTACAACAGAATGACATTAAATAGATTGATCCCAAGGATATCATCAATATCCTGGCAAATCAATTCAGTGCCAACTTCACCCCCCTCTCACCCCCTAAACAGCCCATCTCAATACCGGAAGATTGCCAAATTCTGGTAATAATGGCCACACAGGTAAAAAACGCACTCTACAAAGCTACGAATACAGCATCCATGGGACCAGATGACATCCTGGGCTGTGTACTACATGAACTACAAAATGAACTTGCACCTCACATAAGTGTCATGTTTAATCATATCCTCACCTCAGGCTTCATGCCCACTGAGTGGCACACAGCTACAGTTATCCCACTCCACAAGGGGGGATCCACCTTAGATCCCGGGAACTACCACCCCATCAGTCTGATGAGCCCTAGTATTATCATGGAACTTATAAACAAAGACATTGGCAACCTTCAAACACTGGACCCCACCCAGTTTGGGTTCATGAAGGGCCGATCTTGTCTCCTGAACCTGATTGACTTCTTTGAATCAGTCTCCAGAGCTGTGGATGAGGGTAAGGCCATCCACACAGCCTATCTGGACCTCGCCAAGGCCTTTGACACCATCCCTCACTCTGGAATCATAGATAGACTTACTAAGCTGGGCATTAATCCCTACATCACTTGATGGGTTGCCAAATGGCTTACTGACAGAACCCACACTGTAAAAGTAGCTGACTCCAAATCCAGCTCCAGATAATTGACAAGTTGAGTACCTCAGGGTTCAGTCCTGGGACCGCTCTTGCTTGGCATCTACTTCCCTGAAGTACAGGCCAGTACTAAGGCACTCTGGCTAATACATTTCGCAGATGACTGAAAACTGGGACCCGTGATTGACTCCCCAAATTATGTGGATACATTACAAAAGGGCCTTACAGAAACAGATGCTTGGTGCCAGAGCCATGGGCTCAAGCTCAGTGTCAAGAAATGTATAGTTATCCCCTTTGGGAAAAAACATGCACACCTGAATTACCACATAGGTGGCAGTACACTAAACACCAAAAGTGTGATAAGAGACTTAGGGGCACAGATGGACAGCGGTCTCACCTTCAATAACCACATCACCACAACAGTCAGGAAATCCTTCTATGTGGTACGCCTCATCACTAAGGGCTTTTCATACAGAAAAAAGGAGGTCATTGTCCTACTGTACTCATCTCTTATTAGACCCTTTATAGAATACAACACCCCATTTGGTATGTACCTCTCAAGACATCTGCAACAACTGGAAAGGCCGCATAAATACCTCACTAAAAGAATCACAGGCCTAAAACAGATGCCCTATGCTGACTGCCCTAAAAATCTCCAGCTATACTCTGTCATGTATCGTCTACTCAGAGGTGGTCTCTGCTTAACATACAAGGCCATGTCAAACCCAGAGCTGTTGGACATGCTACACTTAAAGAAATCCCAATCCCTCAGAGCCACATGCTCCAGGGATCTAAACCTTGTCATCACAATAAACAAAACATGCTGGAGGGATAGGTTCCTGACCCAGAGACTCCCCAGACTCTGGAATAGACTGCCCATACATGTCAAGCAGAGAGCCTCTTTGGCCCTCTTCAAAAGGAACCTTGATGATTGGATGGGAGAAAGGAAATTCACCCCAGGGATCACGTCAGTCACCTGCTAGACAGGGGTCCAGGGAGGTAAATTGTGTGGGAAGGAATAGCCAGGGAATTGTTATGGCTAGGCTTGTATAGGCCCTAGGGCCGATAGTCTAGTACCAACCTATGAACCTATGAACCTATGAGAATATTATATCTGCACTGTACTTATCTAAAGGATACAGTTTCACTGAACTATAATTAGGATGACAAGATGTCACTAAACAGAGATTAGTACCAGATGTCTTTAAGTCTACAGATGTCTTCTTTTTCTTCTTCCCACTGCATTCTTCTCTCCTTCTCTTCTTTTCATTATTCCACTTTTTTAAAAAAGATCAATAGCATAAAACATACATGGATATATTTTAAGATTAACTAGATTAATTTTCTATGTTCTATTTTTCTATTTCAACTGTTCATTCATTTCCTGTAAATGAGGATTATAGTTCAAAATGCATTTACTGCAGCACAGGTAGCTTGAACATGGAATCTAGACTGTTATAAGTTGAAAAACAGATTGAGGTATGTGAAAAAAAACATTCTAAATCAATTTAACTAACACTAAACAGGAGAACTGACTGAAAAGAGGCAGTTCATGTAAAAACAGTCAAGGGAATATCTAATTATTTGAATAAGAGCCCAAGTAATGAAGAAACACCACACTAGTTAAACTTATTAAATGAAAGTGAAGTAACGTATATGAATGATTTTCATGCAGCCAAAACTACTCAACTCAATGCCCAATGCACATAAATAAAGCGTATCACATACAACCACATTCACCAGATAGAATAACCAAAAAAAAAAAAAAAAACAGATTACTTGAAATTATGTATGGAAAGTATATATAAATTAAGTGGATTAGTTAAACATGTTAATATACACTTCCACACATACATACTACTCTCTATGTTAAAAAAATAATGTTTTAGAGTATTTAAATAAAATAATAAAGAGACTTATAAGTAATAGTACTACTAATATATTTACACTATCTCAGATACTGTCAATACATTCCCCACCACGTGCATACTACTCTATTATGTTTGAAAATAATGTTAGAGATAATTAAAATAATATAACAAAGGGGCTTATAAGTAATAGTATTAACATCTGTGTGTGTGTGTGTGTGTGTGTGTGTATATATATATATATATATATATATATATGTGTGTGTGTGTGTGTGTGTGTGTGTGTGAGTGTGTATGTGTGTGTATATATATATAGCTATATATATATATATATATATATATATATATATATATATATATATATATTTAATATACATATATATATATATATATATATATATATATATATACATATCTATATATATATATATATATACATATATATATATATATATATATATATATATATATATATATATATATATATATATATATATATATATATATATATATATATATATATATATATATCCTATTGCAGATACTATAGCAAAGGTATTTTGATAAATTATATTTTTTTTCTTTGTTTTACCTTGTATTTGATGAAGAACGGTAATAGATGACAAAACTGAATATCTGTAAGAAAGCTATTTAGGCAAAATACAAAATGAGAACAATATTACTTTTCTTTAATTTTTTTTTACAATTTTTATCCTTCAAAGACCAGCCATGTCTTGTTGCTTGTCTCTTTAAGCTGGCAAGAGTCCAAACCATATTTTCTGATTGATCAAAATGTTTCTTTTTCTGAGAAAAGTCCAGTGCATCTTCTAGAATCTAGAGAATTACATATTTTCTGGCCTTCTCTGTAAAAAAGATTCTAATTCTGGCAGGAAAAATTAATTGAGCTTTAATATTTAGTTTTTTTAAGTCTTTTATGAATGGACTACATGATTTACTTTTGGTAATAAAAGATGCAGTATAGTCATTGTCAAACCTGATAGTGTTGTTATTTATTTTTATTGGAAAATTATCCCAAGATGTCTTCAGTACACGGTCCTTGCCTTGGCTGGAGAGAAATGTTACAATAATAGATTTGGGGACCAGAGGATTTTTTTCAAAGTTAAAATATATGTATGGGCTCTCTCAACACCAAAAGAGTGAGCTTCTGGTAGATTTAGAATGTTAGGCATCCAGATAGTTAAAAACTGCAACATATTGTCTCCTTCTTTCTTTTTTCTGGTATTCCATATATCCTAATAGTATTTCTTCTAAATCTACTTTCTAGGTCCCCTAGTTTTTCATAAGCTAAATATTTTATTTTAACAGGAAATCTGTGTGATTCCTACTCTTTGCCATTTTACTATCCAGGTCATTTAATGTGTCTTCTGTTGCTGAGATCTGAACAGATTGCTGTTTTATGATCTCTTTTAACATTTCTGTTTGTTTCTTGGAAACGTCTTTTATGTTGGCTAATTTGATCTCAAGTTTATCAAATTTAAGAGAAAGCTCCTGGATAGTGCCTATTATGGACTGTAGTTACTTTTTCACTGAGTTGTCTTGAGAGTTCACTTTTAAGTGGCTCATTGTGTCACAACAGTCAATAAATTTTCTGAGAAGAAAAATCAAAGAAAAAACATAAATACTTGATTTTTCTTTCAAATAGCTGTCCAGGTTTGTATAAAAGAGTTTTTGTTAAGTTTGTATAATAAAATCCTGTCAGTAAAAAAGAAAATAAAGCAGAACTAAGACTTTGTGCTGTTAGCAGTTTGCCATCTTGGCCACACCCCTGCCATAGATAACTTTTGATGCAGCCTGCACCACTTTCATCTTCAGTACTCTTCCTAATTGTTCAATTTGGGATCTGATGTAACAGAGTGTATTTCCTTTACCACTTCTGTAGCAAATCCTTCCTTCTCAGATAATAGCTCAAAGCAGATGTGAGTAGTAACTCCAGCTTTATAAGTTTTGTTCAGTCTGCATACTTGTTCAGAACTGCAATCAATGTTTGAAGTGAAAATGTAGAACATTTGTCTTTCTTTATCACTGATAACCTTTCAGGAAAGGATGAGAAATGTACATTTCAGTTAATATTTTTATATTCAAGCACAGTTCACTAAAAGCACTTCTGGTTTATCTAGAATTTTAAGTCTCATTATGACTCTATAACTAAACTTTAAAAAGCTAAAAATCTCAATGCAAGCTGATGACCCACTTTTCCCAATCATTGTATAATTGTAATGACAGATTTTGGTTTCAGAAGCAGTATGGTATTGCAATCAAGAGCCAGTTTTGCCTGATAGCTAGCCATACTAATGAAGGTATACATCCCTCTTGCTCTCACTGTCTTTCCATATCCACAAAGCAGATTCTGTAATTAAACTCTAAGCACTTAAAAATAAATTGCCTGGGGGCATTCTGGTTATTTGCATTGTGTTTTGTCTTATGTGGTCTCTCAATAATCATTAAGCAGTCAATTTAACTTTTCTTTAGTATTATATAAAGGTTTATCCCCTTCCACATCTTCCATTAAACCAAGAACTGATACTAACAAACAGCAAATGTAAAACCACTGCATCAGATAAAGTCCAATCCTAACTCCACAAAAGTAATCCAATGAATTGAGACAGGCAAAGGACCAGCACAGCATAAAAGTAATCACATTTATTCAAACAAATAACATATAAATAGTGTAAGCACTTTCGCGTAGTACCTCTACCATTCATCAGACATAAAATGTTCTCACAGACTCCCTTTTTTAAAAAAAACACCTTGTCCAGTCACATCCTAAACTCATTAATTGGTAATTACTCAAATTAGTAAGTCACATGTGTTAAAGGCATCAATACAATCCTGCAGGTTCATGCTACATAAAACTTTAATCATCAAAATATCATTCAATATATAACAGTAAATTTTATGATACTCTGTCAGTTATTATGAAAAATCAACATGTTAAAAAATTGTAAAAAAGTTAAACAGTTAAAAGCAGCAGCATATATCAAAATGTAACATGAAAGTACTAAATGCAAACCTTAAGACTTCCTCAATTAAACATACTGCATTATATCTCATATCAATATGCATGTGCCAAAATTTATCATAAGCATAAACAAAAACATCAATGTGGTAACTTCATGCATTTCTCATTTGCTGTTATTAAAAACTTTCTAAATATTGGCATTGAATCATAAATGCATTCACAAATCTTCTAAGTCAGATTACTGTCTGCTATATGAATCCTGATGAATATAACATTATCATATTTAAAAATAAAGCCTGAATTCCTTGAGGAATATCTATAAAAAATCTAATCACACTCTGTGCAAACATATACAACCTTAAGTCATACCATTAGTTACTACTTTAGAATGAGCATTTAGTTCAGCTTGATACCAAGCTCTATTTATTTGCGTCTATATAGTGTTATATTTTTTTTAAGTGTGTTTGCTTATTTAGTGAAAGGCCATGGGAACCCCTTGTGCTAACTCCTATGCCAACATTGTGATGGCACATTAGGAAAATACTGTGCTAATGAGTAATGAAATATATAGAAAACATCTCATACACTATAGTAGATTTGTGGATGATATATTTTATATATGGCATGGTTCAACGGAAGAACTAAATGGGTTCACTGAGTTTCTAAATGGTAGTACATGCTTTTTAAAATTTACATACCAAAAGTCTAGGGATGAGATAGATTTCTTGGACATAAAATTGATTAGGGATGGCACGACCTTTAGTACCCAGATATTTAGAAAGAGCTGTAAATGGAATCGTTTTTTAATGAGGTCTCGTATGCACCATAAATATGTCTTTAAAAATGTGCTGAAGGGACAGGCTCAATGTCTCTCAAGACTCACCAGCAAGGATGTTATATTAAAAGAGCAAGTTAAGCTATTGAAAGAAGAATTCTGGAACAGAGGGTATCCTGAGCCTGAGTGTGATATACAACTTTAGGCAGCATATCAAGAATGGAAGGGAAAGGGAAAGATCTATTTTTTCCAAGGGGAATAGATTTGAGTTTAATAGACCTCATGCATCTTCTCTTCTAAAAAAGAAGGTAGATTATGCCTTCCATTTACTTCTGATAATAAAAGTATTATGGAAATAGTATGTAAGAACTGTCATATACTGGTAGCGGATAATGGTATAAAACAGGCTCTGGGATGTGGTCCATAGGTTACCTATAGGAATATTAAAGTCTTTTAAAAGACATCTTTGCCACAGTACAGGTTTCATATCTGACCAGACTACATCAGAGAGAGAGAGAGAGAGAGAGAGGGAATTTTAGATGTAGATACTGTAATTTCTGCAAATATGTGGCTAATAGAAATACTTTTATACACCCTGTGACAGGTAGGAAATATGTTTTTCGACATTATGCAGATTGCTCTACAACTAATGTTGTTTATTTAGCTCAGTGTAAGCAATGTCCTAAGTCCTTTGTATGTATGACCACTAGGGCTTTGAGGAATAGAATTAGAGAACATATATATATTATAGTAGCATTGGGGACACCAGGAGTACTATAGCCAAAAATATTATAGAAGAAAATAGTGCTCATGATTTTTCATATATGACACTCCAAATTGTACCTGTTTCTGTGAGGTTAGGTGACAACAGGGATGCCTTGGAAAAACTTGAACAAAAATGAATAGCTCATTTACAAGCGGATAAGATATGGGGCCTCAATGAAGCTCTGTCACTTAAACCATTTTTGAGAGATAGAAAGGTAACTGTGTTTAGTTGAGGTTTTTTATTATTTCTCATATTTTTCATTTCTTGTATATTTTCATTTTTATTACTTTTATATTTGCTAGTATAGTTGTTTAGTATTGAAGCTTTTGTTCTCATAATGTTGTTTTTTTATATATGTTGTTTATATTTTTTAGTTTTTTGTCTATGCTAGTTTAGGTTAACAATAAGTTTGCTGTGGTCACATGTACTATGGTTTTGTTAGCTTCATGACAGTGTGCTCATTTCCACAATTAATTTTATTACTTTAGAATGAGCATTTAGTTCAGCTTGATACCAAGCTCTATTTATTTATGTGTATATAGTGTTACAGTTTTTTAAGAGTGTGCTTGCTCATTTAGTGAAACTTGTTTGATATAGAATGAACATTGTATCTTGATTCCTTTAGTTAGTCATATATAGAACTACAGTATTTAGTTTTCTGTTGCTATGGCAACAGGTAGTAGCGTTTTCCCATATAGGCTTTCTCACAAGATTTGGCAATAAGGAGGAAGCCACAGGCCTTGGAAGCATGGCCAGCTCATAATGGTATGGCATAAGGTTGTATAACATGATTATGTTTGCATAGAGTGTGATTAGATTCTTTATAGATATTTCTCAAGGAATTCAGGCTTTCTTTTTAAATATGATGATGTTATATTCATCAGAATTCATACAGCAGACAGTAACCTGACTCAGGAGATTTGCGAATGCATTTATGATTCAGTGTCAATATTTAGAAAGTTTTTAATAACAGCAAATGAGAAATGTATGATGTTAACACATTGATGTTTTGTTAATGCTTATGATAAATTTTGGGACATGCATATTGATATGAAATATAATGCAGTAAGGTTTCCATTTTAAGCTGGACTGTGTTTATATCATTCACAGATACAGAAACCTCTTCCATCATTTTGAATTCATATCCATGTGAATAAAGGCTAAACATTTACTATGTTACAAAATCATTATATTACCTCTACTGTCCCCAAGGTCATCATGATCTAGGGAAAGGTAATCTCACACTTCAGGTACTTTAAATAGCTTCTATTCCACATGTTTTGGGTGAATTTTAGCAGTACACAACAATGAATCAGGTTAAAAATAAAAATAAAAAGTACATATGCCACACTGGGGGTATAGAAGGTCAAAATTCTTCTTTTCGTACAACTAACCTCAATTTGATTAGCAGCTTAGCTATGTGATTGCACACAAATAAAGAAAAGCATGCCCATTTGGTGGAAGGGATAGTTAAAGGAGAAGAGCTCAGTGAATTTAGGGGTGGGACGACCAGCGGTAGAAACTCCCTCAAGTAACTCTTCATTATCCACGCAGCTGAACTGCTGACATCAGCACACTTGGAAGAGTGATGAACCTAGAGGCAACTGACCATCTACACATGCATAATGGTTTCTAATGCTGAAATCTGGGCCTCCTGTTGAGATCCTTTGTTCCTAATGTACTACTGGATAGCCTCATCATGGTCAGCTGTGTCAAAAGACCCTTCCATTATTAGGGACACATATTGAAAAACCTGCCAACACGATCTGGTAGATTTGATGTCTCTGTGGATGCTGGATCTGTGGAAAAAGCTGGAGGGTCAAGCAGTCTGGGGAGAGGGCAAAAAATAGAAGTAGATGAGTATATACAACAGCACTCCGTTTACTACACACCATTCATGATGATGATGATAGTAATTACACATGATACATATACTAAAACAAAACACCAGAAGTCCCTCCAAGCAGCTCTACTATATGAAAAAATCAGTAGCCCTTGATTTATTAAAAAAAACTAATAATAAATAAACTAAAAGGTACTACAATCAACCAATCAGAAATGACATAAAGAAGACTAAAATAAGTAAAATTACCTATCTTAAATACACTGCTACACTATACTACAATACACTACCAATTAGTCTTCACAGACTTTAAACTGATCTATGCAGGGATACAGGGAAGCCACATCCTATCTCAGAATGCAAAAAAAAAAAAAAAAAAAAAAAACATAAAGCAGATTAGCATTACTGGATAGGATGCCAGCCAATTGCAAAAATGCATGCATGCATGCACACATACTGACGCTCACACACACACAGCTGTGGACAGTTTGCAGACTCACATGTTCATATACTGATACATTGTTAGGATGTGACAGGAAGTCCCAAAGCCAGGTAAAAATATATGAAATAGGAAAATGAATGTATGAATTATTACAATGAACCATGGACTAAGTAATGATCTTCTTCATTTTTTTCTGTGATAGGAAGGAGGAGAAAGAAGATTGTTACTGTGTGTAAGGCACACACAAGATATACGTGATAGGAATACCAAATCATTCAGTCATCAATTATAAAGAAGGGGTAGGAAGGAAATGTATGGAGGCAGTATACTATTTACTTAGGGAAAGGAATTAATTCAACAGAACTCAGATTACAGAGTGATAACAGAAAAAAAAATCACTTAGCTACCCTAAAGACATAGAGTGTCTCTACACATTGAGCATAAATCAGTTTGTAACCTCCAGAAGTGGTAGAAAAAGTGAGAGGTACATAATAAATTTAATTCTTTGAAATACAGAACAAGGAGGTGTATTCTTCATGACTGCACAGAACATAAAGGATATTAAAGAGAATCTCATGACTTTAGCAGTATCATGGAGTACTGACCCCTATGTTGGGAAATCACAAACTACTGCTGCTAAAAGCAAGGTAGTATGGCAAAAGTTCTTGGCACAGTAAACACAGGATATCTTCATGACAAAAGTGATAAACATACCCTGTAATTTACAGCAAATATTCACCATTGAACCATACATATCTTATAGTCTGGTACATTAAGCAAGGCATATTTGGTTAAATAAGAAATACACATCTGTCTCTCTGTTAAAGCACTCTCACAGGGGTTCCCCTTCAGAAACCTGAAGTTTCACTTACCCAACTGTTAAAATGCTGAGATGAAAAGGCCAATGACCGCACAACACCAATCTCCCGGAACACCAACCTTCCACTCCAGGTAAGTAACCGCTTGGTCATCCTATTGAACTTTGCCCCTTACCCCCATGGTAGTGCACTCTTGGTGTTGATATATTTAGTTGGAGAGGTGTGGGGGGCAATGACCCCACATTGGTGGGTTTGTTTTTTTGGTTTACATTTTTGTTTAGGATGGCCAAGTGGTTGCTTACCTGGAGTGGTAAGTCAGTGTTTCAGGATGTCGGTGTGCTGGTGCTGTCAGCCTTTTCATCTTGGGGTTATATGTTTTGGGTAAGTGAGATTTATTTCTTGCAAAATACACCCCTCACAAAAGCCATGAGTACATCATCCTTGCAAAGTTATAGTCAATCCAGTGCCAGTTGTGAAAGGCAGTGCCATCTTCTCAATTCCATTGTCAGATGTTGACAAAAGTAATATAAATTCTTGAATCATTCAGCACTCAATAATGAATATTTTTCCTTGTGGATCAAAGACACTTTTCATGCACAACAGGGCAACAGAAAGTGAGCCTTCAAACAGAATAGGACTCTGCTTCTCATTTTTCTGACAATAAAGCTCATAGAGAGGCTTTGCCAGTGAGACCATTTCCAGTGTTCCAATGGAAAATGCTTTGGAGACAGAAAAAAAAGCACAGGCACTGACTAGAAGAACTGCAAGTACCTTGGTCTTGAACCAGAATCTGATGTTGGGAGATGAAGATGAACATGAAGAAGACTGATAAAACTGTAATTAGTGAATAAATTTGAGGCTATAAAGCATCAATCACATTTTTACAAGAAGATGTTGATGAGAAATACTGGGCTTTTTGACTTTGTTAAAGTTGTGAGTGGAATTAAAGGCATACAACCCACTTCACATCATTAATATTTAGAAGAGCCCTAAAAACAAGTAACTGCAAGTAAAATAATTTTTATTCTTAACAGTATTTGTGTAAACCATTTAATAATATAAACTGCATGTTATATAGTAAAGCAGTAGTATGCAGTTAGGGGTTCCTAAAATGAGGAGTGAGGGTGAGTGTTTTCTGTGGTTGTATATAATAAAGATACTAAAATAAGCAAGTACCTTATTTACAATGCAAAAGGAGAAGAACGGTTAGACAAAAGCATGTTTTAGTTAATCTGCGGCAGTCTTGGGCTGTTGGAGTGTAAAAGTGTACTGATTATAATATTTTTAGAGTTGAGATGGTTTCTCTTATCTTTACATTGGTGAATGTCTGAATTAATGTCATTGATTTAATCTAAAAACAAGTACTTTGTGTGTGTGTGTGTGTGTGTGTGTGTGTGTGTGTGTGTGTGTGTGTGTGTGTGTGTGTGTGTGTGTGTGTAAGTAGGCTTAAATGCCATGAATAAAGCTGAGTCTCTTGCTTATACAGTGATATTAGCTTGTGTTTTTTTCCTTTACCAAAATACATTTTCAGTGTGAGTAGAGAAGTCTGCAGCCGAGGGCAGTTTTACATTCTTTTCTTACGCTTCCATGGAGACAAGCTGACTACAGGTGTGAGAAATTACCGTTGAGAGTTCTCAGCATTGTTTACATAGGGAAATGTAAAATTAAAATGTACAAGGGTAAGAAGCTCAGCAAAAATAAAGTTTGAAATTATCAGAAATGAAAAAGTGAGTTTTCCTAGTAGCCTAAATACTTCAATGCATTAACTAGAACAGTGTGCGATTTAGTTTTATTTAGAGATGGACAGAGCATTTTTTTCTTAAGTCTTAAAGTTAATGTTTCCTGAATATATACAAGCTATTTTTCACTTATGGGAGGGGAATACAGAAAAAAATAAAGCAGACAACTATCACTGTAAGTGGGAGCCAAGCTGTAACATGAGCTTTAACATGGAGAATCTTAGTTTTAGGCTAGGTAATACAGGTAGGTGCAGCTGTTAGTTTGAGACAGTCGTTCCTATCAAGAGGGTTAAAATTCTTTATTTGCAAGTGTACATAGTTTGTGTAATTGTTTTGAATAGGTTCTGAGGGTGTTTGGGGTGTATGCTTTTTTAAGGGTTTTTATTAAAACAAAAAGTCTTGAAAAATGTGACACAGGTTCAAAGTGAGATGCCAAGAAACTACTGTATAAAATATCAACCTGCCAACTATTAGTGTGCGCATGTAACACAAAAGTTGGCAACATGCATTTAAAAAAGTTGGCATGTATAATTAATGGGAATAGCAACTTATCACACTAGTTACAGTATCCAAATTATTTTGGAATGTAAATACCCTCAAAAGTATAGACAAAAGGTAGGATCATTGAATTATATTAAGAAAAGCAGAGTGCAAAGAGCAATGTTGCAGGAGACACATTTGCAAAGAAATGAGCATATGAAATTGATAAAGAAAATACTTCAGGATGGCTATTCAGCAGAATATCAGGGACAAAGGAAAAGGAAAGTAATTATATTAATTGTTAGAGGAGCTCCAATAGTGATACAACAAGGGAAAAAAGATAATAATGGTAAATTTGTGGCAGTAAGGGGATATTTGTAAGAGATGAAGACTTTGTTGGCATGCATTTATATTTCACCCAATACTGCTGTTATGGATTAAGCTTAAGAAACTTTTGGGAGATATAATCAACTTTTTTTACTTGTAGTTGGGAACTGGAGCCCAATTTACAACAGGGAGGATGTATTTAGGGGACCTCTAAAGAAGATATAAGAAAAATGCATAGAAACTTATGAAATTATTTGGTATGGGAGATATGATTTTAGTAGTAGGAACTCAGAATAAACATCCTATTCCCCAAGGTACAATAACTGGGCTAGACTAGACAGAAATTATATTTCAGAGGAACATGTGCATTCAATTGAAAGCTTCAACTCATATCGAATAACTATTTCAGACCATGTGCCAAAAAAAAAAAAAACAGGAAAAGAAAGTAATTTAAGGAATGGGTAGTGGAAATTATTCAAAAGGTATTAGTGATTAGAAATTTCTTCAGAGGTTATAGATAATGAGTTTGATAAAATGAAAATGGAGTTTAAAAAAGAAATAAAAGAAAAATAGATATGTTTAATAATTAACATAAATTATTTGGAGGAACAGACAAAGGTTAAAGAATTGCAGAATAAGGGGAATCTCACAGAACAAGAATAGGCAGAAATCCACAGTGCTAAAGAGAAAATATTTCAGTAACTGGATAATATGCATGAACTGTTTTGATAATAACTCCAGAGCACAAAAACTTTTAGTACAATGATTTAGACAACAGACTGTAGAAAGGATTATGCTGAACTTAGGGAGCCTATAACAAGGAAAATATCCAAAGATATTGTATAGATGTTTTAGAGATATACTGGAATTTTTTTAAATGTATATAAAGCAGAGAAACGTGGAGATCAATAAAGTGTACAAATGGAAATATTTAGAGAAGACTTAAGTATGCCAAGGTTAGAGGTAGATGAGGTTCAACAATTAACTGTTAAGATAGGAAGATATAGGATAAAAACAGTGATGTATAATTGGTATAGAGGAAAGTCTCCAGGAACAGAAGTATTCCTGTGGAAGTTTGGAAGCTAGGATGGAGGGAAGTGATAAAGATCTGGAAGGTCTTCTTTAGCAGAATTTTCAAAGAAAGGGAAGCACCAATATCCTGGAAAAAAAGCTGTGGTGGCTGTAACACTTAAAGATGGTAAAGGCCCATCAGTCCAAGCTTCAAATATACCCATTTCAATGTTAAATTATGATTTTAAAGTGTTTATGTCTATAATAGCTAAAAGAATGGGAAAAAGGGGTTGCCAAAATTGATAGATATGAATCAATGCAGCTTTGTGGTGGGAAGGCAAACATTTGACAACATTAATAAAAAAGTGATCCATAGAGAAGCAGAATGCAAAAAAAATATTGCTGTTGCTGGAGAGTCTTGATGCAGAGAAAGCATTTGACAAACTAAGCTTGGGTTTTATGAGTAGGGCATTGGAAGCCTTTTCATTGCCTGATATAATAATAAGGTTAATTAGTAGGATACATGAGAAATCTGAGGCAAACATTAAAATGGTAGTTTTCCTGACTGATAAGTTGTGTCTGGACAGAGGAACCAGGCAAGGGTGTCACTTCCCCCTTTGTTATTTGCTTTTTATTTAGAGCTGCTGGCAAAGAAAATAAGGGGCTCAGAAATTCAAGGACATAATTGGTATGGCAATCAAGAAAAGTTGGCTTTATTTGCAGAAAATATTATTTTGTACCTGATAAAACCAAGAAAATGACATCTCAGTCTTGTGGAACATTTTGAGACACTTTCAGGTATTTTGGGGATATAAAATTAATGAAGCTAAAACAAAGGATATAGCTTTAAATTATGTTCGCACACATGAATTGGTTCAGTGATATCCATATTTATGGGGTCATGATAAGATGAAGTATTTACGAGTATGAATTAAAATGGCTTCTTTTATGGCAGGTAAGGATATGTGGGAAGAGACTAAACAAAAGTTAATGCAAACACTGAGAAACAGGAAGCTCTTGTTTGTGGATATGTATAGCAAGATACAAGCAGTGAAAATGTTTTAGTCTCTTTAGTTTTATATATAGGTCAGGCATATTTCTATCAACCAAGGAGAAGTTGTGGAGAGTGATTAAAGAAGAGTTGAAGGAATTTATCTTTGAGGGAAAGGGGGCAAGGGTCAAGCAGGATACATTGATCCTTCTAATAGAACAAGGTGGCTTAGGATTACCTGATTTGGAGGGATATGTTTGAGCTGCTCAGTTAAGGCTCATATACATAACATAATCAGAAAGCTATAATTCAAAGTGGAGAAAGATGATGATAACAGGGGGAAAGTCAAGAAATAAGGCAAGTATGATTTTGATTGCAGATCCTTAAGGAGAATAATAAAAGTCATAAAGAATATTCATAAAGTGGAAGAACATATTCTAAGAACTAAGTCATCCCAAAAATGAAGAGAGGAGATTTCACTTATATGGAAGACTGCAATTAGAGGTACTAAGAATAGGCAAGAGGGGGCTAGAATTTACTGGAGAAAATTGACAAAATAGCCAAGATACTGGGACCAAATAACTACAGAAGGAATGTTAATATAATAGGAAGAGACCAAGAAGACATTTGGAATGCAGGATAGAGTCTGCCTTCTCTACCAGGGACTGATATCAGAGTATAGGCAAAGAGAAGAGTATAGGGGAATCTTAAATGAAAGAGCTGCTCTGTTTGAGTTTTCAGTTGAATCTAGAACAGAAACTGCTGTAAAAAAAGGATAATAAGTAGGGTATATAAAATATTTAACAATAACTATAGGGACAGATCAGAGAAGGTTAGAAAAGATTTAGAAGAGAGAGTCGGCAAGCTATTTACAAGGGAACAATCGGAAGACAAAGGTATGGCTCTCTAGTATGTAGCAAAGTCTAGAAGATTTAGGTTTCTTGCTTGGAAGTGTTTGCATAAGCATTTTTATACCCCAAGCAAACCCCAAGTGAGTTTTCCTAGATAGCAAATGTTGGACTTGTGATGGGGAAGGGAAGGGCAACTGAGAACAAATGTTTTGGAAGTATAATGAGCTGGAAGACTTTAACAATTCCCTGTAGAGTACTCTGTCAGAAATATTGGGTGAGCAAATATGTGTAACCAAGGAAATTATTCTTTTCAGCTGGGACACAGGATCCAAATTGTCTCAACATAGTAAGGATTTGTTAAGTTTATTTCTGGTGGCTGCCAAAAAAGCAATTACTAGAAAATGGAAATCAAAGTCTAAGACAGTATTGGATATTGTAACAGATATATAACAAACTGGAAGTGGAATCTTTTAAAAGGGGTAAGAGCAAATCACATAGACATAAATAGAAATTGTGCGAATGATAATGCAGAATAATATTTAGAAGGCTGAGTGAGGTTTACGTGAAGGTCTCAATAGAGCAATTTTATGTTAGACTGATTAAAGTTATACAAAAACAAACGTGATATATAATGTGTGTAACTGAGAACAAGTTAATATTTTTTTCTGCTATATAACTGTTTGCCTATGTCTTGAGTGATAATTTAATAAAGGTGTTAAAATATTTGGCATGGTGTTACAAAGAAACATTAACACAAATGGTGGCCTACTCAGAAGAAGGTAAGGTAGTAAGGTGTATTCATATCAGAACATTGGGGCAGTCCAAAAATAATGCCTTCTTCGAATAAATTAGAGTTTTGAAACATTATTCACAAGGATCATTCTATGTCTGCTTCTTAATAATATTTATTACATAACACTGAAGAAAGAAATGAAAGTATGGATACTTAAACTAAGAATAAATATCAGTAATAGACAATATACTGGGTGGTGTGGAGGAAATAAATCAGCATTTGACAAGTTTAGTGGGATGGAGATTGGCACCCTGGTAAAAATTGTTTCCATAGTAAATAAAATAATCCAGCTATAGTGTATATTTGTCTGAAATGCCCATAGAATTTAATCAGTGAAGTAAGGGAGTAAAAGTCATATTCAGAAAGGTTATATAGAGGTGTGCTGCAAGGTATAAACATGTGTACACCATGTGGTAAGAATTTCAGGTTCAGAGACTGCCATGCATGGTACTGTACCATGAAGAGATACATGGACTGTCTCTGTGGTCTACAAAAAATGTTAATGAGGCATTTTGGGGGAGTAGCCTATACTAATTAGCCATGTGCTTTCCCCCAGTAATCCCTGCAGTAAGGTGTGCAGTTGGTACACCAGCCTCCTGTGTTAATAAATATGACCCTGTGTTCATGTTCATCTGATCATGTTAGAAGAAAGTGCAAGAAAGATTAGAGAACTAGTTGTGTTGTGAGGGGGTGTTCATGTGTGTTCATATGTGGCTGCATGTGCATAAGTGTATGGCTGCATGTGTTAGTGTATGTAGAGTTAAATGTTGAGTGTGTGAGTATATGCCTGGCTGGAAGTCACAGTGGCAGGGGGAGTATGTAGGGCATAAGAATGCTGGTCCCTGTGTGTGTGTGCATGTATGTGTATGTGTGTGAGAGAGAGAGTACATGTGTAAAGGTGAATGAGTGTGTCTGTGATTCCTACTGGTTGGAATGGGGTGTTATGTGCATTTGTATACATGGAAGTATGAATGTGTGTGTGAGTGCTGGGGTGGGTTGTTATACCTCCATACTCCACTAGACTAATGAGCATATTTTACAATATGAGATAGCTAGAACACTAGGCACTATGGATAACTATTGTACCCTAAAGGCACTAAAATTCACATAAAAGTTAATAGAACATAGTTTTGTAATTTGAAAGACATGGAGCATGGGGAACCTGTGACACTAAAGATACTCTATATAGGGTGCCTTAGAGACACTTAAAAGGATTTAAACACATCATCTAGAGCACTATCATACAGGGCTTAAGCCTCTGCACCACCACTAGATAACCAAGGCTGTGCTAAAATACTTCAAAAGCATTGTCATTAAAAAGATTAAGTAAAATGGGAAGAATATCCCATCACCCTTAACATAGGAGACTGCAGCATTAATGTACTATGCTAACTGATCTGTAGGTTAGTATTATGTGTTTTTAACATAAAAAGACCTATGAAAATGTAATACCTGGCCTTATTCTATGATTTCAGTAGTCCATGTGTTATGAGGGACAGGACACCTATAAGAAGGAAAAGCAGGAGCATCTGTAAAATCATGGATAGTTGAGAGGGATGGGGTGTGGGGAGAGACTTTGGGACAAAACAGGAAGAAACACTAGGTGACACCTGGTACATATTTTTTATGTATTACTCAGACTCGCATGAAATGTGCAACAGGACTTGCATAGGAAAGGATTTATTGAACAGAAAAAATGAAACTCTGGCATTATTAACTGACTGTAATCATCCATTTCAGAGACATATCAAAAGTATATCTGTGTGTGTTTGTGAGTGTGTCTGTGCATTTGTGTGTGTAGATGCATCTCTGTGTAGATGTGTGTCTGCTTTTGTGTGCGCGTTTATGTGTGTGTGTGTGTGTGTGTGTGTGTGTGTGTGTGTGTGTGTGTGTGTGTGTGTGTCTGTGGATTTAAGTTTGAAATGTGTGTATCTATGTGGGAGAGTGAATGAAGGGGCATCCTGTGCCAGTGCAATGTATGGGCCATCAGTGTTGACAACTACAGGAACGTGCTGATTTGAACTTGCAGTAGTTAAAAGTGATTCAAGGGAATACAACTTGGTTGGCAGTGTGGTTATTTCTGAATCTCCAGGATGTCTATGATATGATTTAAATATGTCCGATTCCACTAAAATAGCAGCAAAGAAAATTAATGGATAAAAAGTGAGGGACATCAAGATACATGCAGCAATTTTTTTTTTTTTAATAGCTGAAGGAAAGAGGAAAGGTGAGGACATGACTGAAACATTCACCTTCCTTAAATAAGTCATTAATGTTTGGGATGACAATGCCATTCAATAAAATTCTGTATGGTAACAGGAGAGCACGGCAAGTAAGCCTCATCACATGGCACAGGTGGCCAAGGCAGTGATTTTATGATGAGCTGGATTTGAATCTGCCATTCTTTACTGGCATATTAAATCAATTTGAATAAGTCCCTGTATCAGAACAATGCTATTTTGAAATGTATTCTAACATTTATACACTTACTAACACTTTTTGGGCTTTCAGAATCTTTACAGGCTCTTGAATTCTTATGGGAACAGTCTCATTTAAGATAGTATTTTTTTTTATAAAATGGTTGTTGCAGGAAGTGTAAATTACTACTAAGGTATACAAAGCTGCATTCCCATAAACTATATACAAAAATGTAAGTAAATAAATAAATAACATAAAACCCCCTACGGTTTAAATATTTAGTCAATTAAATAATTATTTGAGGAGTCACTGACATAGATAACATGTGACGCTAGACCACTCTAAATTTGGAAGCATTAATATAATTTGGAATAGTTTGTGACTGTACACAAATACCAGTATATTTATAATCACACAGGTTAACATTAAGTAAACATATTATATTCATCCATGATTAGGAATGGATGTCTGTGAACTGTTCCTTTAAGAGTCAAAGGCTTTGGGATGACCTTTAAAGCTGAAGGCAGGATTTTAGGGATCACAAAGATGAGCAGTTCTGTTTTTTTCCTCCAGTTAATGTAGATGCCGTTATCAAGCTACAAGTAAAAAAGTAATTTCAAGGGAAACATTATGGTGTTGCCACAAGGCAGCAATATGAATATGGCACATTAATCACTATGGCTTATCTATTTTTGCCTGTATATGCTGTTAAGTACCCCAACAGGCAAATGTAATAACACAAAAGATACTGAATTCTTTAAACTAGGTATTAGCCTGGCTAAAATTATCTTATCAAAACACTCAACCTAGCCTGTAACAAGCAGAATAATCCTCTTATCTTAGATACTTCATATGTTGCACAATGAACAACTTAATATTTCACACATGTATAGATGTTAGAGCTACTCTTAAATTTAATGATTTCTTTTTACACAGACTATCATATATTTAATACGAGCTAACTGTTAGCAGACTAAGGAAAGCTGCCCATTGTTGCTAATGTGAAATACAGAATAATGCATTTCATTTACCTATTTAGCCTGTTATCCATAGCAAATGTATATCTTCAATATTTAAATAAAGGAGAGAAAAGCTTGATATTGGGCTTTCAGCTAAAATGCAATGTGGCTGAATGTATTATATACTTGTGTGTCATGTTAAAGGAGACTAGAAATAAAGGGAATGTGCAATGTTGGAAAAAACATGCTTAGCAACTTTATTGCAGATTGGTATAATGAGGAAATGGCCTAGAATATAGCCAGCAGATATGATGATTACAGAATAATAAATAAATACATAAATGGCATATTTGCTAGTTAAAACTTAGTTGCATAATAGTAGAGAAACTCCTGTTTCATAACTTCTTCACCAAGGACCTTCTGATTACAGAATAGATGGAACATTACACTCTATAGCCGATATGGGCAGAACAGTTCAACGGTGATCCAGAGCTTCCTGCATTTCAATATGCATCAATAATGACTGTATGCTTGTACATTTATCTAAGTGCTTCTTCTTTCCAGTATCAGATATCATAGCAGTATTGATCCTGAATAGAAACCCAGATATTGATGGAGAATAAAGATTTCTAGAAAAAAACAAGTGCCCAGTTTCTCATTCCCAGCACATAATCTGCAACACCCATATAACCAGACACTTATTCTTTCTCACTCCTCTAGATAATTATCTTAAAACTCTCACATGCATTATAGTTTCATAGGTAGTTAGAAGGCACGCAGTACAGGAGACCATTAAGGAGCCTAGTCAAAAATGTCCACTGCCCGAAAGCATTTGCTAGTTAAATGTCTTGTTCAAGATTACACAGCAGCCAAATGAAGACTGTGGGAATCAAACCTTATGTCACAGGAACTTGACCATTACCAACTCACAGTCTTAACATTCTGTGCTAAATAAAAGTTCTCATGACATACTTTATTTTTTTTTAATAAAAAGCATCTCTAGTAAGGTTGTTTTAAAGATCAGCAAGATTTGCAGAGGAAAAAAAGAATACATATTTATTTGCGCTTCCCTTATATTTTAAATCTATGCATTACTGCACTTATCTGTTATTTAATTTGAAAGACAGTACTCAGAAGACTCTCTGTGTGCTCTTGTGGTGCATAAATACCTTTACTATATTCTCATTCTGTATATTTTGTTCAACACTTCACAAACAATGCTTATTAAGTGCTTCTGCTCTCTCCTTCTGTGACTCATTCCAAAGAAGCAGCACTATTTATGGAGTCCAATTAGTTGCCTATAGTCTGTCTATGCCATTGGGAATATGAAGTCTGCTGAACTACCCATAGCAATATAGATGAGGATCATATCAAAAACCTACAAATAGTGATAACAAGACTTTTGCTATTGCAATATTTTTTCCTATGCATATCACTATTCTAGTGTCCACTATTGCTGCTGTCTTGCACTGCTTATATATATTTAGGTCATCTGATATTAGAACAGTGAAAAGGGCAGCTACTATAAGCAGAAACCATTTGAAATATCAGAAGCCACTAGAGTGAATCCTGAAATATGGAGAGTGAATGGCCAAAAAATCAGACATAAATATAATAAGTCCAAGATATCATTTTGCGGAATATTCCCTTTTCTCCAAGGTATGGTAAACTCTGAGTTAGTATATATAGGTTTGAGGAGTGCAGTTGTAAAAATAAGTTTAATGGAGAAGAGCAGTTTTCATGTTTTGTTCTTCTCTCTTTTCGGTATTTTTTTGGCTTGTTGGCACTCTGCATTTTGAGTGCTAGGAGGGCACAATCTCCAGATGAAGATTGATCAGTAGTGCAGTACTAGAATCCATTTCTCTACCTGCATTTCTTAATGTTGTTATGGATATGAATGCCAATACTACTTCTGTAGTCAAGACTGAAGTACTTCAGCTCTTTGATTTAAGTTGTAACAAGCTGCTTGCAACAAATGTAACAAGCAGTTTACTACCATTTTAAAGTAGAAAGCATTTATTTGTTGTAGTACTGAAGTAAAGGACATTTTTTTATTTTCAATTTAAATTTAAGGGGTACAGAAAAAGTCTTGCCTAGCACCACATCTGGGGGAAGGATCTTTTTTTCCTCCTCATATTAATGTTTGTTACCCTCATGGTGAAAAATATTAGGCTATTTCTCCAGTCTTCTTTTCTTCAAACTGTCACTGTAGTAATGGAAAAGCATCAGATTCAATTAATTGTATAACCACTTTTTAATTAACTAGTAGCATGGTAGTCAGCCATTCTATGCTTAAACTTAACTCTTTAAAAAATCTATATGCAAATATTTTTCTGTATCACCTGTGTTTGGGGTCCATGGTGCAAAGTTTCTTTGTCGCTTGTCTCAACAGGCGACACAATTGCCTTTGTTGCTGGAAAATTAGAAGAATGTGGGTTATGTTCCTTTCCTAAGTGATAGCATTAACTTTGCATGACTATGTCAGCAGTCATTTGGATGACATTTTTAACTGAGGTCATGTTTACCTGAAGTAGTGGTACCTCAGCTACACTCATGGCACTAATTAAAATTAATATGGATTTTTTTATTTATGTATATTTCATAAATAGTATTTACACATCTAAAATGTGAACATACTAATATTCAAAAAAATCTAACTATAGAACAGAATATTAGCAGCAAAATTGCTCACAAAAAAGATCACGCCATACCTTTCATGCTATAACCATTTCTCTGTTTGTATTATCTTACATTTTACTAAACAGTATTTTTTCACACCTTTCATATCCTCCAAGGAGTAGTGACTAATACTTTATCTTATATTTGTTATCTCTGATATGTTTCTCATACATTCCTTTTATAATTATATTTGTTTTATGTACCTTGAAAGATTTTTGCATTAAGGTTTCAGTAAAATTTTCCTCTACTTTTTTCAATATGTAACATTTTATAAAAAATGAATCAGTTTCTTCTGTGCTACATATTTCACATAATATTTCATTTTATTTTTTATATTTAATCTTCCTTTTCACTTTTAAATTTTGTAATAGTAATCTCTACAAACATGTTGAACATCTTTGTCATTTACATATCTATGCTGTCTTTTATTGCTTATCACTTTCAATTTCCCATGGTTTTATGTAATAATGTTGTTCCATTACTTGCTCATTCCATTTTTTTCTTTTTTCTGATAATTCATTCATTCTAAGACTCCATAGTCTGACTTTCTCTTTATATTCATTTAACTCCTTATTTTCATATATTTTCTAACTCTTGCCATATCTGTCCGAAAGTCTTCATTATCTCTCCTACAGTATTATCACAATTATATAACCTTCTTTTTAAATTTTCTTCAGTATTCACTACCTTTGTGCTGTTTCTAAAACTACAATAGGATTTTTAGTCAAAATCCTCTGTAATTTCTTATCACAGCACAAAACTCAACTTTTTCTTGGGTATAACTTAGATCCCCATATTAACTCAAATAAAATGTGCACCTAGAAAAGTAAATATTCCACTTATATGACCTCATTTTCATAAGATATAGGCATTAATTAAATACTGTATTTTGAGATATGTCTTTGTGAATGTATCACACAATTTCTTTACTATTTTTTATTTTGACAATCAGATTTTCAACTAACCTCTTGTTTGCCAGTGCTATTCCATCAATTTTATTTCTAATTCTGAAAAAGGTACTTCAGTTATACAGCCACTATCTCCAAGTCCTTGACACTTTTAAGTCATAACCCAAGTTTATTCAGTTTATTTCATTTAGAATCATCCATATACTACTTTTAGTAACAGGACATCATCTGCGTAGGCCACATACATGGGGAAATTAACTCCTTGTTTAATTTTCCATCCAGTACACTGTAAATGAGTTTTACAATTTTCCAGACCTGCATTACTCAAAAGTGCAAATAATATTCCATCTAAAGGTCAGCCTTATTTTACACCTCTCTGAATTTTGACTTTCTTCCAAGCAAACCATTTATCACATCTCTGTTAAAATATTATCATACAGAGATCAAATAACTGTGATTAAAAATATAATTTAAATCAATGTTTTTCAATATTTTCCACAAAGCTTCATAGCTTATACTGCCATATGTGTTTTTGACATCACATACTACTAGTTTACAATTTACTATTTCCCTGACTATACAGTCAATCACTTCCCTAAATAAAAGCAACATATTCATAACTTGCTGACATTTGATGACATACATACCATCACTTTATACTAGCTATAGGATTCAGTAAAATCCTCACCACTAACTGCAATTATCCAATGTGTGGGTGTCAATTGACATGGTGCCAAGTAAATGTGATTCAGCAAAAGGTATAGCTGTTGTGGGAAAAAATTAACTCATTATTGACTCGTTGCAATGGTGATGAACATGTTGCATGGATCTCTAGGGATAACACTAGCATGGTTGAATCTGACAATGCTACTGTTCTCCCTAGCAGTCCATGTCACATGTTAGCAAAGGCACACACCGCACTCACAGAAATGCACATTCAGACATCTATGTGCATACACACATGCATGCACACTTGAGCACACACACACACACACACACACACACACACACACACACACACACACACACACACACACACACACACTCTGCCACTCATCCACAAAAAAGCCCTCCCACACTTGCTCACACTTACATAAACACTCATTCATTCACCTGTGTTCATGCTCCATCTCACACACACACACACACACACACACACACACACACACACACACACACACACACACACACACACACACACAAACACACACATACACGCAAATACATAACACCTCTGCACCTCTGTCTTTGCTGCGCTCAGCTGCACAATAAGTACTAGCAACTCCCATAGGAGTGAATGGGTAACTATTGTGTTTTGGCAGTGGTAACTTTTTATTTTCAGATTGAAATAGTATCACATTCCTATCAGTTTTCATACCAAATAATCATCCACTCACATGTGGTCTCAAATAGACTACATCTCTTTTTTATCTAAGTTACAATATATCTCCTTCATTTATTTCTAGCCTGCAGCCTTAGCATCACCATCCACTTTTTCAATCTGTTCCTATGACACATTAGAGATTTATACTTCCATGTCAGCACATTGTCTCTCATCAACCTCCAGCCATCTCAGTACTGGTGCATCATCGAACCAATAGTCCACTGACAGGAATTACAACCACCTTTATAGCTGGCAATTTGGTTCGATGGGGGGGGGTAGATAGCCATAATACTTTCTCTTACATTAAATGTGGCTGCCTTTGTTAGATTTAACCCTGTCTCCAACATGCTTTCACTTTTCTGGAGGCCTCTGTCTGCAATGAGACATGTTGTAGCAGCATTTCTCACCAGAGTCCTATGGCGGATATGAGCTTCAGATCTACCTGCATACCATCCTAGCTGGTGTTCTGGCCTCCTATTTGTAGCAAAACTCCAGTAAAAGCACACTTACCAGCAGGACAGTATCCTTGAACCTCCCCTGGAAGTGATGAGATCAGCCAATGTCTTTTGTAATTTTTTCCTTGCCCAGCTTGCTCTAGCAGGTGTCTGAGCAGATACTCAAACTCGGGTTGTTTAATTTATTGCCATAGTTTTATCAGTCTGCACCAACAGAACCAACTAATGTTGTCATATTTTTACTTTATGCCATTCTGTAGGCTTCCTCAAACTCTTAAAAACTCTACAACATATCCAAAAAAGCCTTCATTGACATTCTCCACAAATTAGAATACAGTCATCTATAGATAAACTAGACCAGACCCCATTTGCCTTTGTTTTCTTTTGGTTTATAACTTTTGCAATTCTTCCCCATGATATTTTCTCTGCAACATGAATAAACAAATGGGATAGAGGGCAACTTTATCTTGTATCTCACACATTTCTTGTGCATCCTGAGACTTCTCAACTCTACAGGGGTTACAGATGGGGGTCTGCATATAGTGCCTTCACCCACCTCTCAATTCTCTTTTTAAACTAATAATAATAATCTTCATCATTTCTCATAGTAAGTCCCACATAATAACATCAAACTCCTCAGTAAGGTAACAAAATAAGTAATCAAGCAAGCAAGTAAGTAAGTAAATAAATAAATACATAAATAAGAAAAATACCCAGCTGATTACACTGTTTTCGGTTCCATCCTCTTGTGATAATCTTTTCCTAACAATTGTCTACTACTTCCCTCTCATTTATAATATGATTTGACATTTATTTCAGTGTTTGAGCAAATTCATATCTGACTTTATAGCCAGTATCTTAGCCAGTTTAACTTTTGCACTATTTAATTAAATTAGCTGATAATATCCTGGGTGGTTTATGCCCTCTTTCATCATAAATATCATTCATACTTGCTTTATAGTAGGTGATAGTTTGTCTCTTCTAGCATTTCTATTGCATCTGTCTAGCAAAACCTGCATTAGTCACTATCATCTCCCACTTATAAAGCTCAAATGGGATACCACCCAACCCTCACATTTTAGAGTGCTTCATATACCAGATCCTCTTCCTCTCCCCACTCTATCCTTATCAGTAATGCTCTATATATATTTCATAACTTCTTGACTGCCCTGGTCCTATCCAGATCCATTTCATCTATGCTTCTTGTCCACTTAATGATTCTTCTGCTCACAAACGTTCCTAAAGGCCTACTTGATCTACTTATTATCATCTTTATACGTTCCACTTCCCAACCGCTTTCCTTACTTTTTTATCCTCTATTCCAACTTTAAAGTTTTTTGACAAGCATTTCTGTGGTGACCACCCTTGAACATAATAGAAGCTTTCCCAATATACAGTAGAACCTCTGTAAGTTGACCACCCAAGGGACTGCAACAAACTGGTCAACATACGGAGGTGGTCAATGATAGAGATTGCATAAATTAAAATGATTTCCCCAAAATAATACTGTGTGTGTGCAGCAAAAGAAAATGCAAGGGCAAACAGCAGTTTTCAAAATAATATGGCTTGCTTTGCAAGAACAGTTAAGTGATGATCTTTTATTTCTTGTAAATGTTCAGCTTAGATATTAATAACATATAGCTGCGGGCTTATGGCATTCTGTTATAGAAAAAGGAAGTTATATTGACATCTCAAACAGAAACTGCATTACAGGGACTTTTTTATCTCTTGGACTTTATATTTGTCATTTCAAGAGAAACTGTCCAAGCTAGAAATAACCAATGGACTTTTTCATGATACATACAGAAACTTTGCATCAACAGGGACTTTACGCAAAGATGACGTGGAGAGACTTTTTATGAAGTCTTCAGATACAGAACCAAAAAAGGACATAAATCATGCAAACCAGAAGAACAAGTCACAAGGACGTTAAAAATAACATTGTTTGACGTTTAAAAAAGGTATATAAACCAGACAGTATGTTTCACTCTTTAGTGACGTTTTTGGACTGAGTGCTCTTTGGCCTATAGTTATATGTGTCTGGCTATATTATAATAGAATTGAAATAATTCTGACAGAATTAACTGTTTGGCAAGAATTTGTACTAATACAAGTAAATATTAATGGATACAGTAGTACGGTATCTGTCTGGTCACTGCTAATAATATTTTACAGTGGCGAGCCTAGCTCACTGGCTGGGAACCTAGCCCACTGGCCACAACTTTTTTTTTATCCATTACCAACAGTTAATTTTTCATAAAGGCCTTACATTTTTCGTGAGTTCAACAGATTGACAGTTCCAGTGTTTCAACAGATCAACAGTTTCAGTACTTCGTTGGTGGATACAGAGTGATGCCATAGCTGTCCTGCGACGAACCACCTACAATTCACCTGTGGAGAAACACCATCTTTTTCCAGATTGACTTCAGCCTGTACACCTATTTGTCTTCTGCAAAAATATGGTAACTTCTTTACAGTTATAACATGGATGCCATACATGACATTAGCTTGAAATGCTCACAAATTCTGCAAATTAATTTAAATGATACACCTGATAAGGTCTAGTTATATTTGCAATCATGGTTTGAATCTTCTATGTCAGACATAAAATGTAAGTCAGGCATTTTTACTGCACAAAAGTTAGACAAAAGTTATCTCTGTAAATAGATAAATATTTATCTTCAATACATTGCTAAAGTTTGCAGATGACATTGTGATCTGTAGTGAGAGTAGGGAACAGGTGGAGGAGACCCTGGAGAGGTGGAGATATGCTCTAGAGAGAAGAAGAATGAAGGTCAGCAGGACTAAGACAGAATATATGTGTGTGAATGAGAGGGAGGACAGAGGAATGGTGAGGATGCAGGGAGTAGAGGTGGCGAAGGTGGATGAGTTTAAATACTTGGGATCAACAGTTCAGAGTAATGGTGATTGTGGAAGAGAGGTGAAGAAGAGAGTACAGGCAGGATGGAGTGGGTGGAGAAGAGTGCCAGGAGTGATTTGTGACAGACGAGTACCAGTAAGAGTGAAAGGGAAGGTCTACAGGAGGGTAGTGAGACCAGCTATGTTATATGAGTTGGAGACAGTGGCATTGACAAAAAGGCAGGAGTCATTGCTTGACGTGGCAGAGATGAAGATGTTAAGATTTGCACTGGGTGTGACGAGGATGGACAGGATTAGGAATAAGTATATTAGAGGGTCAGCCCAGGTTGGAAGGTTTGGAGACAAAGCCAGAGAGGCAAGATTATGTTGGTTTGGACATGAGCTGAGGAGGGATGCAGAGTATATTGGGAAAAAGATGCTAAGGATGAAGCTGCCAGGTAACAGGAAAAGAGGAAGGCCTAAGATAAGGTTTATGGATGTGGTGAGAGAGGACATGCAGGTGGTTGGTGTGACAGAGCAAGATGCAGAGGACAGGAAGAAATGGAAACAGTTGATATGCTGTGGTGACCCCTGACGGGAGCAGCCGAAAGAAGAAGAAGAAGAAGCTAAAGCAAAAGTTATGCAAACAGATTGTCTTTTATGTGATTGCAAATTTCCACAAGTTTGTCTATTTTGTCATAAAAGTTTAATGTGAAAGACAGTTAACAAGATTTATCCTGTTGTTACAAAGGATACATTTCCTTCTGATGTTGCTAGTTCTTCAGATGATAAACAAGTACCACAACCCTCTGCAGTTATGCCTTTATCTGATGTAGTTCAAGCAATCACTGATTTTTTGGGGAGATTGAACATTATGGAAAAATTTGATATAGTTAATATGTGTTAAGTTTACTATGGCGGCCATGGTGGTGCAGCAGTTAGCATTGTCGCCTCACAGCAAGAGGTTCTCTGGTTTGATCCTCGGCTGGGGTGCCTTCTGTATGGAGTCTGAATGTCCTCCCTGTGGTTGTGCGGGTTTCCTCCAGGTGCTCCGGTTTCCTCCCACATCCCAAAAACATGCTGTAGGTGGATTGGACACTTTAAATTGGCCCTAAGCATGAGTGTGTGCATGTGTGTGCCTTCTGTGCAAGGTTGGGTGCTGGGCTGGCAACTCAACACTGTAAAACTCCACTGCCAATCATGAGCAAACAAGTGATCCACTGTGGTGACCCCTAACCGGGAAAAGCTGAAAGAAGAATATGTATTAAGTTTACTCTACAGAATGGAATAGGTTACATAATACTATTAGTGATACTAAGCAATTAGATGATGCTCTACAGCCACTTTCTCAGGGATACAGACAGGATCTTGCAAAGGCACAAGATGAACATCTTGACATGGTTAAGGTTATCACTAAGCTTTTAAAACAAGTTTTACAAGCTTTTCAGACATTACCAGAAGACAGTGTAACAGAACAAGTATGCCATGTACAGGCAGATAATCAAGCTTTAAAGCACGAGTTAGACCAGGCTCAAACAGAGTTAGTAAAGCAGCAATCTACAATCTATGGCTCAGCAATCATTCAAAGTTTAGAGCATGACAATCAACTTTTAACAAATGAATTGGAAGGTTTATAATAGCAGTTAGCGCAAGTAAAGCGAGATTTATTACAGGCACAAAATAGACCAATAGATGTGAGGCAGCACACAGCCAACATGGCAGTCATTTCCCCTGCAGAAATTTATCAACAGTCATGTTTGTTGCAGACACTGCCTCAGTGGCAAGACAAAAAAGGTATATTTTTCAACATGTTGGCATTTGAAGAATGGTTAACGTATAGTGTAGGGTCTACATGGAATGATGCCCTGTGTAGATTTTTTTTTGCATTCATCCCAAAATGTTTAAAGTCATACATAGAAACTGAGAAATGTTCACTAGACAGCAGAAGAGCCAGAATTGCAGCTATTCTCAAAGCATATACTCAGGGTCAACCTTTGAACCCCTAAATTACTTGATTATTTTAAAATTAACATTACAGATAAATTAATGGAATAAAGTGATCACTTTAAGCTTGCATACCAGGTTGTGTATGGTAAAACAGATGACCAAATGACAGATCCAGAGGTGCAGCAGTTGCTTATACATACCTTTTTAAAAAAAGTGAAGGGAGTCTCGGGTGACACTAAGCATATCTATGGCTTAGGATCAAAAACCCTAGATGAAGTAGTCCAAAAACTCATAAGAGGCAAGACAATGGGAGATAATGGAAAACTTTATACACATAACATTTTTGCTGTAGAAGGAGAGCAAAGTGTAGACTACGTGAGGAAAGGAAGGGGACGTAACACACGGTCTGATGAAAGAACAAAAACAGGGGGAACATGAGCAGCTTCTGCTCCACCAGGGTTACAGACAGATACACAACGAAGTTCAGAAAAACAGATGATATGTTTTACTTGTAAGAAAATAGGCCACATTAAACAGGATTGTCCATATTATAAAAGATGGAAGGAAAGTCAAATACAAAAGGGTATCTATACAGATAATAGTGCTTCTTCAAAACCAAAAAATAGGGAAAGACATCAAGATAAAAATAATACATTAAGGGAGAATCAGTCACAGGAACAAACACAGAGGGATACAGAAAAAAATAAAGTATACCCTATGGAATACACAAAAAAAACACCATATAATCCCACACATGGTGCAAGTCAGGAATTAAAACGTGAAATTGAAAGTAAAAAGTACACGTTAGACAGGGAAGAAACTAACAATCAACAGGGAACAGAGCATGCAGTCTGTGTAATCAGAGACATACCCAGGAAAGTAGATCAGAATGAATATGACTCCGATTAGGGGTGTGCCCCCCACCCAAGTAATCTTTCTCACAAATTTTAAACATGGAAAGGACGGATGTCCGTTAGTGGATGTATGGGTGGTGGGGATACTATGGAAAGATGTCCTGTTTGATACAGGGCAACAGTCTCAGTCACTAATAAACACCTGTAAATCAGTTAAAAAAATCTTACATTCAAGGTTTTGATGGCATCACTTGCATGGTCATAAGCAATAAGCCAGTTAAAATATGTTTCACAATAAATGGATCTTCAATACAGGATACATTTCTTCTGAATTCCAGTTGTGGAACAACAATCCTTGGGGTTAATATTCTCGGCAAACTGGGAATAGTAATTGATTATAATAACAAGGTTTTATGGTCAGCCACAATGGTAGACAGTTGGGATACAGCTCAGCAATTTCCTTGCTTTGTAATTGATGTAAGTAACTATAAAAAAGAATTTACCAAAAGACAGTCACAGCTGCAGGGTAAATTTGAGCAAATCAAATCACAATTTCAGCCCTTATAAGCTACATCAAAGACAGACTGTGGTAAGTTAGCAGTACCAGTGAGCGTAGGCAATCCTTCTGATTACATTCCTCCTTTTCAGAAGCAATATCCAATTCCCAAAGAGGCGGGAAAGGATATGAAGAAGTGTATAGAACAATGGGAATAGGTAGGCATAATGCAAAAGGGTCACAGTCCCATAAATTCACCAATTTGGCCAGTGAAAAAGAAAGACGGTAGCTACAGATTAGTAATTGATTTATGTAAGGTCAATCAATTCACAACTCCTCATGCACACCTGGTTCTGGGAGTGCCGGAATTGGCAGCGAGGATAAAACCTCAAAGTCAGTGGTTTACAGTTATTCATTTAGCTAATGGATTTTTTGCAGTTTCTTTACAAAAGGAAGATTGGCAATGGTTTGCTTTTACCTTTAACAATCAACAGTATGTGATGATGCGGCTGCCACAGGGATTTCAAAATAGTCCTGTTATTTTTCACCAAGTAGTAGGGGAGGTTTTAAAACCCTTAGAGACAGATGATAGTGTCATTCATTACACTGATGGCATTCTTATACAGTCAGAGACAACAGAGCAGCAAGAGGCACTTCTTAAAAAAGTTCTAGGTACTTTACAAGATGCAGGATTCAAAGTCAACAAGGACAAAGTTCAGGTCTTTTCACAAGAGGTGAAGTTCTTGGGAACTATTGTATGTCCCACTGGCAGATCCCCTTGTGAAGAAAGAGTGAAAGGAATTTTGAAATTACCTCAGCCATTGACAATTCTAGATTTACATAAATTTCTAGGTATCATGAATTATAACAGAGAATCTATAGAGGATTATGCGGCAGCTGCTGTTCCCCTATATAAAATGTTAGCAAAACAAAAGAAAGAACCCCGGTTAAGTGGTGGACAGAAGGAAGAACAGGCTTTTGAGCTACTAAAAAAGAAATTGACAAAGGATACAGAATTGGTAGCACCTGATGGACAGCAATATTTCATTTTACAGGCAGCAGCAGGAAGTGAGACTATCTCTGTAGTCCTCCTGCAGTATTGGCCTCAACAAAAATGGGAACAAGGCAGAAAAGACACTCCAACTAGTGACTTTCTGCAGTCGAAAGTTAACCCCGGTTGAAAAGGGTTATCACCCATGCATACAACAATTGTTAGCCGTATATTGGGGAATTAAACAGACAGAATACTTGACAGTTTTTTCAAAAATAATTGTACAGACACCACATCAGACTGTAAAGATTCTTTTAAATTCTATGGAAGTGAATAAGATCACAGAGGGAGTGAGTCAAATCATTTTTGCAAAATGGATGACTTTATTCAGTACAAAGAATGTCCGAATTCAGACAGGGGACAAGTATTATCTCTCAGATTTGGCTAACTATAAGGGAGGACCTCATAATTGTGTTCAAAGCTTACAACATCCGGAAATTTCACCATTGAATGCACATTTTCAAGGCGGCTTAACCACAGTTTATGTAGATGGGGTCAGGTTTTAGAAAGATGGGAAATATTTAACAGGATTTGTGGTGATCCCAGGAGATGGACTATAGCCTATCCTGAAGAAATTGCCAGATTACATGTCAGCCCAAAGGGCAGAGTTAGAAGCAGTCAGATATGTTTTATAACATTTTGAGCCAGTCAACATTTACAGTGACAGTGCTTATGTGGTAAATTCACTGCATTTCCACATGGCAATTTGGGCCAGAATGGGCTTCGTCGGCAGTGTTGGCAAACCCCTCAAACATGCTCCAGTATTGCGGAAATTATGGGCATTGATTACCCAGAATGGCATACATAGAAATTTTAGTATTGTAAAAATCAAGGCACATCAAAAATGCAATACAGAAGAGGCTAGAGGTAACGCTTTGGCAGATGCCAAAGCAAAACAAGCGGCAGAGACAGGTGATTGGTTAGAACCACATGAGCAGTTTGAACATAAAAATCAAGTACTGTCAGTTAAAACATTTGCACCAGTAGAAATACAGGATTTAGCAACTCTTCAGAAAGAAAAATGGATTCCCAAAGAGCTAGATAAATGCATCCGAGAAGGGGATGGCAATCAAAAAAATGTTGTATATCCAATGCCAGATGGAAAGAAAACACCCTATCTCCCAGGGGATTTAGCCAAGCAATTGGTCGAGTACAATCACAAAATTTTGGGCCACATAGGCACAGAAAAGTTATGGAGTATAGTCAGCAGAAGATGTGGTATCCATGTCTAAAGAAGCTGTGTAAAATGGTTTTAGAGGAATGTTTGGTCTGTTTACAAATAGGTTAATAGGTTCATAGGTTGGTACTGAGCTATCTGCCCGAAGGCATATATTAGCCCAGCCACATTGTGCGGTATTCACCGCCCCATTAGTAGTTCCCTAGACCCTTGTACTAGCAGCTAGTACCCTTGGCCCCTATCTAGTAGTGCTGTTGGTGTGATCCCCGGTGTGAACTTTCTGTTACCCATCCACTCATCAAGGTTCCTCTTGAAGAGTGATAGTGAGGGGCTCTGTCTTATGTAGATCGGGACCCTGTTCCATAGTAAGTTAAGTCTCTGCTAAGGGAATCTATCCCTCCAGCATGTTCTATTCATTGTTCTGTTGAGGTTTATATCCCTAGAGCATGTAGCTCAAGTAGATTTGGTTTTGCTAAGATGGAGCATGTTCAACAATTCTGGGTTGGACATGGCTCTGTACGTTAGACAGAGATCGCCTCTGAGAAAGTGGTATGCAACAGAGAACAGTCTTAGCTTTTTCAGTCATGCTGCATAGGGCAACTGATTGAGGCCAGTAATTCTACTGGTTAGGTACCTCTGTGGTCTCTCCAGCTGCTGGAGATGTCTAGCCAGGTACATTCCAATTGGCGCATTGTACTCAATAATGGGTCTGATGAGGGAAGAGTAAAGGGGCACCATTACATCCTTAGATCCTGATGCGAACCCTTTCATGATCAGATGGGTCACATAGAAGGATTTTCTAACCACTTTGGCAACATGGTTATCAAAGGAAAGCTGGCTATCTACTTGGGTCCCTAGATCCCTTAATTCTTCTTCAGATTTCAGGGGATTACCTCCTATGTTGTAGTTTGCGGGTACTCTGTTTTTTCCAAAGGGGATTACTACGCATTTTTTGCATTTAGCTTGAGACCATGGCTTTGACACCATGCATCAGTCTCATTTAGGCCCTTCTGGAGGATCTCCATGTCGGCCGGAGACTCTATTATAGCACCCAGTTTGCAGTCGTCCACAAACTTAGTCAGCCACAGCCCTTCCGTGCTTGCCTGTACTTCTGAGAAGTATATGCCAAACAGGAGGGGCCCCAGGACAGAGCCCTGAGGCACACCACTCATTACTGGTCTGGATTCTGACATAGATCCCGCTACTCTTACTTTATGGGATCGGTCTGAGAGCCAGTTTGTGATCCATCTTGTGACGTAAGGGTTTATGCCCAGGCTGGTGAGCTTATCAATAATACCCGAATGGGGAATGGTGTCAAATGCTTTAGCAAGGTCAAGGTAAGCCGTGTGTACCTCCTTTCCCTTATCTATAGCCTGAGTAGCTGTCTCAAAGAAATCCACCAGGTTCAGGAGGCATGATCTGCCCTTGACGAAGCCGAACTGTGTGGGGTCCAGCGACTGGAGGTTCCCAATCTTTCCATTTATGAGTTCCATAATGATTCGCTCCATAGTCTTACAGATCAGACTGGTCAGGCTTATTGTTCGGTAGTTCCCAGGGTCAGTTGTGGCCCCACCCTTGTGTAGCGGGACCACCGTTGCCATGCGCCATTCTCTGGGCACATATCCTGTGGAGAGGCTGAGACTGAACAGGGTATTAAGATGCAGGGTTAATTCCTTTTGGAGCTCGAGTATGACACAGCCTGGGACACCATCTGGTCCCATGGAGGCAGTGTTTTTAGCTTTAGATAGAGCCTTGTTAACCAATGTATCAGTAATAATTGGACTTACACAATCCCCTGGAATGGTAATAGGCCCTGTAGGTGGTGGTGGTGGTGGGGGTGGGGAATTTGCACTGAACCTGTCAGCCAAGATGTTGGCAATGTCAGAAGGGTCAGTGTATTTTGTTCCATTTTGTACTAGCTTAGAACAGACCTGAGCATTGCCATTTAGGTTTTTGACGTAGCCATAGAAGGCCTTATGATTATCCTTGGCATCCTTGGCAACTTTCTTTTCAAAATTAGCTTTAGTTGACTTGATGAGGGCCCTCAATTTCTTACTAATGCTGATCAGGGATGATTTTTCTACTTGAGATTTGGCCTTTTTTTGTATGTCTCCTCCTTTTATTGTAAAGTTTGCTTATGGCCGGGGTCCACCAGACTGGTTTCTTCTTGCTTGAGGAAGGAGTCTTGGTTTTATTTGGGATAGCACGGTCCATGCAATCCTGAAGATGCATATAGAGTGCCTTGGTGTAGGATTCCGCATCCTGGATATCATTATCCTTCTGCAAGGGAATAGTGAAGCTTTCCACTTTGGATGCAAGTAGTTTGAAGTTTGCTTTGGAAAGGTTTTTGACTATGTTTTGTTTTGACTGGGGGAGGTGGAGGGGTGAGGATGTCCAGGGTTATCAGTTTGTGGTATGATCTGACCAAGAAGAGAGTGATAACGGGTGTGGTACAGTGGGCGCCCATATTTGTGATGATTAAATCCAATATGTTGTCCTCTCTAGTGGGGGAACATACTAGTTGTTCAAGGGCATTTGAATTTATAAATTCTATGAATCGCTGAGCATAGGAGTTGGAACATTGGTAGTTCACCCAGTCTATACCAGGGTAGGTGAAATCACCCAAGATTATGGTGTTGGGTAGGACCTTTATATTTTCCAATGTCTCAAGGAATGCAGAGTGAACATCTTGGGACATGGTGGGCGATCTATAACTGGCTACAACATGAAATGTGGTTTTGCCTGCTGATAGTTGCGCATGGATGATCTCTGGGGCATCATGCTGCGCTACTAACCTGGAGATATGGGTATCCTTGATGAATATGGATACACCTCCGCTCTTTGTACTGCAGTCCGGTAACTGAGGCTGGAAGGTATGATATGAATTGTAACCTGGCAGTGCTGGGGTGCTCTCTTGAGCCTTGAACCAGGTTTCCGTCACTACACAAACATTGATTTTCTCCATGCTGAGGAGAGCCTCAAGTGTGTGCATTTTGAGGTTGAGACTTGTGGCGTTGAGTAGCATTACCCTTGTTTTTGGTTACCTGTGCTGGTTACGGTGGTTGGTTTGTCCTTTGAGCCTTGCCTAAAAAATGCACTATGGGGACGGCAAGAGCCTTGGCCAGTATTCGAAAACCTACATGTGACAGGTGCAAACCATCTCTGGCAAAACAGTGAGGCTTGTCTATCATGTCATCCCAGGCAGACAGACACTGGATCCCCTTAGAATGACAGCAGAAGCTTAGCCAATTGTTGAAATTGATCATTTTGTCTTTGTATTGTGGTATCATTCTAGGTGAAGGTAGCATGCTACTCAAGGTCAGGGTCATACCAGCTTGGGCTACATGATCAGAGAGCTCCTCAATGTCTCTTTTCATGTAGTCCAGGGAGGTACGTCTTAGATCATTCACACCATGTACAATGACAGCGTCATACTTGTTCTGGAGTGACCTAAGTGCTTGTGTTATGTTGCGGATTCGAGCACCCAACAGGCAGCTGACAGTAACCTTCTCCTTGTTCAGCCTGGTGAGTGGAACATCCATGTGCCTTACTATGGAGTCTCCTATTACTAGCGTGTTAGGTATGGTGTTTTGCCTTAAGGGCTGTTGTGAGGCACACTGCTGAGGTGAATTATGTCTTTTCTGGCTTGTGTTTGGGGGTGCAGGTTGCTTGCTTGTCTGCTTTGGAGGGCACAGTTTCTTTTTCAGATTGGTACCTAGTGCCTCCGAATATGTTTTTGTGTATTTATGCGTATGTTTTGCCAGTGCTTGTTTTGTAGATTCATGTGTGACAGGTGGTGTGATGCAAGTGTGTCCCTTATCCTCTTGACTGTCTGTTACAGTCATGGGTTGAGAGTGCTTAGTCTCCAGTCTGGCTGTGTATTTGCATCTCTCACAAGTGTTTGTGTCTAGAGGTAAGAGGAGAGGGTTGTCTGTATACATGAGGCAGTTGTGACATTGCCTCAGGATGCCCAATTCCACCAGATGAACTGGAGAGTACACCTGAAGCTGACCTCTGGATATGCTTTGAAGAGTAAATTGAACTTAAGTCCTGTGGACGATCGAGGGTCTTATGCTATATTATAATAGTGTTGTCTAGGAAATTTGGAGAATAATAGTGCTGCCTAGGAGATTAGGACAACTGCTGATTTCTGTTTTTCAAGTGTTGCAATAAGAGCAGCTGATCTGAAGCACTTGAGTTGAGGCTTGCCTAGTTCTAAGGGAAAATTTACAGGGCAGACTTTGTGGGGCCGGGAATAGTATACCCCAACTAACCGGCACTGCCCGATGCTGCTCTGTGCGTAAGACCACGCAAAAAGAGAGTTGCAGGGTTTTTCCTCTAGATAAGTGAGGAAAGTGAGTACAAGAGCTGTTTTTCTCTAAGCAACTGAGAAAAGTAAGTACAAAAACTGTTTTCCTCTAGGTAATGAGGAAGATAGAGTGCTATAGTAATTAGTAGCTTATTTAGTGCTTACAAGTTCTGAACAAGTGCTGAGCATGAACAAATTTAAGTGCTAAAACTAAGAATCTGTATCTGCACTAGATGAGTTACAGGACAGAAACAAGTGCAAATACAGGCTTTCAAATCAGAAAGTTGAGAGAGATGGAAGAGATTGCCCAAACGGCCAATAACTACAAATTCTGGGCCAGAACCACTACTTATGTGGTAGACAGGTTACCTAGTGCTTACCACTCCCACTGATAAGCTAGAAGGCTTCCCTCCAACACAGAAAGGCTTGGGGGACTCAGAAGCTTACATACAGTCCTGGATACAGCAAATCTGTATATGGAAAACTAGTTACAAGAAAGGTAGGAAACAGGCTTACAGTTTTTTTTTCCAGAAAAGTAGCAAAAACAGTAGTAAAAAACAATTCACATGCAGTGCAAGCTAGCACACTTGAGTATGCAGCAATATTAGACCAAAGACAGTTTAAAAAATGCAATTAAATTAAAAAGGACTAAAAGCAAGTGCAGAAAGAGTTTATTAGGTAGAATGTGGTAAAGAGATGGGACGGGGGGGAGTGTCCCAGATCAAATCTACAGTGGGGCGGGCAACTGCAAAAGCCACCAAATTTAAACTACAAACCAAAAATAGGGAGGGTGGGTGGGACAGAACAGTTTCAACAGAGATCTAAGCAAAAACTAACAGTACAAACTTTAAAACCAAAAAAATATTCTCAGCTCTGTATATTTGCTGATCAGTCTCTCAGAACAGTGAGACAACAGTTTCAACACAGATCTAAGCAACAATTAAACTCTATAACCAAAAAATATATACTCAGCTCTGTATAACTGCAGATAATATGTAAGGCAGTCTCTCAGAACACAGGTTCCAGCAATTTGAATGCAGCTGTTACTATGCCAACTGAAGACACAGCAGAAAATGGGGGTGGGGTGGGGAAAACAGTTTCAACAGAGATCTAAGCAAAAACTAACAGTACAAACTTTAAAACCAAAAAAATATTCTCAGCTCTGTATATTTGCTGATCAGTCTCTCAGAACAGTGAGACAACAGTTTCAACACAGATCTAAGCAACAATTAAACTCTATAACCAAAAAATATATATACTCAGCTCTGTATAATTGCAGATAATATGTAAGGCAGTCTCTCAGAACACAGGTTCCAGCAATTTGAATGCAGCTGTTACTATGCCAATGGAAGACACAGCAGAAAATGGGGGTGGGGTGGGGAAAACAGTTTCAACAGAGATCTAAGCAAAAACTAACAGTACAAACTTTAAAACCAAAAAAATATTCTCAGCTCTGTATATTTGCCAATCAGTCTCTCAGAACAGTGAGACAACAGTTTCAACACAGATCTAAGCAACAATTAAACTCTATAACCAAAAAATATATACTCAGCTCTGTATAATTGCAGATAATATGTAAGGCAGTCTCTCAGAACACAGGTTCCAGCAATTTGAATGCAGCTGTTACTATGCCAACTGAAGACACAGCAGAAAATGGGGTGGGGTGGGGAAAACAGTTTCAACAGAGATCTAAGCAAAAACTAACAGTACAAACTTTAAAACCAAAAAATATTCTCAGCTCTGTATATTTGCCGATCAGTCTCTCAGAACAGTGAGACAACAGTTTCAACACAGATCTAAGCAACAATTAAACTCTATAACCAAAAAAATATATACTCAGCTCTGTATAATTGCAGATAATATGTAAGGCAGTCTCTCAGAACACAAGTTCCAGCAATTTGAATGCAGCTGTTACTATGCCAACTGAAGACACAGCAGAAAATGGGGGTGGGGTGGGGAAAACAGTTTCAACAGAGATCTAAGCAAAAACTAACAGTACAAACTTTAAAACCAAAAAAATATTCTCAGCTCTGTATATTTGCCGATCAGTCTTTCAGAACAGTGAGACAACAGTTTCAACACAGATCTAAGCAACAATTAAACTCTATAACCAAAAAAATATATACTCAGCTCTGTATAATTGCAGATAATATGTAAGGCAGTCTCTCAGAACACAGGTTCCAGCAATTTGAATGCAGCTGTTACTATACCAACGGAAGACACAGCAGAAAATGGGGGTGGGGTGGTGAAAACAGTTTCAACAGAGATCTAAGCAAAAACTAACAATACAAACTTTAAAACCAAAAAAATATTCTCAGCTCTGTATATTTGCCGATCAGTCTCTCAGAACAGTGAGACAACAGTTTCAACACAGATCTAAGCAACAATTAAACTCTATAACCAAAAAATATATACTCAGCTCTGTATAATTGCAGATAATATGTAAGGCAGTCTCTCAGAAAACAGGTTCCAGCAATTTGAATGCAGCTGTTACTATGCCAACGGAAGACACAGCAGAAAATGGGGGTGGGGTGGGGAAAACAGTTTCAACAGAGATCTAAGCAAAAACTAACAGTACAAACTTTAAAACCAAAAAAATATTCTCAGCTCTGTATATTTGCCGATCAGTCTCTCAGAACAGTGAGACAACAGTTTCAACACAGATCTAAGCAACAATTAAACTCTATAACCAAAACAATATATACTCAGCTCTGTATAATTGCAGATAATATGTAAGGCAGTCTCTCAGAACACAGGTTCCAGCAATTTGAATGCAGCTGTTACTATGCCAACTGAAGACACAGCAGAAAATGGGGGTGGGGTGGGGAAAACAGTTTCAACAGAGATCTAAGCAAAAACTAACAGTACAAACTTTAAAACCAAAAAATATTCTCAGCTCTGTATATTTGCCGATCAGTCTCTCAGAACAGTGAGACAACAGTTTCAACACAGATCTAAGCAACAATTAAACTCTATAACCAAAAAATATATACTCAGCTCTGTATAATTGCAGATAATATGTAAGGCAGTCTCTCAGAACAGAGGTATCAACTCCAGTATAAAGAAACCTCAATTGCATAGGGTGCCAGTAGAAAATGGGCCATGGTATGCTATTCATGTGGATTATGTAGGGCCCCTCCCCATTGCAAAGGAAGAATACTGATACCTATTAGTGGTAGTTGATGTATTTTCAAAATGGGTAGAAGCAATACCCACCAAGAGTATGACAGCTATAACTACAGCAGAGGCACTATGGAAAAACATTTTCGTCCATTTGGGATGGCCTCAAATCATAGAGTCAGACAATGGACCACAGTTTACAAGTCAAATAATGTGGCATTTGTGCAAACAGCTGGGGATCCAGCACAGGTTTCATGTTCCATATCACCCACAATCCAATGGGATTGTTGAAAGAATGAATCAAACAGTCAAAGAGAGATTGAAAAAAGCATGCCTGGAAAAAGGTAAGGACTGGGTAAGACATCTGCCAAAGATTCTACTCGGCATTAGGGCAACCCCTAACAGTAAAACGGGAATCTCACCCTTTGAAGTAATGACCAGGAGAAAAATGCCCTTAACACTCCCCTGCAACCCTGAATTTGTAGAAAACCGACTGTTATTGACAGCAGTAGAACACCAGAAATGGTTAAAAGACATACAGGGGGTATGCAATACTACTGCCAGAGAACAGGCTTACAGTCTGTGGAAAGAAATGCCAGACATTCCTATAGAAATGGTTCTACAGAAAAGGGCCAAAGTTCTTGTAAAGAACTTCTTGAGAGAAGGACCATGGGACAGTAATTGGCAGGGACCTTATGAGGTAGTTGAACTAAAAGGACTATTAGTGTACAGAGTTCAAAGGATTCATAGATTCATAGATTCATAGATTATTACTAGGCTAACTGCCCTTGCGAGCCATTTTTAAGCCTAGCCAATTATCCCCTGTGAGAAAAAGAAAAAATAAATCCCAGAAAACAGCCAATAGACAAACAAAAGGAATACACTATGTCAGTTCATAGAGATCAGTGTAAATTAATAAAGAGCCGCACACAGAAATAGAAAAGTAATATTATTTCTAAAATTTATTTTTGTATGCAGGGGAGCCCAGTAAATTTGGAAATTCAACTAGAAAAAGAGAGCCCAATATGGGAACATCCATTAAATTTGAAAATTCTACCAGAACAAAAAAGCCCATGGGAAAATCCATTTAAGCAGGAAAGCACAGAAAAGGAGGGATTGGAAGCAACAAGGAAAAAAAGTTGTTGTAGAATACCTATAAGTATTTGCATAGCCATGGTATTCATGATAGTAGTATATGCTTTATATACTTGGTATGGTATATAGAGATATATAAAGGTTTTGAAAAACAAGCAAGGAAAAGCTATGAAAAATCAATTGAATGGTGTAAAATACAACCAACACCTAGTAAATCAATTAGTAAAAGAAATGTACCTATAGAAAAAAACGCAACCAAGTACATAACAAAGTATAGGATGATTTCACCCTATTGGGGGAGACCAGGAAAAATGACATGGCCAGAAGAAAAAAATACCAATAAGGCCAAAAAGGAAAGTTATGCATCCCAGAGCTATTACTAAAAAGGTTATGAAGAAAAAATGGGGGGGAATACTCCAACATAATAAGTCATGAGAACAGGGACACCATGATTGGGCACCTAAAGTTAATACATTTTTGGACATGCGAAAACTGTTTGCAAAAATGCATAATAAATCAAATTTTGGGGTTTGTAGCCACATTTCTTACAGGGGAAGGATGCCATTACATGCAGTTTCAGTAAATATCACTGATACAGGGTTTATGTTTAAAGGATCTTTTAAAAACAAGGTTATAAACCAGTCAGTCATAAAAGAACATCTATGATTATAGAGACAGAAAGAGGAATACTTTGTATTCAACAGAAAGGCACAGTAAGGGTGGGTATTAGTAATTCCATCTATTCCATCACCCTACACCACCTATGGTCATGAGATAAGCTCAACTATCATGGGGAAGTTGATAAAATAAAAACAGATTGGGAATCAATACATAACACTTCTTTTAAGGAAGACATGAAAGAGTTTTTTTTTTTTTTAAATAGAGCTATGAATAACCTAATAGGCCAAGAAAATGTTACAATTTTGGCAAGCAGTTTCTTTTTTGTATGTGGCAAAAATGCATATAAATGGCTGCCGGTAGGCTGGCAAGGATCTTGTTACACTGGGTTTGCAGTTCCAGTGATGAGAATCACTCATACATTGCCAGAAGAGAGGGTTAGAAATCATTGAAAGAAAAGAAAGGTTCCTAATGATTTCTCCAAACTTGGAGATGACTTAAAGCAGCTGGACTTAGGGGATGGTATCATCTCAGGGGCTGGAATCTTTCCCTGGTATGGTGCTGCCAAGGCAATATGAGAATTAAGAAAGGTTGCAAAGTTAATGAAAGTATTAGCAAATGCAACATATGGGGCTATATCAGATATAACAGAAGAGATGGTAGCAATGAGGACAATGGTCCTCTAAAACAGAGTGGCTTTGGATTACTTGTTGGCTAGTCAGGGGTGTGTGTGTGCTTTAATCAAAATGAAGTGCTGTACATTTATTCCTGATAAATCAGAGTCCATACATTAACATTTAGATAGAATTGCTGAAGTTTGCTCAATGGTTAGGAAAACATATACAGAATGGTCAGATTGGCTAAGTGGATTGTTCTCAGGATGGTGGGGTACTATAATTTCCGCATTAATTGCTCTTATCATCATTATCTGCTTAATTACAACAGTTTGCATATGTGTTAAGATTTGTGCTACTAAAAGTATTAATCAAGTAAAAGCTGTTGGTAATGTAACACTCTTTGAAGAGATAGCCTTAAATGCAAGGGATCCGTATGTTGCAACGGACCAAGGGATTCAAAGTACTGAAGATCGTATTGTGTTGTAAATTGTCTTACAATTTTCTTGGTTTTAATTAAAAAGGGGGAATTGATATAGATTATATAAATTAAAATGCTTTCCCCCAAATTATACTGTGTGCAGTAAAAGAAAATGCAAGGCCAAACAGCAGTTTTCAAAATAATATGGCTTGCTTTGCAAGAACAGTTAAGTGATGATCTTTTATTTCTTGTAAATGGTCAGCTTAGATATTAATAACATATAGCTGTGGGCTAATGGCATCCTGCTATAGAAAAAAGGAAGTTGTATTGACATCTCAAACAAAAACTTTGCATTACAGGGACTTTTTCATCTCAAGAATAACTTGTACTTTATATTTGTCATTTCAAGAGAAACTGTCCAGGCAAGAAATAACTAATGGGCTTTTTGGTGATACATACAGAAACTTTGCATCAACAGGGACTTTATGCAAAGATGACACGGAGAGACTTTTTGTGAAGTCTTCAGATACAGAACCAAAGAAGGACATAAATCATGCAAACCAGAAGAACAAGTCACAAGGACATTAAAAAATAACATTGGATGACATTTAAAAAAAGGTATATAAACTGGACAGTATGTTTCACTCTTTAGTGACATTTTTGGACTGAGTGTTCATCGGTCTATAGTTATATATGTCTAGCTAAGTTATAATGGAATTGAAATAACTCTGACAGAATTAACTGTTTGGCAAGAATTTGTACTAATACAAATAAATATTAATGGATACAGTAGTATGGTGTCTGTCTGGTCACTGCTAATAATATTTTACAGTCAACATAAGGAATTAGGCCTACTATACTGATATGTACATGTACTTTACTTTCTCGTATAGCTTTTATTAGAGAATGTCATACAAAATCGTACATAATTAAAACACAGTAATATCATACTTACAATATCATACAAAATTAATACATTTACTGTTTTCCCATGGTTTAATCATTCTTTCTGAAAAAAGAGTCAGTCTCAGTCTGTTTTTTATTTTTATTACAAAGATAAGTGGAGAAAGTGATCTCAACTCTGGCTACACTACTCAGCATACCTGGGCATTTTTCCGTAGCAAATGACTTCAACTGCATTATCAGCTGCCTAGCATCCTCTTCGTTTAAAGTTTCTGCAATTTCTGTGTCATCCTCACTTGCATCTTCCACTTCATCAGCTGCTTCATGCACTTTTACGCTGGTCTGTACTTCGGTCAATATCACTTGGAAAATTGTTTCTGTGTCAGGTTAATTACAGGTTGCCACCTCATCATCCATTACAACAAAACCTTCAAAATCTATTCCTTTAAATTCTGCCATGGGAGATAGACTATCTGATGGGGCCAAAACATCATGCTCTTGGGTTATGACAAATCCAGCTTTCTTAAAACACTTTTGTATCATTTCTAGCTGAGCTTTATTCCAAGCAGAACTGATCCAGAAGACAGCATCCAGAGTGTTAACAGATGCAGTGGATGAAGTTCCTTCCACAGACGGAACACAGGTTTGTGTTTTAGTAATGCCCACTACAGGAGCTGGGCTTAGTAGTTCATTTTAAATGTTTTGATGATACCTTGGTCAAGAAGTTGGATTTCTGAGGTCGTGTTTGGAGGCAGAAATGTCAGTGTCATGTTTGTGAGATGATTCACTTGCGAGTGGCCAGGATAGTTGTCTATTGTCAATAGAATAGACCGTTTCTTCTTCATTTCTTGGTTGATACCCCCTTCCCATTCCTCAAATAGGGAAGTAGTCATCCATGCATATTTGTTTGATCTCAGATTGACGGGACGTCTTTGAGCTTCAGGTTCTTGAATGCACGTGGCTTTGCCAATTTACCAATCACCACGGGCTTTATTTTCTCTCTGGTTGAGCCAGCGCAAAGCAGAACTGTGAAACATTCTTTGGAAAGTTTTCCATTCTTACATTTGTCACTCTTCATGACAAGGCTCCTGTTAGGCACTGCCCTGAAAAAAAGTCGGCACTAGTCAGCATTAAAGATGTTGTCATCTCTAAAGCCTCTGGTGAGTCTGGGAACTTTTTGATGAACTCTTTCACAACTTCTACTGGAACTTCTTTGGATTCACCACACAAGACTTTCTGGGAGATCTCATGTCACAGTTTAAATTTCTTGAGCCAACCACTTGTTGCTTGGAAATCTGCCACCCCGAATCGCTGTGTGAATTTTTTAGCAACTTCTTGGATCATTGGTCTGGAGATTCGGGAGTTAACTGCCCTCATTTACTTGAACCAGCTTAATGTGGCTTTATTGACTTCATTGATGGAAGTATTCCTCCTTTTCCACTGTAGGCCTCCACTTTCCTTACCATATCTCTCCAAGTACTCATATTTACTTTTTTGGATGTTGCTAACTGTGGGCTTGCTAACACCAAAATGTTCCACCATCTTTCTTTGGCTGCTGATTTCCAGAAAATGTAGAAGATCAACTTTTTCCTTCAATGTCAGCTCTTTGAGTTCTTTCCTTTGGGTCATCATGTCTCAATTAACTGTAAAATGTTTCCATAATTGTAGGATGTACCTAAAATTCAGACCAGTCCTTCATGTTGAAAAAATCTTCAGCAACACGTGATAAACAGTAGGACTTTAGACCTAATCCAACATATGGTAGTAATAAAACATGAAAAAAGAACTTATACTAAAGAAAAAATAATACAACTAAGGGGCAAAGCCCAGACCTTCTACCCCTTGGTGTAGACTGGACTCAACTTGTCAAGTCATAGAGGGTAAATTAATATTGTATGTCACAGTCCAAGTGGTCAAGATACGACTTATAGATGTGTTCAATATAGTGAGGTCAGTCTTCCACTGAGTAGATATTGTGCATGTCTGGTCTATGAAAATTAGGTCAGCTTAAGCAGGTGGTCAGTGTAGGGAAGTGGTCAACTATGCAGGTTCTACTGTACAGTTTTAACATCCATCTTCATTTCACATTCTCTGTTGTGTCTATATGATTTTGCTTTTCCACAATTTCCACTTCCCCATCCCTGCATCTCTCTGTGCTTTCAGTGGTGTTTATTCTAACTTTTTAATGCCTTTCTCACAGTGCTTCGTTCCCATACCAGATATATCTACTCTTGATAATTACTTTGATTCCATCCCACTTCTGTGTCACACAAATCTCTCAGTTCCTCTATTTGCCTCTATCACCTATTTTACTAGGGCATTCAAACCCCAATCCTCCTCTGATGTCTTTCATTTGTAACTGGAATAATGTCATCCTCCTTCCTTGTCCCAATACATGGGATCTGACAAACTGTTGTCCCTTATACTTACTTCCCTCACCTGCCTTTCTATTTCTTTCCCTGGCAATGTATTTAGCTGACTAGCCTGTACTATAGTGTTCATGGCAAAAGTTAACTCCTTTCATCTGGCTGTAGTTCTCCTGGTAAAGGTTAACTCCCTTCTTTCCTGCTCCTCTTTCAGAACATCTTTCCATCCCCTAATTGTAGAAAAATAATCAATTGTTTTTCAGAAAATAGGAATTTATGTGTACATTGACCTAACTTTTGCGAAACATATGTTAACTGTGATGAAGGAATCCTGCTGTATCATGTAGCTCATTAGCAAAAGGATTACTTCCAGGTCCATGGATATAATTTTCCCCATTTAGTCAGCCCTCATAAGGTCAATCATTGAGTAGTACACCCCTTTTTGTATGCATCTGTCCATACACTTGCAGCAGCTGGAACACCACAGATATATTTTACAAAAAGGATACTAGGCTTAAGCAATTTGCTCTACGTGGCCCACCTCAAATTCCTGCGGCAATATTCAGTCTCTTATACACTGCTAAGAGGGGATCTGTGTCTGCATACAAGGCATCCTCTGACCAAATACCAAAGGGCCACAGACACATCAAAAGTCAAATTACATCAGAAACACTCTTTCCAGGCATCAGAACCTGTTCAGTAACAACAGAAATGTTTAGAAGGACATGTATATTTACAGAGGATGCGGCTGCTCTAGAACAGACTTCTGATTGGCTTAAAAGAAAGTTCATTCCTGTCCAACTTGGATTTATAGAAGGGTAATAGACATTTACACCAGGACTGCCCCTTGTAGAACTAATGGACAGAGACAGAGCATAAATGATTTATTACACAATCAGGGACTATATATATATATATATATATATATATATATATATATATATATATATATATATATATATATATATATATATATATATATATATATATATATATATATATATATATATATATATATATATATATATATATATATATATATATATATATATATATATATATATATATATATATATATATATATATATATATATATATATATATATATATATATATATATATATATATATATATATATATATATATATATATATATATATATATATATATATATATATATATATATACATATATATATATATATATATGTGTGTGTGTGTGTGTGTGTGTGTGTGTGTGTGTGTGTGTGTGTGTCTCTGTACAAATATATATTCCCCTTAGAATGTCGAATTTCCAAAACTTCAAATTTCATATGGTCGAGACTATATGATCAAAGTTTTGAAATCTCGAAATTCTGAATGGAGATCTGCATACAGCATGGAACGGGAGATTTCCCTTTTCCTCTCTGTAGTGCTATCTTGGAGTTGGTATAGTTAAGTAGTGGGGGTGTGGGAAAGTGCAGGGAGGGGGTTGCATTGAGAAACATTGAGAAACTTGGTTTTGTAGATTTTTTGGATTCATTTCAGAGTTTCAAGATTTCAAAACTTCGATCATATGGTCTTGACCATATGAAATTCAAAGTTTTGGAAATCTTACATTCTGAAGTGAATATAAATATATATATATATATATATATATATATATATATATATATATATATATATATAGTGTGTTCCTAGTTATGACCTCTAGAGATAACTGAAATATAGTTCGTGAATGGTAAGGTTAATTTAAACACTAAATGTAATAAGTAATTCAAAACAAGAAGCAGATCATCTGGCTTAAAATGGTCCTAAAGGGCAGACAGCGTAGCAGTTACCTATGAACCTATGACTAATTTATTTGTTTTTGCATTATCCTTCTCTGTTTCCTGAACAAGTGGTATTTGTTCTTTCCCTCAAAATGAATTGTAGTATGATCTGATTGATCTAAGGCCACAAGGTTATACTGCTCCCCATTACATCAGTGCTAAGCTCATTTGCTGAGCAAATGTCTGCAGATTTGGCTAGTTTGCTTAAGTCCTATCACAGAGTTTTGTGCACTACCTTGCCAGTTATGCAGAACTTTTACCTTTGTTAAGGAACTGGCTGGAACAACTAAAAATGTGTTATTTTATTTTTACGTTTGTAGTTATACCTACATTTATTATTGCTGTTTTTGCTAAAAAGATTTATTTTTCTTTTCTTTTCCTTTTTTTCCTTTTATTTAAACAAGAACTTTGTTAGGAAAGATTATTTCATACAAATAACCTGAAAGCTATCGGAGTTATAGGATTTTCTTTCATAGTTATACAAAAGGGACAAATTCAAAAAGCTTTGCAACATAAGTGGTAAGGAAATTTGCAAAGTAAGTGGTCATGCGCAAGGTGCATGTGATTTGGAAATGCAAGCTCTGTACTGTAGCTAGGCCAAACAGCAGAGTCAGGCGTATAATAACATAGTAATGAGCAACATTCTTAAAATGAGCCTCTGTGTGTGTGTGTTACTGGAGCAAAACAAGATGGCAAAGTGATTCATAAATGTATAAATGTCACCCAATTGAGCTGCACATACTAAAAATATGAACTCAGCCAAATGGGCATATTCAAATTTTGGAGATTATTAAGTAATGCTAGAGGTCACCACAGCATTAATAAATATGTATCTGCAAAAGGCTCTTGTAACCGCTGCCATGCCCAATGGTGTGCAATGTCACCCCTGAAAGTGTCAAGTCATTTGACAGAACTTCACATTTTATGGACTCCTTGACACCAATATTGTGAACTGGTACTGTCTTGATAAAAAATAATCACATGACATTACAACTGACCAAAGTGAGTTTTCTTATTAATGTTAAAAATTGTTTTGCTACTGACATATGTGCAATGAAAACATCAGTCAAATGTACTAACTGAAATTTGTATCATATGCACTGCACAAATGCTGTGAACTGTGCTGAGTATGCGCTCATGGGTCTGTATCCCATTACATATAAGAATCCTTCAACCCAGCTATTGCTTTACCCTTGTAATAGCACTGTCAATACACCTTACCAAATACAGTTAGGAGTGTGACAAACATACAACTTATTACAACAACAGGCTGAATAGCAGATAAAAGCAGATTTTGTACAAATGAATGGACTTATAAAAAAATAAAGCTTACTTGTACAAGAAGAGAGATTTTTTTACTGAGAATTTCAGTACCTCTTCCATCAGGATTATAACAGGAACCTCCTTTGTTAGGGCTGTCAAGGGCCAGAAGATGATACCAAAGCCTGGGCTGTCACCAGTGACACTGACATCCAACACACGCAGGGACACTGCCATCCACATTACATTGACATGAGGTGAAGCAGTCCTCACCTCCTAGACAAATAGGAATGTGAAGTAACACAGCAGGCACCACCTATATAAGTCATCCTAAATACTCATATAACCTTCCACTGCATGTCACCCACAAATTATACAAAGTGCTCTTTTTAATCTCTGTAGCCTCTGAAGGAATTGCATGGAACAGACAGCTCAACAGAAGATGACTGGACAGCCTAAGAGAGCACTGGGGTGAGTACAGTTGCTTAAGGCTGAACAACTTTTAACATTAACAGTAGTATGGATTTTTTCCCAAACAGTATACCTTTCATGCATCACTACCAGTTCTGTGATAACTGCCATTGATCAAAGGTCGCAGTATGAATGTTGAATATTATTAGTGTGCTTATGTATACATCCTGTAATATACTTGAAGCATAGACTTGTAGCATAGACTAGATTCAGACCTGCTGAATCTAGTTTTGTTTGTATAACTTGAGCACTAATCCAGGCCATCTTTTTTTGGAAAAGGTTCCCCTGCACCCTAGTGGCAGGAGTGTGCAGTTAGAACTTGTGTGATCAAAGACTGCTGGAACGGGGCTCAGTTTTTAGCTTTTTATTGGTTAATTTGTTCATTTTTTTTTAATCAATTTGCTTATTTGCTACTGTTATATTAAAAAAACATACACTTTATGCATCGTCGTTTAGCTAGGGTTAAACTATTCCTGGTGCCATAAAGTCTGCTCTTCAAATTTTCCCTTAGAACTAGCCAGTTTTTTAGTTTTAGCACTCAAATCTGTTTCTCTGAGGTCAGCACTTGTTCAGAACTCATTATAAGCACTAAATAAGTTACAAATTACTACAGCACTCAACTTGCCTTACTTGTCTAGAGGAAAACAGTTTTTAGTACTTAATAAATAAGCACCTGTCCAGGCATGTCTAAGGGTCAGCTCCCGGTGTATTCTCCTCTCTACCTGATGCATCTGGGCATCTTGGGGCAATGTAGCAATTGCCTCATGTACACAGACAACCCTCTCCTCCTACCACCCAACACTACAACCTGTGAGAGATGCACTTATATAGCAAAACTGGAAGCAAAGCTCTCTTCACCCAAGACTGCACTAGACAGTCAAGGGGAGAAGGTAAACACTTGCACCACACCACACTCATCACATAGTCCCTCAAAACATACACCACCAAAGCACACGCATAGAAACACAAAACACACAACTACATTCATGAAGGCTGTCAATAAAAATCTGCTCAAGCAACAGAGACCTCCAAAGCAGAAATGCAAGCAACATCCACCCCCAGACACAACCCAAATGACACATAGTCCACAAACTCAGTGTGCCACTCAACCACAGCCCATAAGGCATAACAACATACCCAACACTCTAGTCATATGTGACTCTGTAGTCAGGCACATTGATGTTCCACTCACCAGGCTAAATAAGGAGAAAGTTACTGTCAGCTGCCTGCCAAGTGCCAGGATCCGCCGCATAACGCATGCACTCAGTTCACTCCACAAGTACAAATATGACTCTGTCATTGTCCATGTTGGTGTGAATGACCTGAGATGTACCTCACTGGACTACATGAAAAGAGACATGGAGGAGCTCTCCGATCTTGGAGCTCAGGCAGGTATGACCCTAGCCCTGAGTAGCATCCTTCCATCACCCAGAATGATACCACAGTACAAGGATAAAATTATTAACTTCTACAATTGGATAAGCTTCTGGTGTCATTCTAAGGGAATCCAGTATCTGTCTACCTGGGATGACATGGTCAACAGACCATGATGCTTTGCCAGAGATGGCCTGCACCTGTCGCTCTTGGGATGCCGGATACTGGCTGAGGCTCTTGCCACCACTATAGTGCCTTTTTAGGCAAGGTTCAAATGACAAATTCACCACTGTAACAGGTACGAGCAAGCAAAATCTTAGGGTAATGCTACTCAATTCTAGAAGGGTAAACCTCAAAATGCACTCACTCAAGGCACTCCTTAAAATGGAGAACATCTACATCTGTGAAGTGACAGAAACCTAGTTCAAGGCTCCAGACATCACCCCTGCATTACCAGGCTATAATTCATGCCACACCTTTCGGCCACATAACCTGGACCAAAACATTAAAGGCAGAGGGGAGTCCATATTCAATAAGGATATCCACACCTCCAGGCTAACTGCTCAACATAATGCAGCTGAGATTATCCAAGTGCAACTAACTCTGAGCAGGACCGCAATCTAAATTGTAGCTTGCTACAGACCCTCACTATGCCCCAGGATTCCCACTCCTCATTTCTTGATACACTGGAAAATATTATGGTACAACCCAACACCCTAATAATGGGTGATTTCAACTACCCCACCATTAAATGGGAAAACTACAAATGTAACAACTCTTTTGCTCAATGTTTTCTGGAATTCATAAATTCCAATGTCTTGGATGAACTTATCCACACCCAACCAGGGGCAGCAATATCCTAGACCTGGTCATTACCAACATGGGCGACCGGTGTTCCACAGCAGAGGTCAATTCCTTGTTGGTCAGATCCGACCACAAGCTAATCACCCTAGATATCCACATCCCGCCCCCACCCCCATTAGGGAAACCACCGTAAAAAAATTTCTCCAAAGCCAACTTCACGCTTCTCAAGACAGAAGTGGCAAACTTCACGACACCCATGCAGATGGACAATAGAGGTACGACTGTTGAATCCTACACAAATGCACTTTATAAGCACTTACACAAGTGCATGGATCGTGTTATCCCTAACAGAACCAAGATGCTATCCTCCAAAAAAGGGAAGTCAATCTGGTGCTCCCCTGCCATAAACAAACTCTACAACAGAAGACAGAAACTGTTGTAAAAAAGAGTAAAATCCCATGATTGGAGGAACTCCCTGGTCAGCTTCAGTGAGAAGCTGAGATCCCTCATAAAATCCTTCAATGCTAGTTACAAAAACAAAGCCACCCCTGATTCTAAAGACAACCACAAAGCATTCTATAGCTATGTCAAGAATCTCAATGGCAACACTCAGATATGCTCTGAGTTACAGCACAAAGGCACTAGATATACAGAACCAACCGATATTGCCAACATCTTGGCATATAGTTTCAGTGCTAACTTTACCCACCTCCCCACCCCCTATAGGGCCCATCTCTTTACCAGAAGAATGCAAAGTTCCTGTAATCACAGCTGCACTGGTAAAAACCACACTCTTCAAAGCCAAGATCACAGCATCCATGGGACTTGACCACATCCCAGGCTGCGTTCTACATGAAAAACAGAACGAACTGGCACCCCACCTAAGTAACATGTTCAACCATAACTTTACCTCAGGCTTTATGCCCACTGAATGGTGCACAGTGACGGTTATCCCACTCCACAAAGGGGGAGCCACCACGGACCCCAGGAACTACCGCCCCATTAGCCTGATGAGCCTGGACTGCAAGGCCATGGAAAGTGTCATCATGGAACTTATAAACAAAGACACTGGTAATCTCCAAACTCTGGACCCCACCCAGTTTGGGTTTGTAAAAGTCAGATCATGTCTCCTAAACCTGATAGACATCTTTGAAGCAGTCAACAAAGCCATAGATGAGGGTAAGATGGTTCACAAAGCCTATCTAGATCTTGCCCAGGCTTTCAACACCATCCCCCACTCTGGAATTATAGATAAACTCACTAAACTAGGTATAAATCCCTATGTCACAAGATGGGTTGCCAACTGGCTCTCTGACAGAACCCACACTGTGAAAGTAGCAGACTCCAAATTCGACTTCAGACCAGTGACAAGTGGAGTACCACAGGGCTCAGTCCCGGGTCCTCTCCTGTTTATTTTATTTATTTATTTTTATTTTATTTATTTTACATTTGTTGACCGGGCTAGTCCAGCTGGATAATTTCCATTTTCAGTGGAGGCCCGGGGAGAAAAGCTCCACAATTAAAACAAGGTTAAACATTTAAGCAACAATGCATACATTTTAGTGTAGTAGAAAATACAGCGAAAAAAAAACAGGTAAAAAACAAATAGCCTAAGCTATATATTCATATTTTTTTTTTTTTTTTTTTTTTTTTTAGAACAGTACAGTAATTTAGTCATTTGAAATAGCAGGGAAAGATAGTGATTTTTACGTAGGGAGGTATGGCTGAAGAGCGAAGAAGTCATTTAGTCTGGATTGGTACAGGAGCAGAGCCAGAAGTTGTTAAGATGTAATAGAAGTTGTTTTTTGAAAAGTTGAAAGGAGTCTAGTGAGGTAATGTGTGAGGGGAGGTTATTCCATATTTTCCCTATGGAGTTTGAAAATAGACAGTTACCTGCTGAATTTGTAATTCTAGTTGTGGTGACTTGTATCTTTTCGACAGATCGCAACTGTTTCAAGTTTTGTAGGAGTAAGGAGGTTACTGAGAGCTGGTGTTTTTGTTGGTTGATAAAGAATGTTATGTGTAATTAAGAGTTGTTGATAGATAAGCTTGTTAGGTAGTTCTAACCATTGTAATTGTTTTAAGTTATTACAGTGGTGAGTTCTGTACTGGGATGCTGTGGCAAAACGGGCTATATTATGATAGGATGTAGTTAGTTTTTTCAGGTTACCTTTAGAGAGATTGGTGTAAATAGAGGAAGCATACAGTAGGGTGGAGATAAGATGTGATTGAGCTAAGGTGGTCCGTGCTTCTGGAGTAAGGAAGGGTTTTATTCTGTACAGTGAACCTATCTTTTATTTACTGCTTTTATAGTGTTATTGATATGACAATCATAGTTAAGATTATTATCAATAGTAACACCAAGCAGTTTGGTAGTAGAGTCTGGGGAGATAAGAGAATTGTCAGCTGCAGTAATAGTAAAATTTAGTTGAGGAGATTTGTGGGTAGGTGAGAATAGTAATAGTTTTGTTTTCTTGGAGTTGAGAAGGAGACATCTTTTGAGAACCATTGTTCAACGGTTGAAAAGGTAGATTGTGTGAGTGACTGGAGTTCAGATTGGGTGGGAGCTGTACAGATGATGGTAGAATCATCTGCATATTGTATGCAGGTAGTGTTATGGATAGATGATTGAAGATCATTAATAAAGATAGAGAATAAGAGTGGGCCTAATATTGATCCTTGAGGTACTCCTAAGGAGATAGGTAGTAGAGCAGATAGAGAATTTTTCCAGAGTACTGCTTGTTGTCGGTTTTCAAGGTAGGATGAGAACCACTTTAAGGAGGAAAAATCCAAGGCAAGTGAGTTTAGTATGTGTAGGAGAAGTTTATGGTTGACCATGTCGAAGGCTTTTGACAGGTCTAGGAAAAGAGAAGCAGTTAGTTTGTTATTATTACGGTTACAGTTTATTGTGTTAGTAAAGGAAAGTAGTGCAGTGGTCGTACTATGTGAGGGTCTAAATCCATGTTGAGTGTTTGCTAGTAGGTTATTTTGAAGGAGATGGTTAAGTAGTTGTTTGTGTATACATTTTTCCATGATTTTAGCTAGTGGCGATAATAGTGCTATTGGGCGGTAGTTAGAGAGGTCAGTGGATTTGCCTCCTTTATGTAAGGGTATGATGTGTGATATCTTCCAGATTGCTGGAAAATCACTTTCTTTTATGGATCTGTTTATTAGGATCAAAACAGGGTAGGCTATAGCTTTTGCTGCTACCTGAAGGAATTCAGCAGGAAGCTTATCTGCTGAGGGGTAGTGGGTTTAAGTTTTTGTAAGAGAGATTGTATGTAGGAGGTGGGTATGGGTTGAAGTTGAAGGGAAGGAATGACGTTGTTGGTGTTACTTAAGATCAGTTGGGAAGCATCAGGGGATAAATGGCTTGCTAGTGTTTGTATGGAAGTAGTAAAGAAGCTATTGAAGTTATTGGCTATTAAAGAGGGATTATCAGGGTCTAGATTCTGTGGGTTAGGTGTTACTATTTTACCTGGGGTAAGTAGATGATTGATAGTAGACCAGAACCTTTTTGGTTATTTTTTGTGGATTGCTGAAGTTCTACATAGTAGTTCTTTTTGTCTGAAATAATAGCATTTTTGGTTTTGTTTCTCAGCTCTCTAAAGGTTTGATAGTCTGTTGGAATCTACTTCTCTGAAGTACAGGCTAACACAGATGGTCTTTGGCTAATGAAGTTCACATTTGACTGCAAACTAGGAGCCATAATCGAAACTCCTAATGATGTGGACATCCTACAAAAGGGCCTGACTGAGACAGATGCCTGGTGTCAAAGCCATGGCCTCAAGCTCAATGCCAAAAAGTGCATTGTCATCCCCTTTGGTAAAAACTCTGTACTCATGAACTACCACATAGGCGGTAGTCTACTTAACACCAAAAGAATGATAAGAGACCTTGGGACACAGGTGGATAGTAGTCTGTCCTTTGATAATCACATCGCCACAGTAGTCAGGAAATCCTTCTACATGACACACCTCATCACAAAAGGTTTCTCATCCAGGAAAAAAGAGGTCATTTTTCCCCTCTACTTGTCACTCATTAGACCCATTATAGAGTACAAATCCCATTTTGGTATGTACCTCACAAGACATCAACAACAACTGGAAAGGACACAGCAATACCTCACAAAGAGGATTGCCGGCCACAAACAGATGCCCTACACAGACCGTCTCAAAAATCTCCAGCTTTACTCCATTGCATATCGCCTACTCAGAGGCCATCTCTGCCTAACACACAAAGCTATGTCAAACCCAGAGCTGTTAGACATGCTCCACTTAAAGAAATCCCAGTCCCTCCGAGCTACACGCACTAGGACCTAAACCTTGTCACCACAATAAACAGAACACGCTGGACAGATAGATTTCTGTCCCAGAGACGTCCCATACTCTGAAATAAGCTACCAATCTATATCAAACAAAGCTCCTCATTAGCACTCTTCAAGAAAAATCTTGATGATTGGATGGGAAATAGGAAATTCACCCTGGAGATCACATCTCTGGCTCTGCTCGACAGGGGCACAGGAAAATTATTTTTTGGGTGGCAAAAGCCAGGTTGACTTTTTAGCTAGGCTTATATAGGCCCTAGGGCCAATAGCCTAGTACCTACCTATGAACCTATGGACGAGTGCGTTAGGTTTTTAAGGCTGTGCTCCCCCATTGTGAAGATGGTTGCAGATTCATTCTATGTTTTATGTTATCTTAAAACATTTCATTTGAGGTTTTTGTCTCATTATGTTAACTCCAGCATTAGACAGGGTTATATGTGTAAGCAGCATTTTTGGATATGTGAACATCTGTGTCATAAATGACAGTTGTCAATATAGTTTTTCCTTTGCTTTTAAAATGTGAGTGAAATATTTTTCTGAGCAACATGATTTCCTTGTATCTGTACATTTGTGTCAGTCATCATTACTGTGTCTCACACTATGGAACACTGTTCTATTGCTTAGTAGCTCATCACATCAGTCCTTTCTCTGTCAGAATAAAAGTTATGATGGCTGGTGATTCAGGTCCTCCTCTCAGTTGTGAGGTAACAGCCTTGTTAAATTAAGAAGTGTTTGCTGGTCCTTCAGGTATATTAGTCTTAACTGTATCATATATAAATATATTCTGTAGCATAGCTAGGGTGGGATGAAAGGAGCAACAGCCCCAGGTGTAAAGTGTTAGGGGGTGCAATCTTTAATCCATCACCCTGATTCCTGGTTGCTGTTTAGTGCACAATGGCTTATAGGTTCATAGGTTCATAGGTTCATAGGTTCATACTAGGCTATCTGCCCTAGGGCATTTATAAGCCTAGCCAGAATGTGTTTGGCTTTCGTCACCCATTTTAAATTTATTTTGCTATGCCCTTTTTTGAGGTTAGCATACTGTGCCTCTGTCTAACAGTGACACAGAAGTGATACCCAGGGTAAACCTACGATCTCCCATCCACTCATCAAGATTCTTCTTGAAGAGAGTCAATGAGGGACTCTGCATAACCTGGACTGGGATTTTATTCCAGAGTGAAGGGAGCCTCTGGGTTATGAATCTGTCCCTTCTAGCATGTCCTATTTATTTCAGTGTTGAGGTTCAAGTCTCTCGAGCGCGTAGCTCGATGGGATTTGGATTTTCTGAGGTGCAGCATATCCATTAATTCCGGGTTGGACATGGCTTTATACGTCAGGCACAGATCGCCTCTGAACAGGCGGTATGCCACTGAGTAGAGCTGGAGTTTCTTTAACCGGGCAGCATATGGCATCTATTTGAACCCTTTGATCCTCTTGGTGAGGTACTTTTGGGGTCTTTCCAGTTGCTGCAGGTGTCTGGTAAGGTACATCCCAAAAGGGGCATTGTACTCAATTATGGGCCTGAAGAGGGATGAGTAAAGAGGCACGATGACCTCCACTGATCTAGATGTGAATCCCTTCATGATTAGGTGGGCTATATAAAATGTTTTTCTAACCACTTTAGCCACGTGGTTGTCAAATGAGAGATTGCTATCAACTTGGGTCCCCAGGTCCCTAATTACTTCTTCTGTACTTAATGGATTACCACCTATGTGGTAATTTGTGGGCACTTTGTTTTTGCCAAAGGGGATGACTATACACTTTTTGGCATTTAGCTTGAGGCCATGGCTCTGGCACCAGTTGTCTGTTTCTATGAGGCCCTTTTGGAGGATGCTTGTGTCGGCTGGAGAGTTGATTATGGCGCCCAGTTTGCAGTCATCTGCGAACTCTTCAGCCACAGTCCTTCCGTGTTGGCCTGTACCTCCGAGAAATATATACCGAACAAGAGAGGTCCCAGGACTGAGCCTTGTGGGACACCACTTGTAACTGGTTTGGAGTCTGACATGGCTCCAGCAATTCTAACCATGTGGGTTCTGTCCTTGAGCCAGTTGCAATCCATCTAGTGACATAGGGGTTTATATTTCAGCTGGTGAGCTTATCTATAATGCCCGAGTGGGGTATTGTATCAAAGGCTTTTGCGAGGTCCAGGTAGGCTGTGTGGACCACCTTCCCCTCGTCAATGGCCTTGGTGACTGTTTCAAAGAAATCAACCAGGTTTAAGAGGCAGGATCTGCCCTTAACAAAGCCAAACTGGGTAGGATCCAGTGTCTGTAGGTCCCCAATATCTTTATTTATGAGGTCCATGATGATCCTTTCCATAGCTTTGCAGACCAAGCTAGTCAGGCTTATGGGGCAATAGTTTCCAGGATCCGTTGAGGCACCACCTTTATGGAGAGGGACCACTGTTGCTGTACGCCACTCTTTGGGCACATATCCTGTAGTAAGGCTGAGATCGAACAGTAGTTTTATGTTTGGGTTTAGCTCTTCTTGGAGTTCATGTAGGACGCAGCCCGGGACACTGTCTGGTCCCATTGATGCTGTGTTTTTTGCTTTGAAGAGGGCGGCTCTTACCTGAGCATCTGAGATGTCAGGGGGCAGCACTCTGCTGGGATAGATATTTGCCCTTAAGCTGGTATTACATTTGCAGTCAAACCAAAGTGCTGTAGTACTCGTGTGGCATAAACTGTTGCAATTGCTTTATACATTGTATTAAGCAGAAAAGTTTAAAATAAAAAAAAAATACATGTTTATTCTTTTTTTTTTCTGTTCTTTTCTTTTTTAATAAAACCAGAACTGTAACTCTGTGTGTGTCGTTTAAACAGTCTGTAGCAACTGCAAGCATTTTGCTACAATTTAAAATTAAAAAAAAAAAAAAAAAATAGCTGAGTTTTGTAGCCCTCTGTGAGCCCTTGTTTAGAAAATTGGTTTCACATTGCATTACGATTAGCATGTGATTTATCTGCTAAACATATTACTGGTAGACTGAATGTTTTCGATAACAGTTTGTCTTATCTTAAGTTCTATAGGCTTCTGACTAGTAACAGAGGCAGCGGTGCAACTGTTGGCAGTTCTGTAAAAGGTACGGAAGATCGGCAGTATGTAGTGGAGTGGTTGGTTCTGCAATCTTCGGATGCTTTTACCAGGAAGGCTTTTGGTTCAGCCTTCATGGCTTTTTTTTCCGATGGAGCACCACCAGTGAGATAAAGAGTATGGTCTGATGGCTATAAATATAATATATAGCTGGCAGTTTGATAAGTCTGTGAGGATAACAGGGTGCATTAGGTGCAGCAGCAACATTTTTCAATAACATAGTCTGGGCAAAGAGCAAGTTAATCTTAAGGGTGGTAAATGGCTTGGAGTTCTTGAGATGTTTAGTGCTGGACAAGTGTTTACCTAAAAGGAGATTGTTGCTTTGGTTACAATTAAAATGATTCTATGCTATAACGTCATCAGCTGAACTGTATTTTATGTGGTCCACATTGAAAGTTTTTCTTTATGTAGGTGCTTTGCAGATTAGTAAGTCTACATGGTGTGAAGGTCATATACTTGGAGAAGCCATCTTAATTTGGCTTAGGATGTTTCAAGACCGATCAGCTTTCTATGTTTGGCAAGCATAGTTTCATTGTTCAGCATATGGACATTACAGTTTCTTGTGAGGCAATTTGATGTAATTTTGAAAAAGGCATTGCCAGCCAAGGTATTGCAGATGACAGATACCCATCTCATTCATTTCTTATTGGCAGTGTTTCAGATGTAATATATGAAAGCACGTCTATTGAGATGAAACATAGGCAGGGCAGGTATTTTTTGTATGCTTCTAGGTTTTATATAAGGTTATTGTGGTAAGTTACTTCAGTTTGTTATTGAGGCTGCTTGTTTCTTTTGTTTTACAAGATGAATACAAGTCTCATCTTAGGTCATTCCTGCATATTTTGGATGGTTAAATCAGCTTCTATTAGATCTGTTGGAAATTTCTTGTGCTTTGATCCAGGGTACTGCAATAATTGGTGGTACGGTAGTTGTTCATTATAGATGATGTTTTCCTAAAGGCTCTACACACAAATGTACTGGTAGTGCATTTGGGGGGAAGGTTTTGAGTTTGTTTTCCAAGTGCAGGCTATTTTGTTTTGAATCATTTAGGACATGTCACTACTCCAACAGAGCTTTACAAAGGCTGTGATATTTTGGTCATGTATTATTCCAAAGTTATTGTGGTTGGGAGTAATTGAGATGGTTGTGATTGAAATGGCTAGAAGATCCATCAATCGCCATGTGGCTAGGATGACTACTTCATTATTTTTTTTAACTTTAAACCATTGGGATTTTTCTGGCAGAATCTTGGTATGCTATGCACATGATATATTTGAGTGAGATTATTTTGGATCGTTTAAATGTGCAAATACCATATTTGTTAAATGAGATGTCTTCTGAAATCCTTAATAGCAGGAGGTATTAGTTCAGTAAAGATGCAAGGGGAACAGACTTCTTTTTAGGCAGCTTGGTGGGCTTTTGGTACAAGGATCTCCAGTTGGAAGGTGGTCTTCTCCTTTTTTGTTCCTGCGTCAAGAGAAATAAGTATGAGCAATATAAGATGCTGCCTTGGAAAGGCAAATTTATTGAGAGATTATCAGAAATGGACTTTGTGTTACTATATACTGCTGTGGTGCAGATGAGCAACATGAAATACCCCTGTCAGCTCATGGATGCTACTTATTGTACAGTGCAGGTGAGTGGCATGAAAACACTCCTGGTAGATAAAGGATGTTTTGACATACTAGAGATTTATACATGATTATTAATGGTTCATATGCTTGCATAAAATTTGTTGCTGGCAATAAATCTGGTCTTAATGCAAGCTGAAGTGCTTAGTCTGTTCCAGACATGGGTTCATGGGCAAAGATTGTTTGCACTGAGCAGATTTTTATCCTTGAATGCTTATGTTGGTTTGGTTGGGATTGGTTGGGGTATGGATCAAATATCAAGAAGGGGTGTTTGGTTATTTATTCAGACATGTGTAATGTTTTAGGCTGGAGATAGAGAGCAGGAATTTAGGATATAGAAGGGCAGGGCTGTGAGCAGGATGGGAGATAATTCTAGACTAGGGTGAGGGAAGCAAGGAGGTAGCATAAGATGGAGCTGTTGGAAGTTTTGCCCCTTTATCAAAGATGAATGTGAAACCTACCCATCCTCCTATATACTCTAGCTTAGGTAGAGCTTTTAGTGCTAGGGCTTCATCTTGGGTGGTGATCTTCCCCCTTTTTCTTTCCTGGGTCAAGAGAGGTAAGATTGAACATTAGGAGTTACCGCACTCCAAAGATAAAAATACTGAAATATTACATAGAATATACTTCATACTGTATTGCTAAGGTGCAGGTGAACAGTATGAAACATACCTGCCAGCTCAAGGATCTTATTTATTGCTTGGTGCTAGTTAGTGGTATGTGACTGTTCCTGCTAGATCAAGAATGTTTTCACATATTAGTCATATATATATGTATATATATATATATATATATATATATATATATATATATATATATATATATATATATATATATATATATATATATATATATATATATTGTTATTAAAGGTTTATCTGTTTGAACATAATTTATTGCTGACAATAAAGATTATTGTAATGCTAGTATGAGTGTTCATAGGTGTTTACTAGGCTAATGAACACAAGGGCCTTTTTAAGTCTAGCTATGCATCATGTATTCTGAGCAGGGGTTCATTGACAAATATAGAACATATATGATTAAAGTATAAATGCACCTAGGCTCCCCTCATCATAGACAAAACTGCAGTGTGATCCCATTAACACATGTTCAGTAACTTATGCTTTCTAAATAACAACAAAAATGTTTCACAGCTCTCCCCATACACAGGCCCACACACATGAGTCCATACACAGACACACACACATGAGTTCATACACAGGCCCACACACATGAGTTCATACACAGGCCCACACACATGAGTTCATACACAGGCCCACAAACATGAGTTCATACACAGGCCCACACACATGAGTTCATACACAAGCACACATAATACACATGCTGTGGAAAGGAAGCTCTAATTTTGAATCATTATCATTATCAACACTGTTTTTCCCATTTTATACATGGTTGGGTTGTCCCTTCAGCTGTCTCCATGTTTCTCAATTAAGTGTACTCTCCTACCTTCTTTGATGTTCTTGCCTGCCTGTTGCATGTCTTCTGTCATGCAATCAATCCATCTTTTTTGTTGGATGTCTTAGTTTCCTCTTACCTTATTCCAGTCTTTCTCAAATCATCTTTACCAGACTATGTTCAGCTTTCCTGCACATGTGCCCAAACCATTTGTTCTCTTTGACCTTCCCTGTAATTGGAGCAACGTTTGCTTGTGTTCTGATGTTCTCATTACTTTCAATGCCTCACAGTGCACATCCTACCATACATGTAAGGCACTTCATCTCCACCACCTCTGGCTTCCTCAACTGACTGGGCCTCACAGCCCAGGATTCTGTACCATATAGTAGTAATGGCTGCACCACTGCTTTGCACACTTTATGCTTCATCCCCCCGGGTTCTAGCTTTGACCTTCTCGTTCAGACTTCCCTTCTCCTCAAACACTCCTCACAGATATGCCAGACTGTTAACCTGTTCCTTAACTTTTATCTTCTTCTGATTTCACTCTGAGCACTGCTCATACTTTTGTCATTGTGTCCTGGTACACAGCCTACAATAACTTTACCAGTGTTTCTGGGGCTTTGAACCATTACAGGACTGCCAAAATCACTTTTATTGAGATTTTGTCATATGCCTTCTCCTGGTCTAGGAAAGACCAACTGGATTCTTTCCTTGTCTCTAGCTACTTCTCAGCTATCTGTCTCAATGCAAATATTGGGTAAGTTGTGATATGAATACAAACTGCTCATCTCCCATCCTAATTTCTACTTACTTGTGTATTTATTTATCAGTCACCGCCTCTAGCACTTTCATGGAGTGTAACAGGAGTTTGATACCTCCATACTGCTCAAGTTGTGAATATCTCATTTGCTCTTGTATGCTGACACTAGAATATGTATTGTCCTGTTATCTGGTATATACCTTTCCCTCCATATTGTGAATCACAATTTGTGATGCGTATATCCTCAGTAAATGCCATTTCTCCTCTAATTCACCCAATATCTTAATCATACATGATGTGACCTTATCTGAGCCTGCTGCTTTTTCTGACTTCATTTTCCTTAGTGTTGATCTTACTTCTTATAGGGTGGGTCTTATTCCTTTTTTATTGTAGACTGAATCTGAGGCAGTACCTCTGTTTGTTTTCGTCATTTATATAAGTACAACTTTCATCTGCCTTTGATGTCCTGTGGACTGGTGAGCAGATTGTTGCTGTCATCACTTGAAGGGTGTATAATACCTTTTAACCTGCCATCTCTAAAATATGGAACACTACTTCTCATAATGTGGAACAAATGGGCAAAATAACACTTACCAACACTTACAACAACTTCAATAAGGAAGCTGACAAGATGGGGAAAATGTGTTTCTTTTTACTTATGCAATGTTATTTTGATAAATTAATATGAGTAATTATTATTTACTATGGTTCTCAATTCAAAAAATCTTCATACTAAATGTGGGACAGACTCATTCTGTGTGGAACAATGAAGAACATGGACTTTCTAAGACTCAGAATGAGGAATGTTCCACATAATGAGGTACACTTGAGGGCTATGTGGTTAACTTTCTGGAATTGCCTTGCAACCTGATTGAGATTCCTTGTCCATCTGCTGAGTCACTTTCCAGAAACTGTTAGAGTGCCTATAATGCCTTGTTCTTTGCTACCCTTTCTTCTCTCTTAGTCAACTTGTTAGCCAACCAGTATTCATTTTTAGCCTGATCTGTCATTTGTATCACCCACTTTTCCTGTACACCTTGCTTCTTTTGATAACTTTCTGGACTTCCCATCACCAGATTCCCTTACGTACCTACTTCCATACCTGGTACAGATGCATATTTGTTCTGTAGTTTTCACACATGTTGTTTTGAGAAACTGCCTTTCTTTTTGAACTCTGCATATTTCCTCTTCTTTCTGAGTAAGAAACTCTTATTATGTTTGTTGTGAAAATAATGAAAAACAATAAAGAAATATTATGGAAAAAAAAAAAAGAAACTCTTATTATGTGTATCAGTACAAAAATATGCGGAGAATTTCGAGCATGTGGAAAAAGGTGTATCATAGTCATTTGTCTAATACAGTCAGTGAAGCAGTCACTGTATATATGGTGCAGTGTTATTATTTGAAGCTGAACTTATTTTCTAATAAAAGTCTGTTTTCTTGTAGGTAATGTAACAAGCCTAGGTTACTAAAGAAAAAAAATCTGAGATTTTTCTGGGATAGGGAGATGAGGTAATCCGTAGTCATATCAGTCAAACATATTTCTATTTTTATAAACAGAGGTTCTCATAGAACCTTTCCAGACTGAAAGATATTTGTTCAAATAAGGTATGTATTTATAATATTAAGTAAATGCTACCAAAGGAAAAAAAAATAAGAGGCAAGCAAAAAGTTTGTGAAATAATTCATAACTGTGAAAAGCATGCAGACTGATTACAGTTAAAATATTATCATCATCTTATCTAACATCTGGAATATGTTTGATAATCCACATTGCTAAGCAAATATAATACAACATAGTTATTAAACTCCTCTGCATTTTTAATATAATTTTTCAAATTTACATTGCTTACATGAGCTGTCTTCTTATCTCTGATTTACTTAGAAATCTTAAACATATGTTAAAAAATATTAAAAATTCATAAGTCCATTTCAAGCATAGGTTCAAATTACAGTCTCTTTACTTTTTAACTCTCATAAGAATTGCTTTAAAAATAATGTAAAATCATGCATTATTTGTTTGCTTGTTTGTTTATTTATGTATTTATTTTTTTATGTATGCATGTATGTATGTATTTATGTATTTATTTAGTTATTTAGTTATATTGGTCTTTGTTAACTAGGATAGGATAACTGAACCATGTCAAAAAGTTCCATTTTCAGCAGCAGTCCAGGAAAAAAAACTGCAACGATAAGATTAGGTAAAACGTAGTATGAAAAAAAAGGGATGTATACTGTACTAGAAGCGGTGGTGGTGCTGCAGTAGCGTTGTCACCTCACAGTAAGACGTTGTCCTGTTCGATTCTCAGCTAGAGCGTCTTCTGTGTGGAGACATGCGTGAATGGGCGTACCTTCGTTGAAGGTTGTGCATCAGAGCTGGCAACTCGGCACATAAAAATCTACTGCCAATCATTAGCGGACCGGAGTTCCACTGTGGCGACCCCTAACCGGGAAAAGCCGAAAGACACAACAACAACTTAAGTATACTGTACTACAAGCAACTAGAGTACACATTCTGACATCACTGTATATACACACTCTTGCATTTTCAAGATTTATATTTTTTCACACAAAAGTAGTAATCTTATTATCGTGGCCTGTTTTGCACCATGTAGTGACAGAAAGAAATGATACGGTAATACAGAGTTAATATCAGGTTGTCACAGGACAGGTAAAACAGACAAGTAGAAGTACACAGCACAGCACTGAGATGGTGTTTAATTCTGTGCATGATTGCCAAGTTAGTTTTGGAGTGGAAAGAATGTTTGAGGTGTAAGAAAAGCAGTAGGATTTGTGTATATAACACAGATTATCTTTAACACCTCCCACCATATTTTGTTTAATTTTTATAACTGATTTTCCATGAGACAAAAAATTACATCCAGAGATTTTTGTCATTCTTTTAATAGTCCAGCATGCAGAACAAAAGATTTATAAGGCTAATTAACATGTTCATTTAAATAGTTGAGTTATTAACAGCTGTGAAACTTGATAAAATGTGAACTACCCAAACTACATAAATGTACATTTGCAAACTAAAATGATCCACGTCATCTCCACACACAAGTACAAATCGTTCAAAAGATAAAAGTTGAAACATCCAAAAGATAAAAATAAGTAGTATTTATTAAGTGCTTTCCTCCTAGTACACACATCTTTTAGACTGATTCATAAATCAAGAAAAGTAGCAACTCGTTTTATGTAAAATAAACTTTTTATCACAACACCATATTCACATCATCACAATAACCCTTCAAATTGCATTACTTTATATTCTGAGTAAAGAGTATGCATCCTTAATTGTGTAGAATCTAGGCTGGGAAACTGAGACTTGTTAGTATTAAATTCTTGTTTCTGTTAGATATCTGAATGATAAAAAAAATCTAGATAAATATTGTCATATATATGTGAAGCACTGATAATAAAAATAATTTTGCAAATATCCATAGCAACTATATTGCTTGTCTGCAGGTCACAGAGGTCAAATTCTCAGAAGGTCAAATCCTTGAGTCACAAGAAAGAGACGTGAGAATGTTAATGACTGATTTGCCTAGGAAAGCACTGCTGCTGAGGATTCAATGTGTGTGGAGGCAGTTGTTCTTTTTTATAGGTGGTGGCATCTCTTTTAACTATGATGAAGTTGATACAGATGCATCTACAAACTATCTATATGTATATATATATATATATATATATATATATATATATATATATATATATATATATATATATATATATATATATATATATTTATATATATATATATATATATATATATATATATATATATATATATATATATATATATATATATATATATATATATATATATATATATATATATATATATAGGTTCATAGGATGCCCAGAGGCCCTTATAAGCCCAGCCAAGAATTTCGTCCATCTTCCCTCAAAGTCAACACCTGTTTCCCCTGTCCAGCAAGGGACACAAGTGACATCCCAGGGGTATATTTTCTATTCCCATCCAGTCATCCAGGTTCCTCTTAAAGAGGGCTAGAAAGGTACTCTGCTTGACATGGAGAGGGAGTCTATATATTAGTCTACCTCTTTCATCGAAAACACACTTCAGCGAAAGGCACGTTCGCTGATTCCACTTTAGCAAAATTCCACTTTAGCGAAACAACAGTTAACAGACACTCACATCACCAAATATCACATCGGTGAGTGTTCCCAAATGACCAGCAAACCCAATTGTTATGTGGAGTATGGGAAGGGAACCTTTAATGTTTACATCACTTTTTGTTATAGATCATGGTACAGTGAGGATAAGTGAATATTTCCTTTTCCCCACTGTAGTGCAATCTCAGAGTTAGTATTTATAAGTAGCAGGGGTCTATGTTTGTTGTATTTGTTTTTTTTAATTGTGTGTTAGAATGAGATTCACATATGTGAGGCTCAGTTAACTGTTGTTTCGCTAAAGTGGAATTTCGACAAAGTGGAAATGTGTTTTCCATGGAAAGAGGTAGACCATATATACAGACAAAATTATATTTACATATCTATATGTAATATGTGTGTGTGTGTGTGTGTGTGTGTGTGTGTGTGTGTGTGTGTGTGTGTGTGTATATACATATATATATATATATATATATATATATATATATATATATATATATATATATATATATATATATATATATATATATATATATATATATATATATATATATATATATATATACACACACACACACACACACACACACACACACACACACACACACACACACACGCACCATAAATATATGGATATACTCCCTAATGTTGATTGGCCAGAACATTGACTTCCAAATGTCAACACGTTAACATAGAGACCAAAATGTCATCACTACTGTCCTCATGTGCCAAGGACTTTATACAGATAGATAGATAGATAGATAGATAGATAGATAGATAGATAGATAGAGCCAAAGCAAGTTATGCATTTGTTTATATTACATGTTTAATTAATTGATTAACCAATACTATGCTGAATCCTATGCACAGATTGTAACAAGGGAAAACCATCTATAAAAATTATTGTGCCAGATTCATATTTAGAAAGAAATGTGGTCTATACATTTTTTATTTATTTACAGTTTGTACCGGATAGTTTTATAAATCAAAGTCTATTTTTAGGGAATGCCCATTGCTTTCTTACTGATTAGTTGCAATTTGAATAGCTTATATACCTCTCAACTGTCACCTTCGATAACCACATCGCCACAACAGTCAGGAAATCCTTCTATGTGGCACACCTCATCACGAAGGGCTTTTCATCCAGAAAAAAGAAGGTCATTGTCCCACTGTACTCATCCCTCATTAGACCCATTATAGAATACAATGCCCCATTTGGTATGTACCTCTCAAGACATCTGCAACAACTGGAAAGGCCTCAGAAATACCTCACTAAAAGAATCACAGGCCTAAAGCAGATACCCTATGCTGACCGCCTTAAAAAACTCCAGCTATACTCTGTCGCATATCGTCTACTCAGAGGCGATCTCTGCTTAACATACAAGGCCATGTCAAACCCAGAGCTGTTGGACAAGCTACACTTAAAGAAATCCCAATCCCTCAGAGCTACACGCTCCAGGGATCTAAACCTTGTCATCACAATAAACAAAACATGCTGGAGGGATAGGTTCCTGACCCAGAGACACCCCAGACTCTGGAATAGATTGCCCATACATGTCAAGCAGAGTGCCCCTTTGGACCTCTTCAAGAGGAACCTTGACGATTGGATGGGAGAAAGGAAATTCACCCCAGTGATCACGTCAGTCGCCCTGCTAGACAGGGGTCCAGGAAAATAAATAATGTGGGAAGAAATAGCCAGGGAATTGTTATGACTAGGCTTGTATAGGCCCTAGGGCTGATAGCCTAGTATCAACCTATGAACCTATGAACCTATGAACCTATGAACATTTTTGCCTCATATTTTTGATCAGTTTCTCATAAAGTTATGATTTTCTGGTAAACCATTGAGGACTGAAGTCATTAAATAATGATAGACATGAGAGTTTCAGACTTCATAGCTACAGAAAATGCATGCTAAAGCTAAACTTGTTATTTTAGCAAATTTATGTTTTTTATTAGAGCAATATTTAAAATGTGTCCTTAATTTGGATTTTTGCGTCCACATTACTTTTTGGTTTTGTCTGGGTTTCTTGCAATGACAGGTTTAGAGGTGTGACAGGATATCAAATTATTCTTTCTGTAAATAGTGTTGTTGGGTGATTCCTTGAAAGAAGTATATATGGAGGAAGGATGTGTACAGTGTGTGAGACTGGCTCTATGGAAAGCAGAGAAGCAGAACATAAAGGTTAGCACCCTCAGATTATAGTGACCAATATGAAACTGAACAAAACAAATTGATAAAATCTCTGTCTCATTAGCAGATGCATTAGAATCATTAATGTTTGTATATTTGATGAATCTGAAAGCAGGGAAACTAATCTGGAAATAACCAAGAAAGCAAAGAGGTCTTATGTAGGTCCTGAGACACTTAGCATGAGAGACGATATCAGATGCCATCAAGGAAGTTCAGAGATTACGTAGATGAGCAGGATGACGCATAGAGAGAATGAGATCACTTTCTAAGTGTAGCTGTCATTGCTGTGCAAACCAGCATAATAAGGGTGGTTACAGACATGTGGCTGAGATAAAACTGATGGAGCAGAAAAGAAATATAATTAAATGAAGTATAGCAAACCTGTTTGTGTAGGGAGAAGGGTGGTTCTGAAAATATAGTTTTCATGAGATGAATGAGAAGTATGTACTAAACGTAAGAGATTGGTTACAGATAGAAGTCTTGAAGAGCAAACTCAAAAAGAAACAACAGATGTAAGTGACCGTGAGAAGGGGGCTATGAAAAAATGTTACAATCAAATGGAGAAAAGGAGATGATAAGTGAAATAACAGGATCTAGGGGAAGAGATTATGCAAAACAGAAAGAGCAGCTTAGACATAGTTAGATGGTAGAATGTCAAATCTGTATGAAGGATAAGGAGTGAAAGAAAGAACTGTAATCAGTAGGAAACCAGACTAAGTGAGGCCAGATCAAGACTTAAAAAAATATTGTTATGCACAGAGTGTAAAGTCAAAGTCAGACTGAAGGGAAAAGTACAGAGGATCAACCTTGTGCTGAACATGTGGAACAGATCATAAAGATTATTTCCAGGCATGCTAGGGCTGCATGAATATCCACAGGAGTTAATGAATAGCGATAAACCTATGAAAACAAATATATTAGGACATTTAATATGGAGGATTTGTGTGTTTGGGACAGCTAGATAGCTAATGGTGAACAAAATGTACAACAGAGTAAACCAGATAAAACTGCTCCTTATAGTAAACCTGGTGTAAAAGGAGATTAACATGTATTGCATAGATAGTCAGATGATTTTTTAGCAGTAAGTCTGCTTTTGGACATGATTGAGATAATATTTCTAAGTAATGAAGAACTGAATTAGAACTGTGGCTGACTGCTTTGTATGAATGCTTGTATTGCTCAGGCTCTGGATTGCATTGCATAAGTGGAAATTCCTTAAGATTCCAAGAGCAGGATAAGTTATTTCTTACACTTATTTCACTGAACTGCACTTCTGAAATGCTTATAATTGTGCTATACAGTTGATCTACAACATTTTGCACTGTTATAAAGCTTTTTTTTAATGTTTCACTGCATTTATGTACTGTTTTACACTGTTTTAACATTACTTAACTGTAAACTGCTTTTTCATACTGAGAGTTGTATTTTCTGTTTGAGAGTGCTCTATCCAAGCTTTTCTGTGCATTTTTGATTGTCTGTTTACAGTTAAAAGCATTCTCAAGTCTGCTCCTTGATCTGCTTAAAACTTTCATTTAGTGGCTACAGCTAGGAACTGTAATTTATTTTTCCCATCCACCCTCCCTAGTGTTGTGTGTTCTTATACTTGATGGCTTTACAGTTGCCCGCCCATACTGTATATTTGATCTGTGACACTCCTCCCAGTCTAGTGTCATTAGTTCACTCAATCTAATAGAGAACATTTGTGAAGGCCAACCCACTCAGATTCTTAACGTTGAATTAACTTCTGTTCCAGCTTTCTCCATTTCCACTTTACTAAAAAAAAAAAAAAATTCTACGCTTGCTTCCCCCCTTTCCTGTGGCAGGTCTTGTCCAGATATGGATTTGCTGTGTCCAGGACTGTTTGTGAGCTCATAAGCCCCCCCCCCACACTTAACTGGGGTTAAACTATTCCTGGTGCCATAAAGTCTGTTCTTCAAAATTTCCCTTGCAACAAGCCAGCTTTTTAGTTTTAGCACTCATCTGTTTCTTTGAGCTCAGCACTTGTTCAGAACTCATTGTAAGCACTAAATAAGTTACAAATTGCTAAAGCACTCAACTTTCCTCACTTGTCTAGAGGAAAACAGTTTTTAGTACTTAATAAATAAGCACCTATTCAGGCATGTCTAAAGGTCAGCTCCCGGTGTTTTCTCCTGTCTACCTGTTGAATTTGGGCATCTTGGGAGAATGCAGCAATTGCCTCATGTACACAGACAACCCTCTCCTCCTACCACCCAACACTACGACCTGTGAGCGATGCACTTATATAGCCAAACTGGAAGCAAAGCTCTCTTCACCAAAGACTGGCCTAGACAGTCAAGAGGAGAACGTAAACACTTGCACCGCACCACACTCATCACATAGTCCCTCAAAACCTACACCACCAAAACACACACACACAGAAGCACAAAACACACACCTACATTTGCGGAGGCTCTCAGTACAACAGAGACCTCCAAAGCAGAAAAGCAAGCAACCTTCACCCCCCCAACACAACCCAAATAACACATAGCCCACATACTCAGTGTGCCACTCAACTACAGCCCATAAGGCATAATGTACCCAACACTCTAGTCATAGCTGACTCTATAGTCAGGCACACTGATGTTCCACTCACCAGGCTAAACAAGGAAAAAGTTACTGTCAGCTGCCTGTCAGGTGCCAGGATCCACCACATAACGCACGCACTCAGGTTACTCCACAAGAAGTACAAATATGACTCTGTCATTGTCCATGTTGGTGTGAATGACCTGAGACGTACCTCCCTGGACTAGATGAAAAGACACATGGAGGAGCTCTCTGATCTTGTAGCCCAGGCCGGTATGACCCCTAGCCCTGAGTAGCATCCTGTCATCACCCAGAATGACACCACAGTACAAGGACAAAATGATTGACTTTAACAACTGGCTAAGATTCTGGTGTCATTCTAAGGGAATCCACTATCTGTCTGCCTGGGATGACATGATCGACAGACCACGCTGCTTTGCCAGAGATGGCCTGCACCTGTCGCCCTTGGGATTCCGGATACTGGCAAAGACTCTTGCCACCCCTATAGTGCCTTTTTTAGGCAAGGTTCAAATGACAAATTCACCACCGTAACAGGTACAAGCAAGCAAAATCTGAGGGTAATGCTACTCAATGCTAGAAGTCTAAACCTTAAAATGCACTCACTCGAGGCACTCCTTAAAATGGAGGACATTGACATCTGTGCAGTGACAGAGACCTGGTTCAAAGCTCCAGAGAGCACCCCTGCATTACCAGGCTATAATTCATACCACACCTTTCGGCCACCAAAACCGGACCGAAACACTAAAGGTGGAGGCGTGTCCATAGTCATTAAGGATATCCACACCTCCAAGCTAGTTGCTCAGCATAATGCATCCGAGATTATCCAAGTTCAACTAACTCTGGGCAAAACCGCAATCCAGATTGTAGCTTGCTACAGACCCCCCCACCATGCCCCAGGAATCTCACTCGTCTTTTCTTGATACACTGGAAAATATTAAAGGACAACCCAACATTCTAATAATGTGTGATTTCAACTACCCTACCATTAACTGGGAAAACTGCTCATGTGCCAACTCTTTTGCTCCACGTTTTCTGGAAATCATCAATTCCAATGCCTTGGATAAACTTATCCACACCCCCACCAGGGGCAGCAATATCCTAGACCTGGTCATCACCAACATGGGTGACTGGTGTTCCACACCAGAGGTCAGCTCCTCGTTGGTCAGATCCGACCACAAGCTAATCACCCTACACATCCACATCCCGCTCCCACCCCCCCATTAGGAAAACAACTGTAAAAAATTTCTCCAAAGCCAACTTCACGCTTCTTAAGGCAGAAGTGGCAAACTTCATGACACCCATGCAGATGGACAATAGAGGTACGACTGCTGAATCCTACACAAATGCACTTTATAAGCACTTACACGAGTGCATGGATCATGCTATCCCTAACAGAACCAAGATGCTATCCTCCAAAAAAAGGAAGCCAATCTGGTGGCCTTCTGCCATAAACAAACTCTACAACAGAAGAAAGAAACTGCTGCAAAAAAGAGTAAAATCCCACGATTGGAGGAACTCACTGGTCAGCCTCAGTAAGAAGCTGAGATCCCTCATAAAATCCTCCAAAGCTAGTTATGAAAACAAAATTGCCACTGATTCTAAAGACAACCACAAAGCATTCTATAGCTATGTCAAGAATCTCAATGGCAACACTCAGATCTGCTCTGAGTAACAGCACAATGACACTAAATATACAGAACCAACTGATATTGCCAACATCCTGGCAGATAGGTTCAGTGCTAACTTTACCCCCCTCTCACCCCCTAAAGGGCCCATCTTTATACCGGAAGAATGAAAAGTTCCTGTAATCACAGCTGCAGAGGTAAAAACCTCACTCTCCAAAGCCTAGAACACAGCATCCATGGGACCTGACAACATCCCAGGCTGCCTTTTACATGAACTACAGAATGAACTGGCACCCCACCTAAGTACCATGTTCAATCATAGCCTCACCTCAGGCTTTGTGCCCATTGAATGGCGCACCACAGCTGTTATCCCACTCCATAAAGGGGGGGGTCACAACAGACCCCAGGAACTACAGCCCCATTAGCCTGACGAGCCTCGTCTGCAAGGCCATGGAACGTATCATCATGGAACTCATAAACAAAGACATTGGAGATCTCCAAACTCTGGACCACACACAGTTTGGGTTTGTAAAAGGCAGATCATGTCTCCTAAACCTGACAGACTTCTTTGAAGTAGTCATCAAAGCCATAGATGAGGGTAAGGTGGTTCACACAGCCTATCTAGATCTTGCCAAGGCATTTAACACCATCCCCCACTCTGGAATTATAGATAAACTCACTAAACTAGGTATAAATCCCTATGTTACAAGATGGGTTACCAACTGGCTTACTGACAGAAACCTCACTGTGAAAGTAGCAGACTCCAAATCAGACTTCAGACCAGTGACAAGTGGAGTACCACAGGGTTCAGTCCTGGGTCCTGTCCTGTTTGGCATCTACTTCTCTGAAGTACAGGCTAACACAGAAGGTCTTTGGCTAACTAAATTTGCACATGACTGAAAACTAGGAGCCATAATCGAAACTCCTAATGATGTGGACATGCTACAAAAGGGCCTCACTGAGACAGATGCCTGGTGTCAAAGACATGGTCTCAAGCTCAATGCCAAAAAGTGCATTGTCATCCCCTTTGGTAAAAACTCTGTACCCATGAACTACCACATAGTCGGTAGTCTACTTAACACTGAAAGTGTGATAAGAGACCTTGGGACACCGGTGGACAGTAGTCTCTCCTTTGATAATCCCATCGCCACAGTGGTCAGGAAATCCTTCTACATGGCACACCTCATCACAAAAGGTTTCTCATCCAGAAAAGAAGAGGTCATTGTTCCCCTCTGCTCATCACTCATTAGACCCATTATAGAGTGCAATTCCCCTTTCGGTATGTACCTCACAAGACAACAACTGGAAAGGCCACAAAAATACCTCACAAAGAGGATTACTGGCCTCAAACAGATGCCCTACGCAGATCATCTCAAAAAACTCCAGCTTTACTCCGTCGCATATCACCTACTCAGAGTCGATCTCTGCCTAACATACAAAGCTATGTCAAACCCAGAGCTGTTGGACATGCTCCACTTAAAGAAATCCCAATCCCTCTGAGCTACATGCTCTAGGGACCTAAACCTTGTCACCAAAATAAACAGGACATGCTGGAGGGATAGATTCCTGTCCCAGAGACTTCCTATACTCTGGAACAGACTACCTATGTATGTCAAACAGAGCTCCTCAATAGCACTCTTCAAGAAAAATCTTGATGATCGGATGGGTAATAGGAAATTCACCCCGGGGATCACTTCTGTGGTTCTGCTTGACAGGGACACAGGAAAATAATTTTCTAGGGCGGCGAAAACCAGGGTACCTTTTTGGCTAGGCTTGTATAGGCCCTAGGGCCAATAGCCTAGTACCTCCCTATGAACCTATGAACCTATGAGTCTTAGATGATGGCATGAATGGGAGTGTGGAAAAAAAGACAACGAAGAAGAGAATATAAAAAAATGCGGGAATATAGTGGTGACACAGTAAAGTGGCAGTCTAAGAAGGTAAGATGAAGTGTCACAGTACCAGGTTAACAAGGGTGCATGGAGAAATATGAGGATGAACAGACAAAGGTAGCAAATAAAGACTAATTGTTTGCTAGGGTAAGACAGGGAGATGGGTTGATGGCATGTCAGTAGTTGACATAAGGAGCTCTTTATTATACTATTTGGGAATTACAGATGGATGTCAGTTGAAACTGAAGAAATATGAGGGGACATTATGTAGAAATCATTATGGGCTGGGTAGATAACTGGAGAAAAGCAAAGTCAAGACAGGAAAAGGACTGATTTAGTTGTGGTGAAAGGGTGCGAGGAAGTATATGAGAGGGTACTCTATATTAGAAGTTGTGGATTACATCAAAAAACCTACTGAATTATGATGGTGGTGGGAGTTTGTTTAGAATGAATGAATGGAAGCAGAGTGACCAGTGTAACAGTGATATAATGTAGTACTTATTTCTGATTTTAATATTTCTTTTTTCTATCATTTTCAGAATGTATGTCATGACTGTTTAACCGCTGAAATGTTGTGGATGCACTCTTGGCAGACTGCTCAAGTGTGTATTAATTATTTCTGAAAATTGTAATTAAAACACAAGCATACAAAAATGTTACATTGAATATCTTGCTTTAGTAGTACAAAGACCATTTGCAGAGAAGCAAGTAATAAAATGATGGGAATAAAATTAGAACGAAAACTGGAATAATCCAAATTCTCCAACCTTGAACTTATTATTACTAACATATCTGACTCCAGCTCCAAAATTCTGCTTCCATTCTGCAGTGGCTAGTGTCCCATCACCATTTACAATTAAGAACCAGTCAACCAAACTTCCACATATTCTAAAATAATTTAGACCTCAACCAGGCATTAATATTGACAGTCTTTCAATGATTGCATAAATGGTTCCCTGTATTCTTATTACATGATCTCATCTCTGCTGCCTCAACTTTAAATGATTTTCTTTTTCGGTTACAAGCTATATTCTCTCCACTTATACACAGATTATATAAATACACCAACATGGACTGTCTATCCACTGAAATTAAACATCTACTCAGAGAGTGTGTGTGTGTGTGTGTGTGTGTGTGTGTGTGTGTGTGTGTGTGTGTGTGTGTGTGTGTGTGTGTGTGTGTGTGTGAAGGAGGTGCCTGTGCCAACATGATGCACAGACTGCTGGAGGATATAAGCAGCTGAAAGGGCTTATTAGCATAGTGATAACGAGAGCATTGGAGAAATGCAAATTAGCCAATAATGACATCTCTGAATCACTTTTAGCACAATTGTGTGCACTTGACTTACCTGTAGTTGGTGGTTTTACATGGCCACAACTGATTTCTCTGAACACCAGCCCTAGTTTAATCACTCAAATATCATACAATATTATTGCACAGTGGCAACAATAAAACAGATGAAAAAAATCTGTTTGATAAACTATAAGGTCCAAAAAATGTTTCCACTGATGTAATGTTCATAATTACAATACAAGATAAAAAAAGGAGACTAAAACAAACTGCTGAACACTAAACATTCAAACAAGCATTCCAAAATCCAATTCTGGAAACCTTTGTGATATCTGGGAGACACTTTATATCTTTAATATAGTTTGACTGAAATCCATTTCCTCAGGAAACAGGAAATAATGTTCACTGGAAAAAATATATCACTTATTTCCTGTTGTTCTGATAAAAGCAAACCAGAACAGCTCTTCATTTTAATGTCTGCAATCAACTCAGCACCAGTTTCAGGCTACCGATGAGGACTAGTGTCTCCTCCTCACCTGGGATCTAACCATGCTTATCCAACATAAACAGGAAAAGCAAAACAGAGTAAGCATCCAGACTGGCATACACCAACATGAATAAGTGAATACTCCGAGTATTCAGAATGTGAAGTAGGAATAACTTAAAATGTAACCCAAGACCTTGCTAGTCAGCCTTCTGCTGTCAGCTTGGATGTACTTGGCAAGCATAGTATTCAGCATGCAGTCGCACCAATGATCGGTACCTCTGAAGCATAACTTCTGCCTCTCTTGACTCTCATTTTCCCAGTCAGATCACTGCAAAACACATCTATCTCTGGAGGTTAAAACTGTAATTCCTAGGTCACTGAGCTCCAACAGCATACCTTGTGACACAATCTTCTTCTTTAAACTGCTGCCAAAAAATGTAAACAAAAAAAGGAAATTTTCCATTTAATATATGCGTGTGCGTGAGTGTGTACATTTGTGTATCAGTATGCTTTTATATATGTTTGTGTGTATGTACGTGTGTGTGTGTGTGTGTGTGTGTGTGTGTGTGTGTGTGTGTGTGTGTGTGTGTGTGTGTGTGCGTGTGTGTGTGTGTGTGTGCGCACGCAACTAAGTACATTTGAGTATTCAGGCTTTTGACTTGGGATCAGACTTAGACATTTATTTAAACATCCTACAAGATTGTCAACCATGGCAGGTATTACATATATATAATGGTTTACTATTGAATTGTCGAACCTCACTCGGTCGACTGTTGTATTGTCGAATGCATTAGGTTGGAAACGGAATTGTCGAAGACATTATAATCATTCGAGGAACGGTTTTACCATGGGTCGAGGTAGGGAAGTTGGTTGTAGTAGGGAAAAATACTGTACACCTACCTCAGCCCATGGTGAAACCGTTCCTCGATTGATTATAATGTCATCGACAATTCCGTTTCCGACCTAATGCATTTGACAATACAACAGTCGACCGAGTGATGTTCGACAATTCAATAGTAAACCATATATAATGTCTCAGGCAAATGAAATATAATTTAACTTACCTAACTTCATCTACTGAAGACATATATTTGTTCTTAGTTTTTTGTTACTTTTAATTTCAGTCTGTACTATGTTTCTGAATGTGGCTATCATAAAACTAATGTTATTCCTTTTTAAAAATGTCAACAAAGTTCTGAGATTTTGAATATTGGCTAAAACCTTGTGTACCCTCATGTTGCCTTCTTTAGGCATTGCCAACCTAATGACATAGCTAATGCAGCCCAGGAAAATTTGAAGCTGTTCCTGTTAAATGCTAGGAGTCTGTTCAAGAAACTCCACTGCCTGCAAGCTCTCCTTACCTTGCAAAATGTAAATGCCTGTACAGTTAGTTAGACAAGGTTTAAAGCAGTGAAGAGCACCACAACAGTGCAGCACTACAACGCCTTCCTCACATTTAGACCACCTACAGCATAGGAAGGGACAAGAGGTGGAGGTGCCTCTATTTACATTAAAAAACAAACACACCTCAAGGCTGATACATCAATATCGAGCTCTTGAACTTTTTTCACAACAACCTTAGACAGAGTCCCATGCCATATCCTTGCAAGTTAAATGTCCCTCTCTGTGACCCAGGAAAAACTATAATACATACTTAGATGTACTACAGACACTCCTCATTCAACCTAATACCATACTCATGGACAATTTTAAGTAACTCAATGTAAGCTGAAATCATATATAATCTTTAATATGCAGGTCCAACGATTCTTGAAATTTGTAAATGCAAACATCTTGGAACAGTTAGTCTTTATGCACACTATGGACACAAACATTTTTGACCTGGTCCACAGAAAGATGGCAGAACATCGCACCATCCCTACTGTAATATTTTCTCTAGTCAGGTCAGACTGTAAACCTGCCTCCTTTTGAAGTAAATGTAAAATCAGAGGCAGCAGCTATCCCTGGAACTTTTAGAAATTATTCTAGGGCAAACTTCCTACTACCACAAAATTTCAACCCCCTCCCCAAGTCCTGAAAATACCACTGCCTATGTGGAATCATTCACAGAAACCCTGTTTAATCTTATTAACAACTGCACAGAGACAGCTGTACTTACCTGGAATAAGCACAAGCTGCCCTGATGGAATGCCAACATCAGTTGGTTGTATAATAAAAGATGGAAATTTAGGACAAAAAATTAGAAGTTGCATTGCCCAGGAAGGTTACAAAACCCTCATCAGCCTAAAGAATCCACTCAAGGGGGAAATAAAGTCCATCAAAGCCAAATTTGAGGTAAAATTAGCTTCCTAGGCAAATAACAGTTACAAAGTTTTCATCAGCTATGTCCATAACCTCAAAGGCAATACATAACGATGTACCAAATTAATTGTAAATGACACCACCCACCCAAAGCGGAAAGATATACTAAACCTCCTGACCAACAAATTTAGCTCCAGTTTTACCCACTCTGCACACTAGATGTCCCTCAGGAAATATCCACACTCAGTACTCTCTGACCTATCACTAGAGAGAAGGTGATCAAAGAGCTCTCCAAAGCCAAGAATCATACATCGAAAACGTCCTAATAATGTCCCAGGATGCCTCCTTAATAGCATGAAACATGAACTATCAGGACCACCAGAAATGCTATTTAACCACAATCTCCAAACAGGCTTCCTGTCAAATGAATGAGGGCTGCAATGGTTATCCTGCTGCATAAGGATGGGCCATCTACAAACCTGGGAAATTATTAACTCATAAGCCTGACTATCCTAATATGCAAAGCTATAGAGAGAATAACCATGGATTACTTAAATGATAACATAGGTAACTTACAAACTTTGGACCCAAATCAGTCTGGGTTTGTCAAGGGCAAGTCTTGCCTTCTCAACCTGGTGGACTTCTTTGAAAAGTTCAACAATTCAGTTGTCAAGGGCAAAATGGTGCATACTGCCCACCTTGACCTGGCCAGGGCATTTGACACAATATTCCTCTTGGGTATTGTCAAAAGGTTTACTAAACTATCTGTAAACTCTTCCTACATCCCTCACTGGATAGCCAACTGGCTTACAGACAGAACCCAAGAAGTTAGAATAGGGGAGTGTTCTTCCACAAAAAGGCCACTAACTAGTGGGGTGTCTCTGGGTTTCTACTTCCCTCAAGTAAGGGCTAATGCAAGGGCATTAGGCTATCTAAGTTGCAGATGATTGCAAACTGGGTGTAGTCATTGAATTCCTGCCAAAGACACAAATATCCTTCAAGAAGGCCTGACACAGATTAATATCTGGTGCCAGAGTTATAGTCTAAAGCTCAATGCTAAAAAAGTGCATCATAGTATTTTTTAGAAAGGCAGCCATGCCAGCAAACTACTAAACTGAAAATACACTCCTAATAGCAGACTCTGTAATCAGGGATTTGGGATTATATGTAGACAGTGATTTGGCACACGATCATCATATGTCTATTCTAGCTGAACAAATCATTTTGTGCAGCACAACTTATAAACAAGGGTATGGCATCTAGATCCAAACCTGTCATTCTTATGTGTATGCGACTAATCATTGAGTATAATTGCCCCTTCAGTATGTCCTTGACTAAGAATATGCAAAAACTGGTGTGTTCTCAGAGTTTCCTCTCAAAAACAATAAATGGTGTGGAAAATAAGCCCTAAGTAGACCACCACAAAGCCTTGTCCTTAAATTCAGTCTACTACAGGCTGCTGAGAGGTGACCTATGCCTGGCCTTCAAAGTATCCTCTAATACAGCTCTTATGTACCTGTTGCACATACATAAAGCAAATAACGTCAGGGCCACCTGATGTAGGGATCCATACCTTGCCTGCAGGATAAATAGTACATGATGGAGGGACAGGTATATGTCGCAGAGGCTCCCCTTCTCTTCAGCAGGCTTCCCTTCCATGTGAAGTGGAGTTCAACTCTGCACTTATTCAAGAGAAACTTGGACTGGGAAACATAAATATACCCCTCGTCTGACACCTACATCTCTATTAGAAAGAGGTAGATTGTAAAGGCTCGGCTACCCATGCCAAAGTATATATACTCCAAGAAAACGCTTAGGAACCAAAACCTATGAAATTTTACTGAGAAGGATGGCTAGGCTTAAAATGGCCCTTTCATTTGATAGCCTAGCACTCTGCAATGATACTATGAAATCTTCAGTCAGTATCTTCTTAATAACATAATAATCTCACATTATTTTACTCAATAGTGAACACTTCTTCCTGTTATAAACTGAAAAATTTGATAATCCAGTCATGTTTTCACTAAGTATCTCACAACATTGCATGGACTGCAACTGCAAGCAGCTTTAAAAACTCATTTTCATTTCTTTGAGTGGACTGATGTCTTGAATGGTCAAAGTAATGGCAACAGTTATATGACTGTTTAATCCCCACATTTTCATCATCTGGAACAAATCTTGTCTTTCAGGATTAAATTTCAGCGGTCCAACTTCTCCAAACCATTATTCCTATAGTAAGAAATGAGAATCACAGGAATAGTACAAGCAATTTAAAATGTAATAATATATAACATTAGATTTGTGTGCCTGGTGGAGAAGAATAGTTAATTATATGCACATGAAACACCTTGCTAAAAAATATATTGCAACTTGCAAATAATATATACACATTGTATGTGTTATTATTTGTTGATATAATTTTAATAAAAGCAGCTAGTAAAAATGCTATGGGATTTATTATATCCACCTGAGCTACCATTGCCTCTGGCAGGCAAGATCTTGGTTCAGCATCTCATCTGAAGAATGATACCTCAAGCATGCAGCACCTCCTAATGTTGCACAGCAGTTTAAATAATGGATCATAAATCCAAACATTAGTATGGGGATAGAAACCAAAGTCTTCTAGTGCTCCCAGTAATGGGTCAATATTACCTAATCGAAATGGCTAAACATCGAACACCATTTCATCAACCACTAAACATCGAACTACATTTATGCGAATATCCAATTCAGCGATTTTTTTTTTCCCCGAGGGAAAAAAATTGCTTGACCAACCAGAAACAGCACACCACTTCAAACATTGCAAAGTGAGGGGCTTCACCCCCCCCAACTAAATATATCAACTCCGAGATCGCACTATGGTGAGGAAGAGGGCAAATTCATGAGTACGGCCAAGCAATTTTTTCCCTAGGGAAATAATCCCTGAATTGGTCATTCACATACATGGTAGTTCAATGTTTAGTGGTCGATGAAATGGTGTTTGATGTTTAGCCATTTCGATTAGGTGATATAGACCCCCAGTAATTACTTGATGAGCCACTGACACTTGTTATGAAACATGAATGACTGAATTAATCTAAAGTTCATCTGTAATTATTATACAACATATAAAATATGTTCAAATTCATTACATAAGCAGATGATTGATGCTTTTTATAGAATGCTGCTGACATGGAATCCAGACTTGAAAAACAAATTATTATACCAAAATATACAATGTTAGCTGCATTGTTGCTCTGGAATACAGTACAAGAGTACATTATCATTTGCTTTCTATCTGTAATAGATATGAGTACTTTATTATTTATTTTCTAGCTGTAAGTGCAGTGCAGTGGTGTGATGTGTAATATTGCCACCTCACAGCAAGTGGTTCTCCAGTTTACTTCTCATCTTAGGTGCATTCTGTATGGAGTCGGCTTTTTATTCCTGTGTTTGGATGGGTTTTCTCTGGGTGCTCGTTTCCTCCACATTCAAAAGACATGCATTAGGAGTACTGGGGACTATAAACTGCCCATAGACGTGTATGCATGTGTGCATGTGTGTGCGTGTGTGTGTGTGTGTGTGTGTGTGTGTGTGTGTGTGTGTGTGTGTGTGCACGTACGTATGCATGCATGTGCGTATGTGCATGTGTGTGCAAGCATGTGCGTGCACATGCGTGTGTGTGTGTGTGTGTGTGTGTGCATGTGCATGTGTATACGTGCGTGAGTGTGCGTGTGTGTGTCTGTGTGTGTGTGTGTGTGTGTGTGTTTATGCGTGTATGTGCGTGTGTGTGTGTGCACGTACGTATGCATGCATGTGCGTACGTGCATGTGTGTGCAAGCATGTGCGTGCACATGTGTGTGTGTGTGTGTGTGTGCATGCGCATGTGCATACGTGCGTGAGTGCGTGTGTGTGTGTGTGTGTGTGTGTGTGTGTGTGTGTGCGTGTGTGTGCGTGTGTGTGTGTGTGTGTGTGTGTGTGTGTGTGTGTGTGTGTGTGTGTGTGTGTGTGTGTGATACAGAAGGAAGTCCTGGAAACCTGTTTCCATCCCACCCCCCCTTTTGCCTTGAAAACTCCAGAGATATCAGTGACTGTCTACATGGGATTACTTTAAGTGTCAAACATAACTTGTAAGAGAGCAAGGAAGTAGCAAAAGGGGGGTCATGGTAGAGTTAAACAGAAAAATGTAAAGAGAGTACAGACTTTAGTTACAATTGAACTGTGTTAGTAAATAGAGGGGAGGGTTGACATAAAGCCATATTATATCTATTGTAGTGCATGAATCTTTGTGCTTATACTCCAAATTTGGGAAAAAAGACAACTTTGTTAAGCTCCTTTCTTAAATAAAAAGTGCTTAATGAAATTTTACTAGACATATCTCAATTAGGCTGCAGCATTGCATTAGACCACAACAGTTGCCAGTGTTCATCAACACAAAGCAGCATCAAGATGCTAAAAGAAATTGTAAAGCTGCAGTACATTTTGCTGTCTCACACAAATACACATACAAACCATGGCAGTAAACTACCTGATAGCTTTCAAAGACAAAAACATCACAGAGATACAACAAAACTTCACCAGGAACCAAAACTCACCAAAACAAATTACTGGAGGAGAAGAAAGCACGGATCAAGGCAGAAGTGTTATGTCCCAAGGATAATCAGACAACAAACCACAAAATGTATGTGTGGTACTGCAAGGCCAATGAACGCTCCAAGGTACGATAAGTATCTTTATTAACATAGAATACAGTGCGTCGACCTAGGTTTCGTCCGACTCCTCGGACTTCTTCAGAACCATCACAGAGATACTTAGCTGCTGGTTGTGTAGCAGTGCTGAATGTTTTTTTTTTTTCTTCCTCCTTAATCTGGTCACTGTCCCTACTATCAGTCCCCAATTGGCCCATTTGTTTTTCGTGAAGGAGCCAATCAGGCCGAAAGTGTGAGGTCACCAAGCTGCTGGGCATGAAAGAGCTTACTAAAGTCTCTAGGAGAGATTGAAATTTGCTGAAGCCCATTAATACCTTGAGTAGAACTCACTGTTTGACTCCATCTCTGACAAGCAAGAGGCAAGTGTTTGGGAGTGGGTGAGTTGGCAGTTGGGTGACCTAATCACTCCACCTGTAGCTCATAATCCAGATGGCTAATTTTCCTATCCCCATAATGGCTGCTCTAACCACAGGGAAGAACATGATCACTTACTTGAAAATGCCTTCCTAGGGCTAACTAGCATAATGCAAGATATCGCTCTTGCAGCAGGTACTCAGTGTATCATAACTCAGTGGTTGCAATGCCTGGAGCTTCCATTAGCTGTCACCCAGGTGGTAGACGAGGGTTACATCCCCAAGATAGGCAAGCGTACAGTGGCCTCTCACTCACAACAACAACAACAACAACTCTCATTTTCCCCACTCATGTACCAGTGTCTAAGCTGCTATTTAAACACAGGTCTTGCATTGTAAGTGTTTTATGACTTTAGAAGCTTAAAACACCTTGTACTCCTGCACTTTTTTTCTGTAACTAGCATTGCATTGGAGCAGCCAAAGCTTCATAAACTAGAAAAAACTGTGATCGAGTCTCTCTGATCATAACTCACCTTTTATGTGCTCTCTGCACTAATGCTACCGTTCACTTCAGGAACAAAGAGAAGCAAAGCTTGAGAGGACAGTTTTGACATCCATGTGGAGAACATGTCATGACTTGAAATAAATCTTGTCATCCATATTGGCAACACATAACATGATCAGAGATATGCAAGTAGTTCACTATGTCTAGCGAAGTAGCTGAGACAGAGTGTATCATAGTGATGAAAGATACTTTTCAGTATTGTTTTGATGATTTCTCAACTTGAGTGTTTACTGTTTTTAAGAGTAACATCCAACTGACAAACTTTATTCAATATAACATGGGGTATATTCTACTGCAGGATAGATGTTCATAGGTTAGTACTAGGCTATTGGCCCTAGGGCCTATATAAGCCTAGCTATAACAATTCCCTGGCTATTTCTTCCCACACTATTTACTTCCCTGGAACCCTGTCTATCAAGGCGACTGATGTGATCCTCGGGTGACAGGATAACCAGCAAAAAATAACCTAGGATAATAACATCAGCACGCCGCATGTATTGTCTATTCGATATCAGTTTGCTTACTTTGGAATACTATTATTTATTTAACATGATCTGTCACAAAGCTGTATGATTACCAGAACAACAGTAAAAGCCATTTTGGAAAAGAATATCAAGACAATTTCAAAGTGGGTTCCAAACTCTATCCACAGAACACACTACAGTAAACCAATAGTGAAAAGATATAGGGGGAATTTAATAAAGCCTACATGGACTTTTTTCCATGTAGGCATAGTGGCACACTGCTTACATGAAAGTAAGCAGGTGTGCGATCCAATAAACAGTGCTGAGCGGCACGCACTAGTGTGCCTACACGGAAGTATCCATGGCATGCAAATCACCTGATACGCAGGTGAATTGCATGCAAATGAGGGAGGTAGAGCAATCCAGAAAGCAGATAGGTAGTTCTGCAGACCCATGTTGGTGTCTGTAGTGTACAGGGAAAAATTCCATGTACAGGATGTAAAAAGAAAAAAAAAGTGCCGTAAAAGGGTAGGTAGATGGGCAGAAAAAGCATAGCAGACACAGATATGTGCAAAACTATCCACTGTTTGTCCAAAACTGTATGGAAAATAATATAATTTTTTTTTTTTTTTAACAATCAGGGTATGTTTGTACTGCGCACCCAGTGTGCAAACAACCTGATATAAGGAAAACAAAACAGTGTAGAAACCAAAGTTATTAGTATGCGACAGTAATGCTTTACAGGATCCAGCATGGAGTATCTACAATGGTGGAATGGTTCCATTGCTAAGGAGGCAATGCCCAGAACCATGTTGTTTCCAGGTTATGTGCACAGAGCCCTATGCAAATGAGCTGAGGTTACTGAATAGCACAAATGGGTATCGCTGTCCTCAGATCCCATCTGTGTAGGCACAGAACCATGTTGGTGTCCTCAGAAGAGGTAGCTGACATCAAAGGGGGTGAGGGGGTGTGTCTAAAGACTTGTAAGCTCATTGGAGCTCAGTGGCACCTGTTTGAGCGGGGAGCTGCTGTGCTCAGCAAAGGGGTATGTTTCATCGGGTTTGAGCATGTTTGCAAGGCGGGTCACCATGCCCAGCGTGACCTTTCATGGAGGTGTGTACAATGACTGCTTTATTTACCTTTGTGGCACATTTTTCCATGTGTGCTGCAGTGCTTTAGGAAGAAGGCTGTTGCAAAAAAAAAAAAAAAAATTGGCTGAGAAAGACAATGATATCTTAATTACTGATGACCACTGTTTCACTTAAACTAGGGACATTAACAGTCCTTAATGATGTACTTGGCAAGTGGAATGCATTATAGGTAGCCAATCACATAGGCTGCACCTACAGCAGAGCACTATAATTACTGCATGCACCCTACAATCTAATTTCACCCCCATACTCTGCACCAGTGGAGTACACACTTGGGAGTTTTAACTGAAGGAATGCTAGGGGCTGTTGCAGGTCTGCTACATCTGTATGTGCTACATGCTGAAGTCAATGCTGCTGGTGCTGCTTAAAGTAGGCCTAGACAGAGAAGGAGAAGAGTGTTTAGGCCCAGAGTAACCTTCCAGGAGCTACATGAGATGGAGATTGTAGAGCGGTACAGCGTGGTCAGGGGCATACTTCAAGAAATCACTGAGCTCTGCTGACCCCAACTCAGACCCAGAGCCAACAGAGGGGAACCATCCTAGTGGAAATAAAGGTATGTGTAGCTCTTAGTATAATAGCTACAGGTACTTTCCAAAGACCAACTGGGAAATGATGAGGGTCTTACAGGAATCAGCATCCAGGGTACTCCACCAGTTCCTGGATGCCATGCTACCACATACCAGTGAGCATATTTATTTGCCCGTCAACCCTGAGGTGAGGAGGGCCAGCAGTATGCAACACTTTGACCATGTAGTACACTACCCTAAGGTACTGGGTGCCATAGATTGCATTTGTTACACATCAAAGCACCACTCAGTGAGGAGGGTAGAATCTACATCAACCACAAGGGGTATCACTCCATCAACTGCCAGGTTGTGTGTAATGCCCAGGGCATTATCATGAATGTGTGTGCTGGCAGCCCTGGCAGTTATCACAACTCCATATCTGACATACATCACTGCTGTATGAGATGTTTGCTAGGGGGACATCCGACACAGCCATTTACTGGGGGATGGTGGCTATGCACTGTAACCTTGGATGATGACACCCATCAGAAATACACAACCACCTATCGAGGAATGCCATAATGAGGCACATGCACAAAGTAGGAACATCATAGTGTGTGTTTGGGCTGCTGAAGCCATGGTTCCTGTGCCTTGATATATCCGGTGGAGCTCTGCAGTAATCTCCAGCCACATTTGCACACATGTTCACAGTATGTGCCATCCTACATAATATGATCCTGTGGAAACAGCTGCAGCAGGATCAGCAAAGGGAAGGGATACACAGCCCCCCACCAGTGCCTAGGTCACCACAGCCACACCCACAAGGGGAATCCAAGGAAGAAACCCCTGAGTTTGTCCCTGTAGGCAGACGCAGGCATGCCAAGAATGCCCTGGCCTTGGCCAAGAGACAGCACATAGCATATGCACTGACAACCTAGGGCCCTAGGAACTGACACCTTACTCTGACTCACATACATATTAGTAAAAATGATGCCAGCCAGCCCAAACAACCTCTAATTAACCATGTATTGGCTGTATATTGCCTGCATCAGACACAGTCAGCCCCGAACTACAGGTTTGACAACTGTACCAGTTCACCACTTGCAAGAGATACTAGCATATGGTAGCATATGTGTGGACCTGCCTCATGTATGCAAAGGAATATAGTGGGCTACTGGGCTACTTGGAGAGATCTAACAATCACTTAGGACAACAGGTACTCTGTCCAATAGTATGTGCTCCATAATATGCGCTAGGCCACATAGCTGCTAAATCCACTACATTATGCAATGGAGATGGCAAGCAGTGGGGTCACACGACAGTCTCACAACTGTCAATGCCAGTAGAGCATGGGCTGCTCATCCCCCACCACCAACACATCATTGTGCACATACAACTGCTGTAAGAGTACATCTGCAATGATATATCAGCAGACCAGCTAGTTCATTCCAGGGTTGTGACATAGAATCTGGCCACCTGTTCTATGTCTCACATAACACAGGGGTGACAATGTATGTCTGCATGCTGTTGATTGTGTGATTAATGACACATCCTTATCTGGCAGAATGTGTGGCTCAGTAGGCTAGGGACATTAGCATGGATGATGGTGTTAATGGTTTGAATCTGGCAGTGTCCACATCTTTTGCATATAAGGTAGTCATATGGTGGTGTCCCCACAGACTGTCATCTGTTACTGCATGAAAGCTGGATAAAGTCAGGGAGAATGGGGGGACACAAGGCCATAATTACAGACAGACATTCAGATGCTCAGATTTACCTAGAAGGTGGCAAGTATGAAAGCAGGTTTCATCAGTACAGCATATCTGAAGGATATAAGGTCCAACACTCAAATATTTGTCTATAGTTAGTACTATTCACTGACTGCCTTATACAACATTTTACTGGAGCACCACAAATATATGAGGAACAGGCCAGACATATGGAGTAAAATGCTGGACATTATGAAAAAACATGTACAGTGAGAGGCATACCTCAAAACTGTTGAGTTATGCCTCATATATTTGGTCTGTTGTTCATACAATTGTGGTTTTCTAGCAAATTAGTGGCACATCATGACAGACTGAAGTTAGAAATTAGTGAAGGACATTGGACTGTCAGACATTATACCCTTCAGACAATTCATGCTAAAGCTAAAGCATGTCTGTAAGTGCAATATGAAATAATTGTCGTTATGTTTGGGCCTTTGTCCCACCTTTACTAGTGGCTTTGTCCAGAATTCTTTCTGTATGAAGTTGAGAGGTATGGTGAGAGGTATACAGACTCTCACCCTGTCTAAAGTGTTACATCATGTACCCCAGTCACATATTAATTACAGCACACAGCCAGGGAATGCCATGAGCAATGTCAGGGAAGTGCTATACTGCAGAAACAGGTGCAGTTGCCAATGTCTGTAGCACACAAAATCCTGGCCTGGAGTGCAGGTAGCTCTGGCCTTGAGTCACCTTGTAAGTACTGAATAGCCCACTGGGATATGCTCTTGTACTTTGCCAACTTCAGTGTAATTCTGTTGCATCTTCCTCACAAAGACCTGCTATGTGGTAATACATCTGTACATACAGACAGCTGCCTTTACATATCTGTCTGACCCTATCCCCATTTTCACATGCCAGTGGTAGTGATCAGTATGTACCCCATATGGATTTAGGTTCATAGGTTCATAGGTAGGTACTAGGCTATCTGCCCAAAGGCATTTATAAGCCTATCCAGAATGTGTTGGCTTTCACCGCCCCCTTAGATTAGTTCCCTGTGCCTCTGTCCAGCAAAGCCATTGAAGTGATCCCTGGGGTAAACTTTCTGTTTCCCATCCACTCGTCAAGGTTCCTCTTGAAAAGAGTTAGTGAGGAGCTCTGCCTAATGTAGATTGGAATCTTGTTCCAGAGCATGGGAAGTCTCTGGGACAGGAATGTATCCCTCCAGCACATCCTATGTATTGTTGTGGTGAGATTTAGATCCCTGGAGCATGTGGCTCGAGGAGATATGGTTTTCTTTAGGTGGAGCATGTCCATCAATTCTGGGTTGGACATGGCCTTGTATGTCAGGCAGAGATCATCTCTGAGTAGGCGGTATGCAACCGAGTACAGCTGGAGTTTCTTCAGTTGAGCTGCATAGGGCGTCTGCTTGAGGCCAGTGATCCTCTTGCTGAGGTACTTCTGTGGTCTTTCCAGTTGTTGCAGGTGTCTTGTAAGGTACATCCCAAATGGGGCATCGTACTCTATGATGGATCTGATGAATGATGTGTACAGGGGCAATGACCTCTTTTGATCTGGATGCAAACTCTTTTGTGATTAGGTGGGCCACATAGAAGGATTTTCTAACCACTTTGGCAATGTGATTATCAAAGGAGAGGTTATTATCTACTTGGGTCCCCAGATCCCTTGTTATATCTTTTGTATTTAGGGGGCTACCACCTATGTGATAGTTTGTGGGTACTTTGTTTTTTCCAAAGGGGATGACTATGCACTTTTTGGCATTTAGCTTGAGGCCATGGTTTTGATACCAGGTATCAATCTCAGTGAGACCCTTTTGGAGGATGTCTATGTCAGCCGGAGAGTCAATTATAGCCCCTAGTTTGCAGTCGTCTGCGAACTTGGTCAGCCATAGTCCTCCTGTACTTGCCTGTACCTCTGAGAAGTATATGCCGAACAGGAGGGGTCCTAGGACTGAGCCCTGGGGAAAGCCACTTGTAACCGGTTTAGAGTCAGACCGAGCTCCTGCAACTCTTACCATGTGGGTTCTGTCCATCAGCCAGTTAGCAACTCATCTCATGATGTAGGGGTTTATGTTCAAGCTGGTGAGCTTGTCTATAATACCTGAGTGGGGAGTGGTGTTGAAGGCCTTTGCGAGGTCTAGGTAGGCTGTGTGGACCACCTTTCCCTTGTCTATAGCCTTGGTAACTGTCTCAAAGAAGTCCACCAGGTTTAGTAGGCATGATCTTCCCTTAACAAAGCCAAACTGGGTAGGGTCCAGTGTTTGGAGGTTCCCAATGTCTCTGTTAATGAAATCCACGATGATGCGCTCCATAGCTTTGCAGACCAAGCTAGTCAGGCTTATAGGGTGATAGTTCCCGGGGACCATTGTGGCTCCACCTTTGTGGAGCAGAATAACTGTTGCTGTACACCACTCGGTGGGCACATAGCCTGTGGAGAGGCTGAGTTTAAACAGTGTGTTTAGGTGAGGGGTTAGTTCATCTTTCAGCTCGTGTAGGACACAGCCTGGGACACCGTCTGGTCCCATTGATGCTATGCTTTTGGCTTTGGAGAGGGCTGTTTTAACCTGAGTGTCTGTGATTTCAGGGCCACTACATTCTTCTGGTATAGTTATGGGCCCTTTTGGGGGTGAGAGGTGGGTGAAGTTTGCACTGAACCTGTCAGGATGTTAGCTATATCAGTCGGTTCAGTGTATTTTGTGCCATTCTGCATTAACTCCAAGCAGATCTGAGACTTGCCACTTAGATTCTTGACATAGCTAAAGAATGCCTTGTGGTTATCTTTGGAGTCCATGGCAATTTTTCCTTTGAAGCTAGCCATGGATGATTTTATGAGGGAATGTAGTTTCTTGCTGATACTGATCAGGGATGTCTTCCCTTCTTGGGATTTTACTCTTTTCTGTACTAGTTTCCTTCTTCTATTGTATAGCTTGTTTATGGCAGGGGTCCACCAGACTGGTTTTCTTTTCTTGGAGGAGTGAGTCTTGGTTTTGTTTGGGATAGCACGATCCATGCATTCTTGTAGGTGCCCGTAGATTGCATTAGTAAAGGATTTTGCAGCTTGGACAGCGTTATCCTTTAGCATGGGGGCTTTGAAATTTCCCACCTCGGTCTTAAGTAACATGAAGTTTGCTTTTGAAAAGTTTTTCACAGTGGTTTCTTTGACTGGGGGTGTGGCAGAATGTGTATATCCAGAGTAATTAGTTTATGGTCATATCTAACCAATGAGGGGTTGACATCTGTTGTGGAACACCGGTCGCCCATGTTGGTGATGACCAGGTCCAGTATGTTGTCACCTCTGGTGGGGTTGTTGACCAGTTGATCCAGGGCGTTTGAGTTTATAAATTCTAGGAAATGTTGGGCAAGGGAGTTTGTACTTGAGTAGTTCTCCCAGTTAATGTTTGGGTAATTGAAATAACCCAATTTCAGGGTGTTTGGTAGCACCTTTATGTTTCCCAGTGTTTTCAGGAATGCAGATTGGGGGTCCTGGGACATGGTGGATGATCTGTAGCAAGCTATAATCTGAATAGCAGTTTTTCCCGTTGTTAGTTGCACGTGGATGATCTCTGAAGCATCGTGCTGTGCCGCTAACCTGGAGGTCTGGGTACCCTTGATGAATATGGATACTCCCCCACCATTTGTATTTCCATCTGGGTTTTGTGGCCAAAATGTATGGTATGAGTTGTAGCCTGGTAGTGCTGAGGTTCTCTCTGGAGCCTTAAACCTGGTTTCTGTTACTGCACATATATCGATTTTCTCCATACTGAGGAGTGCCTCGAGTGCGTGCATTTTAAGGTTTAGACTTTTGGCATTGAGTAGCATTACTCTCAGTTTTTTGTTACGTGTGCTATTTATGGTGGTGGGTTTGTCTTTTGAGCCTTGCCTAAAAAAGGCACTATGGGGGTGGCAAGAGCCTTGGTCAGTATTCGAAAGCCTAAGGGTGACAGGTGCAAGCCATCTCTAGCAAAGCAGCGTGGCTTGTCGAGCATGTCATCCCAGGCTGACAAACACTGGATCCCCTTTGAATGACACCAGAAGCTTAGCCAATTGTTGAAATTGATAATTTTTTCTCTATACCTTGTTATTATTCTTGGTGAGGGCAGGATGCTACTCAGGGTCAGGGTCATACCGGCCTGGGATATGTGATCGGTTAGCTCCTCCATGTCTCTTTTTTCATGTAGTCCAGGGAGGTATGGCTCAAGTCACTCACACCAACATGGACAATGGCAGAGTCATATTTGTACTTGGTCTGGAGTGACCTGAGTGCTTGTGTTATGTGGCGGATCATGGCGCCTGACAGGCAGCTAACAGTAAACATCTTGTTCAGCCTAGTGAGTGGGACGTCAGTATGCCTGACTATAGAGTCACCTATTACTAGTGTGTTGGGTATGTTATTTTGCCTTAATTGCTGTGATTGCATGGCACACTGGTTTTGTGAAGTATGTGTTTCATGGTTTGTGTTGGGGGGGGTGGAGGTTGCTTGGATGTCTGCTTTGGAGTTCTCTGTTGCTTTTGCAGATTCTTATTTAGAGCCTCCGAGTATGTTTTTGTGTATTTATGTGTGTTTTTTGCCAGTGCTGGTTTCATAGCTCTATGTGAGACTGGTAGTTTGATGCAAGTATTTCCCTTCTCCTCTTGACTGCCTGGTCCAGTCTTGGGTTGAGAGAGCTTAGCCTACAGTTTGGCTGTATAATTGCATCCCTCACATGTATTAGTATTTGGTGGAAAGAGGAGAGGGTTGTCTGTGTACATGAGGCAATTGTAACATTAAAGTCCAAAAAAGGAGGCCAGCACCAAGAGTGATACCTAAGTTTATTCCAAAAGTTAATGAATCACAAATGGTAGTGAATCAAACCGGTTTTGGCAGTTTTGCCTTCATCAGTGATTACCATCTTAATTATGTAACAGTCTATATATACATACAGCACTACATCTCAATCAAGTGATTAAAGAGACAGTAATAACAAAAACTGAAAAAGTATCTATAGTATATGAATGAGTAATCTAATTTTTAATTCTTTGCTGTTATTATGCCAATTACAGGTGGTTATTAAGACCAGGGGAAAAAAGAGCCCCTAGCCTTATAATCCACATCTTTTCTTTATCATTCAAAATACTGTACCACCCTAACTTGTTCAGTCTATCATCCACTATCTTATCAATAATACAAAAATGAAATATTGTTGATTTATGATCACATACATGTCTGTAAAGTGTATTGGTCATTCATTTGTTTTGAATATCACTTAGATGTTCAGACATTCTCATTCTGAAAGGTCTAGACATTTGCCCAACAACTAGAAAACTCCTTAGGTTGCATGCCTAAATCTAAGGAGTTTTCTAGTAAAAATACTCAAATGGTCTATAGGATCAAGCATTTTGCAAATTGTGGAACAGACTGGGTGGTCTATTTGGCCACATGTTCCTGTTCATCCTTTTATGTTGGACAAACGTCTAGACCTTTCAGAATAAGAATGTCTGAACATCTAAGTGATATTCGAAACAAAAGAATGACCAATGTACTTTATAGATATGTATGTGATCATAAATCAGCAATATTTCATTTTTGTATTATTGATAAGATAGTGGGTGATAGACTGAACAAGTTAAGGTGGTATAGTATTTTGAATGATAAAGAAAAGATGTGGATTATAAGGCTAGGGGCTCTTTTTTCCCCTGGTCTTAATGACCACCTGTAATTGGTATAATAACAGCAAATAACTAAAAATTAGATTAGTCATTCATATACTATAGATACTTTTTCAGTTTTTGTTATTACTGTCTCTTTAATCACTTGATTGAGATGTAGTGCTGTATGTATATATAGACTGTTACATAATTAAGATGGTAATCACTGATGAAGGCAAAACTGCCGAAACCGGTTTGATTCACTACCATTTGTGATTCATTAACTTTTGGAATAAACTTAGGTATCACTCTTGGTGCTGGCCTCCTTTTTTTGGACTTTGAGTTTGCTTTTTGGCCGGTTGCCCCTGCCTTACATGCAGAGTTTGTTTGAGTTTGCAATTGTAACATTGCCTCAAAATGCCCAGATTCACCAGTTGGACCGAAGAGTACACCTGAAACTGCCCTTTGGACATGCCTGGATAGGTACAGTGAACTGTTTTACTGATTGGCTGGTAAGATCGAATAGAGAGCTTTGTCCTTCTCTACAGTACAGGGGAGTCTAGGGCTAAGGTTTATGAGTGCTTGCTATGAGTTTTGAGCAAGTGCCGGGATGAGAAGTGAATGGTTTGAGTGCTTAAGTTGAAAGTTTGCCTAGCTCTAAGGGAAAAATTGAAGAGTAGACTTTATGGAGCCAGTGTAAAACTGCGCAAATGCGGGTTTTATAGCAGGGAAATGAACGTGATAGAAATTAGCCAAAAATGGCCAATAAACTACTAATTTCTGGGCTGAAACCACTCCTCCAGGGACAGATAGGCTGCTCAAAGCTCCCTCTCTCACAGTGAACAGAGAAACTTCCTTCTATCCAAGTAAAGTATGGGCAAACACAGAAACGTGTAACACAGCCCTGAATTCAGCACTAACCTGAAAACTGGACTATACTAGCTTAGAAAGGTGGGAAAACAAGTATATATATATATATATATATATATATATATATATATATTGTTTTTTGGGGGTTTTTTTTTGCTTTTTTTCCAGAAAATAAAGCAGATGCAATCAAAAAACACTTTAAATGCACAGAAATGGCTATCACACTTGAGTGTGTAGCCTACAACAGTTAAACAGGTAATTTAAACACAAAAATGACTTTGTTAAAGTCCAGGCAGTAAAATAAGTACAATATGTAGCTGAAACAAGCTTTCTAAATTACAGAAACTCTAGAAAATTGGCATTTTAGGTGGAATTAGCTAAAGGCAGCAAGAAAATGCAGGAAAATGATACTTAATCACTCCAAAGTCTCTCTTTTGTCTCTCTGCTGCTGTAGAACTCTGCAGGGCACCAGGCAGGAGCTTACTGAGCTGTATACTACCCCCAAAACCTCGCACATGTGGGTTTTATAGCAGGGAAATTAAATAGATAGAAATTAGCCCAAACTGGCCAAAAAACTACTAATTTCTGGGCTAAAACCACTCCTCCAGGGACAGATAGGCTGCTCAAAACTCCCTCTCTCACAGTGAGCAGAGAAACTTCCTTCTATCCAAGTAAGGTATGGGCAAACACAGAAACTTGTAACACAGCCCTGAATTCAGCACTAACCTGTAAACTGGACTATACTAGCTTAGAAAAAAAATTTAATACCAATATATATATATATATATATATATATACACACACACACACACACACACACACACACACACACACACACACACACACACACACACACACACACACACACACACACACACACACACACACACACACACACACACACACACACACACACACACACACACACGCATATATATATGTAACTATATATGGTGCAATGATACATCAAATTTGGACATATATCTACAGACATCATATACATAATTTACACACACAGCAACATTTATGGAGTCATTCCTGTTATACACACACAGACACACACACACACATATATATATATATATATATATATATATATATATATATATATATATAGATATATATACACACACACACACACACACACACACACACACACACACACACACACACACACACACACACACATATATACATATATAGGGAGGGACGCATGGATTTCCCTGCCTACTGTCAGAATGCTGAGGTTATGTGCACTCACACATCAATACACTTTCCCAGAGGAACCAAACCAAATATGCAACAGTACATAATTCAGCAACCTACAGACCCCTGTGCCTGTGGAATGTCCCCTTGTAGACAGATACAGGTAAGCAGGTGTGGTACTGTACAATGGTTTAATGCATGGCATTGGCAGGCCATCTTGTTCCTGGCCACATGTGTGTCTATCCACCTGTAACAAGCCACATATGGTTATACTGCTAGCTGTACACACATAGCAGGGATAGTGACAGGTACCCCACTCCTAGGACACTAGATACAATAACAGTACCAAGCAATATCACTCTGCAGGCCACACATGTTGTCTAACATAAGGCTACCTTGTATACTCCACACACTGTGCCTGCAATCACATTTACAACAGATATACTCTGTGGCGCATGCGGTAAGTACTGCAAGCTATAATGTGTAATTGTAGATAGGTAGGGGTTATAATTTCACATCAGCTAACTCTATGTGTGTGTTTGTAAATATGTGCACATGCAGCTCTAGGGACAACCTGTATGGACTATCCCTTTGCAATGGTTATGCATTTTATGGCCCTGTGACTAGCTGCTGGCTTCTACATTTCCCCTCTCTACAATGCCTGCTGATCTCATCCACCTTAAGACTGCTGGCTGACACTCTAATATCAGATAAACTCTGTGGTGCAAGCGATAAGTACTGCAAGCTATAGTGTGTAATAGTAGATCGGTAGGGATTCTAATCTCACATCAGCCACCTCTTTGTGTGTGTGTAAATATATCCCTGTGCAGCACTACAGAGATGGCCTTATGGGCTATCCCTATGCATGGTTATGCTCTTTTTGACCTTTTGACTAGCTGCTGTCCCTAAATTGCCCCCCTATACGTTATCATCACCAATGTTCACCACCTGTCTGACCCAGACACAGGATATTTGTAGACGTGTCAATGTCATCATCACATCTTCTAGATTTGTTAGTTCAGATAACCCAGGTGACATGTCACCAGGGTAGCAGACCTCATCACAAACTATGAATGCATGGATACGCTGCCTGCCCCTATTGTCCCTGATAGACTGTTCTACACAAATGCATCTAGGGTGCCATGCACGTATACTGCAGTACTTTGCTGATGTCATATGTCTGCTGTGCTACCGTGCCATATTGTGCTGCTGTATTACCTCCATGTATCTTTAGTGTATTCCCTCAGATACCTGAAACAGAAACATACACAGGTCCATGACACAACTGGCATTCTGTCACACTACCAGCAGTCCAACATCATGCAACAAAGATACACAAACTGTGCTGTGATGTTATGACCCATGCTAGCATACATTACCTGTAGTGGGCCACAACAAGTAGCATGGCATAACAATACTGCACTACACAAGTGCATGTCAAGTGATATAGACACCCTGTGCATCAGAGCTATATGTTGTATTGCCGTGCATCGATGGCACAGATGGCAGAGATGTGGCACAATGATCATCATATGCTCAGGGTGTGGTGTGGGGTGCCAGAGGCCTAGGCATGTGTGTGAGTCTGGAGGGGTGCAGGTTAGATTGGCCATGGAGAGGTGCCGTGTGTGTTGGTAGGTGATCTGCATGTGACAGTAGTGTTTGAATGTGTGCGTTTACACAGTCAATCCCAGTGCTAGCCCTACACATGTGTATGTTGGACAGCTGTGGACCATACATGGTAGAGTGGACATTTCACCATTTCTGGCCACAAACATGGAAATTAGCTCTCCAGGAATAGCACTGGCACCACCATTCCCTAGGTCAGATGTGGTGGCAGTACCTGAAGGTGACTGTAAAATGCTGGGGCTGTGTACCCTACAGGACCACCCAGAACCACGTGCCCATGGTCTGCCACATCATGGTGTGGACAGCATACTTCCCTCTATAGCACTGGAGGTACTGCCACTATGGGAGCAAGGCAATGTAGACTCTCAGCGGATGGTGTTACTGACCTATGTCCATGGGTCTGATGCCCAACTCCATGCAGAAGTTCCAGCACAGACAATGTGCAGTTCAATACAAACACTGTCTCAGCCCATTGTCTGTCCACTGCATCACTGAACCGATCCAGAGTGCCCCCAGTGTGGTAGAGGCAGTTATAAATGTCAGACTGTGTTGCATCCATGACCCTAAGTATCCATTTGGTATTGCATTCAGAACATGCCTATGCCTCCATGATGACCTGAAACATGTGCCGAGTGACCTGTGATGTGACACCTGCAACAGGTGGTGGATGGACAGCAGTCCTCCTATGGGCACCCCCTGTCAATCCACCCGTATGGGACCTCACCACTTACATCATAGTTGCCACACTGTCCTGTTCAATGTCACCATCTTCTGACTGTCCCATATCTGTGCCCTCTGAGGACTGGGTTTGTGTGGGCTTACTGACTGTGTGCAGTGACAATGGGAGCAGAAGAGGGATGTCAACCTCTGGGACAGATTCAGCCCCTGACAACCCCACTTGAGACGCATTATGGCCACCATCATCTTCAGGGTCCTATGAGAAACTGACATCAGGTTGTGAGGAGGACAGACTCTAAACACCCCCCCTCCAGTCACCTGTAAATAACAAGACAAAAGTAGTACATCACTGCCTGCATTTTTATGTATGGTAATCCACACAGACTCATACAACTGGGGATCCACAACTGCATTACCAGTCACACATCTTCTCATCTCCAACCCCATGAACAATAGACAATCTCACACCAACATACACAGACAAGTCAAGCCTTTTATAACATGTACGTCAGCCACATCCAGGTAAAGTTGCCAGTACAATCTGTATGGAAGGTGTGAAACATGACACTATACGTGATAGACCTACACATAAAACCCAGTACACCTATCTATAGATTGATATGCCAGTACTAGTGTCATTGCCTCAGGTATGTAGGATCTACCTTTTGTATTTGAATATGCGTCTTGGAGTAATTGCCTCTTGTATACCAGGCTGTGTAGCCACTCATAACTAAATGCAGATATGTTGATGGTCATTCAAATACACACTGTGACTAACCAGTCTAAGACTGTTTCTCTACCAGAATGGAACATACAAATATTCTACACAGGCTAAACATGACGTTTGTACATAGGGTAATATGGCAGCCCTTAACTTTCATAGTGTATACATGATCCATAAAAAAACTTTATCACACTTATGAGGTACAGGACCATGGACTTGAGCCACTCCTGATGGACTTATGAAAAGGTGAGCAAGAGGTATTGTCAGCATCAGCAAATGTTGCAGCACTACAAGGTATTATGTGTGTATATCCACATGTACAGTGGCTACTGTGTTACTGGCTTTATTGCTGACATTCTGAGTATGTGTGCTGAATTGTGCATAAACCCTAACCCTACCCAATGCAGATAGACCTATCACCCATGTGCAAGTATGTACATAGCCTGCCGCAATGACTAATACAGTATCACACTGCTGTGGACACTGTGGCACACACCTATATGATGTATGTTGTGATGGATGCCTGGGAGCTGTTGTGTGTTCCTAGGTTCTCCAGGAATTCCTCTGTAGCTGTGAGTGGCTGTTCTGTCGCAGGCCCTCCACCAGTGGTAGCACGACCCCTGACAACATCAGCTGCCCTTCATCGTGCAGCATTCAGCATGTCTGAGGCCTGGTGTAGGACCTGCTCATAGGTGCTGTTTTGTTGGCCAGCCTTATTGACATCCTGCACACGGTCTGTCCACAATGCTGCCTGCTGCTCCCGATTATGCCTTCCCCTGGACAACAAGATCCAGTGGTACTGTCTGAGTACATTGAGTATCAAGTCATTCTTTGCTTCTGAGAAGGGGGCATGTTTTTGGTGGTATATGATCCCTGAAAAACAACAAAAGGGGTACACATTACAGGACCAGATACATGAACATCCTGTATGTACAGATCCAGCACACCTATAATGGCCTGCAATATACACTGTTCCCTCACACATCAAACCCGACAGTCTGGCAACACTCTATGTGTGTGGATACTGCCCAGATAGCAGCAATACTGGGGTATGTCCCTGTGTACCGTGACAGATTCTGCTGTATGTTTCAACGCCCAGCACTACAGTCTTCTGTGGTGTGTCTTCTATGGGAAGACTCCCACTAATATGTCATATGGCCACTGCCAGACAATTAACAGTGTGCTATTATGATTGTATGGGGACAGTCCAGCAACAGCAGTGTGCTACAATGACAGAAAACAATGCAAACCTGCTACAGTATACGTTCCTTGCAGGAATCATACCTCTCAACTATACAGATGTTAGCAGACTGTCAGTATGTTTGCTTCATAGTTTGGTCATTTTTACACAAACTTGTGGATCCCTAATAAACATTTAAACACTGTTACTGGGTTTGGGCCTTTGTCCAACCATTAATTATGGCTTTGTCCTGGTATCAAGCTGTAAGAGGTTGACAGGTATGTTAGGCATAGCCATCAACCAAATAGGGGTATATGTTAACAGACACAAGGCCTTAGCCTGAGTATATCAGGGACATTCAGCGACACTTTTACAATATTAGGTCTATGTATGTGAGGCAGTGACTGAGTGAGGGAGCTGAATTACAGTACATTGTTTGATGTTACTGGAGTGTACACCCTTACACATTGTCTCTACATATTATGTGTAATCCACTACCTTTTCTAAAACAGCCAACCGTTGTAAGAGGGACTGTCAGGGACATAGCTAAGATGTGATTAAAAATTAGGGACAGCTGAGAGGCATGCCTGTAGGTGTAGGACAGCAGAGTATCACTGACACATCATTACCATAGATCTACCACAGGCTTACTGCTGTGATGTCTATTCCCCATACCTTCCTCCTTCCACCCACATCTTCTTATATGGGCAAATCTATTACATTCCTGCTGGAGTGCAATATTCCTTTTTTGAACTTTGCTTCTGGTATACTTTTTGAAATCCGCTCTCCATGTGAGTGAAGTCTCATACAGATCTGTTCTCCATAAGCAACTGCTTGCCTTTTTAAGGTACTGCTCATTAGCAGGTAATTTCCTCTGCACTAATATATGGCTGAGATTTGCTGACTGCAGCCAAAGCAGCTAAATTGTACTATCATTGGCCAATGACATGCCACTACAGTGCTATTGCACTCATAATGCCTTCATGTAGACCTGTGCCCCTTTCTTAGATGTTAAGCTGGACATCACTGAGGTGTGGAGAGTACAGCATCACAGAGGGTAGGTATCATAACTGTCAGCTGTAGTGATTTATGGTGCATGTCCACAGTTATGCCTCATATGTATGGCCAATGTCCCATGACATAGTGGCCATCTGGCAGTTTACAGGCAAACATTGTAGGTTGAAGTCAGTAAGGAAAGAGACACACATGCATGCTAATGCAATAGCTGTTAATCTATCAACCTACTATCTTTCTAAGGACACACCTTTACACATGTCCCTATCTGTGGGTCTTAGCACCCCTAATTACATCTGGCTGTGTCCAGATCCCTTGTTCTAGGTGGTGGAGGTATGGTAGGTCTGTAGTAGCTACCTTTACATACAGCTGCATATGCTACAGTGCACATAGGAGGGAATTTGGACACATTTGAGGACAGCAAGCTGTACATGTAACTGTGGCAGCTGTGTCAGCCCTGTTGTTATAGCAGAGCCAGGGTAAGGGTACCCTGTACAGTCCAGTCGAGGAATGTGATTAAGGTGCATCTCTTATGCAACAGTACCAACTACAAAGTACTAGGCTATATATAGTTATGCTATACGGATATGTGTAGTGTGTCCCTACCTGCAAGCCTCTGCCCTGCAAATGTGGGTAGAAGTTAATTAACTAGCAGTAACCTGTGCAGATTAGAATTGCATGACTCAGGCATTACTTCCTGTCTTCACAATAATGTAATTGAACTTAACTGTGTTGTAAAGCCAATTAGACCAAAGCCTACCTACCAATTAGACCAAATTAGTGGTGTCCTGTGGACACCTGTGCAACATGGAGAGCTATGTTTGAGGTGATTTTTTTTTTCTTGGAGGGGACAGGTGCAAACCAAAACTAATGGATAACAGTAATAAATAAATGAGGATAAGGGGTTTGGGGAGAAAAGCAGTCTGTTAGTAACAGTGATGTGATACTTACTTCCTTGACAACAGTACTACTATCTACTCTACAGGTCTGTATTTGCTTTGTGTTTACAGTGAGTACAAGTCTTCTGTAGCTGATGTAGCATGTACTTCCCTCTCAAGCTATATGCATAGGGCACTATGGGCCACATGGTAACAGCTGCGAGTACACACCTACACAGAACACTTGCACATCAGGTGGACCTAAATAACTACCAATGTGTTCTGTGGGCTGAAATTGTGATACTGTGCAATCTAGGTACTCATTGCCATGGTATTCCTGTAACAGGCAGATTATGCATTATTAATTACATAACATGAAATCATAACACTTGAGAGACATGTATGTGTACTGTGCAGACACTAAATGGCAGTCATGCCTTGGTTGGCAGGCATGAGAATAGAACCCAATAGCAGTGACTGTGACTGCAGCAACTTTTAACAGACACTCCAGGCATACAGCCATACCAGGATTACACATATTATTTCTGACTGCACATTGCTGAGTTTTCACAATCTTGTTAATGATTTTATCAGTCTGGAACATCTAAATACACAATTCTCTACTCACAATATGGGCTACCTTACTCATTTACCTGTAGTTCCTGTGGAGAAAGGCTTTGTAAGCATTACATGACTGCTACTGTAATATTTAGTGCTACCTATCACTTTATTTGAACCTGAGTCTGTGTGTGGCAAAATGCACCATCTAGAGAGCATTTAACAAACTGAGCTACTGAGTCTCTGCTGAATATTAACTTACTGATATCTGCCTAGAGCTTACCTGGAAAAAAATATGGCCTGACAGTACTACTACGGTGTTATACTAGACTGCAATGACAGTAGAACACACATGCATGACATAAAAAAAATAACACAGATAGCAGGCATGCTATATATCAGTCTAACAATGCTGGAGTACACACTTTATCATTGGTGGGTTGAAATATCTGTGAAAGCAACAAACAATATCAGATCATGGAGTGGGTTGCCTCTCCCACATACATTGCTTACCTGTTGTTTCTGGATGACAGATAATTATGTGAAGAATATTGGCCGAGAGACACCCTTAAACAGTACAATATGTGTTAAACAATACAACTGGCAGCCATTAGATTTGCATTCTACAGCTATTACAGTGATATACTTGACAGCAGCACCTTACCTTAAAACCCTGAATGCATACAACTCTGATACAATGGTTACAACAACACAATCCTGATATACACCATTTTCCATGCTGTTATTGATATGGATTCATGTTTTATTGCAGAACACTCGACACCGTAAAACTCCACTGCCAATCATGAGCAGACAGGTGATCTGCTGTGACGACCCCTAACCGTGAAAAGCTGGAAGAAAAAGAAGAAGTTGTCATTATCTATTTCTTTCAAAACAGCTCTAATTCCACAATTATTTCACTACAGACTTTACTGTAAATACTTTAATGTAGTTCCTGGCATTGTTTCATGTTTTTATTGGACAACAATTGACATTCTTCATTTCTTTCAAAACAGATCTTATTCCACAATTACTGCACTATACACTTTATTGTATATACTTTAATGCAGTTCCTGGTATTGTTTCATGTTTTTATTGCACAACAGTTGGCATTATTCATTGCTACGTCCACATTTATTGCACTACAGACTTTATTGAATATACTGTCATACAGTTAATGCTTTACCCTTTCTTGCTTATTTCAGTACAGTTAGCATAATACATCCATATTCAACACACTCATGGCACAACCTGGCTAGGCAACTGGCATGTGACTTGACATTGCAAGCCCTCTCCTCTGCAACTGTTGGGAGACAAGCACACCATTATGCATACCAGTTTTGCAGACATGCAGATTAGATATTGGTGAAACAGAGGTTAAATTACATACTTGTGGGGCATTCCCTGCTTGTGCTTCTTGGGCCCAGGTGTCCAAGAGATCCCCCTTTATCCATTTCTGGTCATCATGGTGAAGATGCCACTGCTTACCTGTGTGGGGGATACCAGTTACACTTGTGAGTTCCTTTGCCAGCCAGTCCCAGTCCTCTGCCTTGCACTCTGAGCCCTAGAAACCTCTCTGCAGCAGCCATTCTTCATGTTTTTTTACTAGGACTCCAACCATGACCCTGGACTCCAGAATGCTCCAACACTGTGCCTGAAAAAACGCACCTTCCCCAACACCAGCCATAATACCCCTCAGAGACAGAACTCCAATGAATTCTACTGCATTCCCACCTATTGGGCTTAATATAGGCTGTTTTCTCACCCTTACATGCCATTGGGCAACATACAAAGCATCCCCTTGCTTAGCACCACACAGACCAGTTCGGCTGAGTTAAGATATGCAAAAACTCTCAGAACCAGAGTCTTATTGGAGCTTATCAGCACACAAACCAGCCAAGCATGACATTAACATTGGCAGGCATTATCAATTTTATACAGTGCTTAGCAGGTCTCAGCAGAGCGCAATAGAGCTATAGTTGAAAATGATCTGCAAAATGTGCATTTTAAAATTAAATACTTATTTGCCTTCCATGTATTCAAACCCTTGACCTACTACACATGGAGTCATGACTACACCCGTTAAGCTACATGGGTATTCAGACACCAGGTGTACCTTTACATATAACACTGAGTTACCTATAAACAATGAAGAGCACCGTACCTTGCCACGCAAACACACTCAGATATGCTTAAAACATACATTTAAATAAATAATTAAATACATCCGGTTTCTATTTTTAGATTTCTTGATGTTGTCTGGGTGCCACTTAGCATTGCTGCACTCCATGTTGTGCACCGCAAACATGCTTTTTTATTAAAAAGAAATTAACGTAACACTAAAGGATAATCCGGGGAGTCTCTTCCTCATTTGTGGACACAGTTATCACTACACCACTCCCCACACTGATTCAATACCCATGTTCCTCAGCTCTTCCTTGGCAACGAGTCATCATTAATATGCATGGCATGCTGCCAATGGGCAACTGTGTACACGGACATTGTAACAGTCTATGTAGGCTCTACACTGTGCCTACACAGATTTTATTAAATCCTGGGGATATACTAGAAAGCTGCACGAGTAAGGCTAGTGGCATTTCATATACATTTCACTTCCTGGTCACCAAAATACAGCAATGTGTGCCTATAAAAATAATGAGCTGCATCTCTGAAGTGTTATCCTAAAGGAAAACAGAATTCCTAGACTCTTAAGCAAGAAGCCTTCAAGAAACCATTCCCATTTGAGACCTCAGTTTTTAGCTAAGACCATACTAAGCAGTGATCACACTTCCATACTGCAAGTGTACTTACTCAGAGCTATTCCTAATATAACAAAAGTGATGACTATCCTTTTCTGAGCTTTAAATTGTCTGCCTTCAGGATATGACATCTCCATACTTTTTCATCAGCACTATTATTTGGTGTGCCATAAAGTATTATAACAACTTTTATATAACTCCTTTACAACATACTTTTAAAGTTTGATGAGTTGTTGTTTTAGTAATGAAAGCACTTACTAAGCATTCTTATTTCTGTTAAACTACATTTTAGCTTTTTATGATCTGTTGTTTTATTTTTATGGCTTCATTATGAACCACTTGACTTTTTCACAGAAGAGCTTTGTTTCTAATGCTTCAATGTTTTATAGACTGCTTCACAACAAACACAATACCTTTAAATAATCACTATATGCAGACTTCCCTGCTTAAACTGTACTTGTCTTGTACAACATTCTTTCCAGTGTTGTACTGTATAAAAGAAAAGTTTATTAATAACAGTTAATCCTATTAAACAATTGTCTCTTTACAATTCTTTGTGACATTCTAATCAAAACTGTTATCACTGACAAAGCTAGGTTTAATTGAAAAAAAATATTACTATGTTGTTTGTCACACAGTTTACTATGTGTAAACCCTAAACTACCAAAGTGCAGAATAATGTTATAGAAATTGTCAATGTCTAATCAAAGTGATTCAAGATAGTAGTTCATATGTGTAGTGATATCAAATGCATTACTTTTTCTATATGATAAACTTACTGACATAATAACTGCATTTGTGGCAGTAGAGTTGTTGCTTACACTGAGTTGATTAAAATTATCTGATGTTTGAGTGTGCTAACATTTATTTTTGCAGAGACTGGATGAAGTTTTTGTCCTGTAGCCCACCCCAATAAAACAGACAATACACATGGACGTTGCAACCATTTATTTATAAACCATTGAACAGCATAAAAGCCAACAACATTGCAACCCATGTAAAACAAACATCATACAGAAAATCTTATACCACAAATGGTGGACAGCAGTTGCTAGCTGGAGTAATCCTGAGCAGTGTTTGGTTGCCTGTCTAGTTAAGCCAAGTGACATTTCTGAGTGCTCCCTCAGCTTCCTTGAAAAGCAATTTTATACATTTCTGCACATCACACCTCTACCTGTCCATAGTCAATCAAGTGGCACAGGAAAGGAAGATTGGATATGGGACGGGGGAGTGCTCACCAACTGCCCTTACCTCTGGGAACATAAGAGGGTAAGATTGTAGGGGAACATAAACTGCTTAGCCATTCCACCAAAGTGGCCATGCTTATCTTGATAAGGAGATGGGCTCAATGTAACCAGGTTTGTGTGTAAAACATTACTACTCTATTTACTCTAAATATGGAGAATGGCAAAGTGTGATATAAACAATTTGTGCATTTTAACCTGCCACCTTACTATAACTTTCAATTACATACATAATAAACAACACCGATTCCTCCTTGAATTGTCCATGTGCCTGCTACAATACTTAAAATCAGTAAGATGTTAGGAAAAGGAGGAAAACAAGCACCCTCTGAGGAGAATGCTTCAGAAACACTTCAGCCATGAAGTAGGCAGATGGAACTAGCCTATATCACAATTACCCTAAGCCTTTCACGCAACTGGGAATTGTAGTTATCAGATGTATTGTCATCTAAAATGCTTCTGGCAGCTAATACTATCCTTCATCTAGTTAGTTAATGCCTCCCTTGCTATGTAACTACATGACATGTCAAAGACCTCAGCAAATGAGAAATCTTTCAGCCTACCTTTTCAGAATGTTGAATCGATAATGATGATGATGAAGATGTTGATGTCAGTTATTTGTCTTTGAATATTGCAAATAAAGACGTTTGGTGAATCACTAACTATTCCTGAATCTATTTAGGCTATCCCATTGGAATGCAGATCACACTGGAGTGGGAGCAGTCACTAGCAAAGTATTGTAACTTCAAAAATATACTGCAGTTATAGTATTAGTGAAAGTTTTGAATATAGTTTGATTAACACTTTTGTATTAGTGCTGTACTTTCTTCTTGTAAGATACTGCATTAAGAAGGAAGGCAGCTGTGGGACTGGGTCTCCCAACATATAAACAATCACAGGCTGTTTTGCCAAATTTTTTTGCAAGCTCCAAGTGTATCAAGAAAAGGAATAGTACATATTTTTAATGCACCATAGATGACTGTATTCTTTAGAGCAAAGTTTGCTGAGCAGTGCATGTATTCTACTTTCAAATTATTCAGGATTAAACCATATTTGTGATAGCGGTTTATATTCATAATGAAGTTTGATAAGATTATCTGCCAGGCCTACTATATCACAACAGAATGATAACCTAAGTGGCAAGAGATATTAAAATCTATTCATATTGAAGAACCTTTTATAATCTGGTAGCTGACCACTTGTCTGTTTGGAGTGAAAACATCAGCTAGCCAATCTGGCAACTAAAGCAATAATTTTCACTCTTGAAAATCATTCTAGATGGAAAGTCAATCTGGAAAGGCTTTGTAATTACTGTTCATGTAGAAACTGCAGAGCATGTCTGAATGTACAAGCATTATGCAGTGCAGAGTCTCAATGTGTTAAGAAAATGGATGTAGTTAAGTCAAGTACAGCTGAACTAATTAGAAACTAAAAAGCATAAGATGTACAGCTGATGCAGCTTAGTATTAAAAGCAGCCCTTTCTACCTTCTGTCAGCGACAGTATGTTACACTAAAAGCAGTTCTTCATTAACTGTCAGGCACTTGCAGCTCTAGCAAAACATGAAGATTACATTTACATGTTCAGTGGTAACCCAGTAAACTCAAGTTTTAAAAGCATGCTGTGATATATCATATTTTTTAGTATAACCCATTTATCTGATAGTCTGGTCCTTATTCTTTAACTAACATGTATGATTTGCTCCTCTCTCCTGCACACACATGCACACATGTACAAACACACACACACACACACACACACACACACACACACACACACACACACTGTTACACAAACACATACAATATGAACTTCCAGTGACAAGCCAGGACAGCTCTACTTTGATTTAATCAAATCCCTGCAGTGCATATTTACTTTCACTTACAGATTGTCTATGTGTACTCCAAGGGGAATGTCTTTCTGAAAGTCTTACTATGTTAATGTACTTCTGCTTATTTTAAATGTGTTGATGTGCTGTGTGTGTGTGTGTGGGGGGGGGCACATGTTAGGACACACACACACACACACACACACACACACACACACACACACACACACACACACACACACACAGTTTCAATTCAAGTTCCATTAGAGAATGGATGACCTGTAGATATTACTCTGATAGGAGAATGAATGTCCTGCAGCAGAGTGTTAATCTACAGGTAATGCCCACTGATAAATGAGTCCACTGCTGCATGGCAGCATATCAAGCTGCAATGGAGCTCGGACTGAAAGTAACTTAAAGGCTACCATTATTTTATGCTCACTAAGCAGCACTTTCGCTGTTTAGTGAGTGTAAAATAAAAAAAAAGAAATTTAAAATAAAAAGGTGTGCATATGTTTTTATGTCTATGCATCAGAGTGTATGATTGTGAGGGACAGATCGATCATGCCATTATTTTACACTTGCTAAGCAGTGCTTTTGCTGTTTAGTGAGTTTAAAAAATAAATGAAACAGAAAAATGTGTGTGTCTTTATGTTTCTGTCTGTGCACATGAAAGAGGAAATGTGTATGTGTGTGTGTGTTTGTGTGTGTGTGTGTGGGGGGCATGATTGTGTGTGTGTGTGTGTGTGTGTGTGTGTGTGTGTGTGTGTGTGTGTGTGTGTGTGTCTGTGTGTCTGTGTGTCTGTGTATGTGTGATGTGAGAGAGAGTGAAGAGTGAAAGGGATTGGGTCATGGCAACAGCAGCAGGCTTGTATACCTCTCGACCTCTTAGTTCATGATATGTGGATAAAGTCTAAAACAAATGTTGAACAAAGGCTCAGAATAGGAACAGATTTTACATAGGGCTGTTGTAAAATCAGTTACTTGAATAATAGGATTTGTGTTAGCATGCGTTTTCTGAAGCACAAGTGTGTGAGAGTGAGTGAGTGAGAGCGACCACTGGCAGCAGCAGTAAAGAGATTTATATCATTCTTGAACCTCTTAGCTCAAGAAATGTGGATAAAGCCTAAATAAAGAGGGAACAAAGGCTCAAAAACAGGAATAGAGTTCAATCACTACTGTTATAAAATTTCAAAGTTGTTTAAATGACAGCATTTGTGTTAGCATGCAGTTTCTGGAGGAATTAAAGTCTGAAAGTCAAATGTATGTCATTATTTAGTGATTTCAATCCCCAATGACTGGCAACAAACCAAATATTTTAAGAGTAAGGAACCAAAAAGCAAAGTAAATAACTAGATATTTATTTTAATGTTTAATTTTGGATTTAAAATGCTTCCTCCAACACCATTTACATATACTAAAGCAAGTTTGAAACATTAGACAGAGGAACTATTTTACATCAAAAATAGATAAAAAAATAATATAGTAATTAAAAAAAATAAGTAAGCAAAACACAACAATTTTACAAACAGCTCATTTTTTTAAGTGCAATAATGTCTTCCAGGTATGCGGTTTTGTGAAAAATAATACCATTCCAGGGGTGTAGAGGCCCTTCACCTGCGGTATCAGGGCTCAGAACACCTCATGGGTGGGTGTGTTATTTCCACAGTAACAGATACCCTGTTGGGCATCATTACTTGCATAGTCTCCCAACCTCCCCACTCCGGAAAATAAAAATAAACATGAAATAACTACTTCAATACTTCCTGACTGGAGTCATTTCTGTATGCATTGCCAAGATTGTAATTAGAAAATATTCACATGTAGACGCAGCCTCTTGTTTTTTTTTTTTTTTTCAGTTGGTTGACCCACTTGACCTACTAATTTAGCAATACTACTTGTTCCCACAATTTCCTTTACATTATGTACAGACCAAATTATTCATTTCCAGTGTATTAAAGCTCTCTCCGCTTTTATTATTCCATTCACACAGCTACAAATATACATTCCAGGAAACAAGTATTTCCTTTTCTTTATCCTGTTATTCTGCCCTCTTAACAGCTTAACCTTTTCTCCATCAATTATACAAATCTTTGCACTCTGTTTCTAATCCCTCTTTCACCCTTGCCTCTTTTTACTCTTCCTTTTTTCTATCCCTTTCCTTCTTACACCCTCCTCCCTCTGCTGTCTTTCCCCTTCTTCTTCAGTCCTTCCTCAAGACTCTTCTAGTCTACATGAGAATTCCTCTGCCAGCTATTTATATGGAAGTATGAATGTCTACACCCAATCCTCTTATTTTTAAAGAAGTACAGTGCACAGGTGACTTAGGATCTACAGTAAACTCTCAGTTACCCAGAACTCAAGCAACCATCAAATAAATATGGAAGTAATACAGTACAGCTTTCATGTGTTGCACTTTCTGTTTTCCCTCTGCAGAAATATACCTTACGTTTTTAGAGATTTTAGAGTTTTAAAAAGGAAGATAGGAATAAATTCCCTCTCTCTCCAACCTAAGAACAAGTCAAACCAAACAAATAGTATAGAGTACAGTATTAGTCAAGCCTATTTTTAGTAGTAACTCTCAAGCAACCAGAAACAATATCTACCAGTTCCCATGGGTGCCAGTTAACTGAGAGTTTACTGTATTGTGTTCTACTCCCATATTTGCTTATTACTGACGGTTCTCCTTTACCAGACTTCCTTCCTTCATGGTCCCTCTGTCTATCAGTTATAATTATCATTGCATCCCATACCTATCTCAGCCCTGGCATACTTATCCCCTGTCAGTAATTGCATTTTCCTGTTCACTTAAGATTAAAGACAGCTGTTATCCCTGTTCTTCTTATGTCTAACCAACAAACTCCATTTTCATCTATTTTTTCACTTAACATCAGAATACATCCTTCACATTTGCAGTATGTAGAAGACTGATAGATAATATTGCAGAATGAATTTGCAGACTACATCATATGGCGATAGGTTTAATTTTCTCATATATTACAATCTTTGTGCATGCTTTACTCCACTTTATTAATAATTACAATAACAATATGATCCTAGCAGTCATATTTGCATTTGCCTGTATACGTTTGCTTAAGCCCTCATCCTTGTCATTTCTGAGACATTAAAATGCCAGTATATTCCACTGCCTTCCTTCTTTTTACCTCATTTCCTTCTCCAGGCTAAGCTCTCCTGTACCGCTTAAGAAATATGTGATTAGCCAAAACTTAACCCTGTCCCTGCACCTAATCCCAATCCTACACCTTACTTTTAAAAAAATTCTTTCCATAATGCAGTCACTAAAGGAGACAGACACATACAAATACACCAAATGCACCAATACATAGATACACCATTAAATCTATCCTCTTTCCTAACCCAAACCTGCAAACACTCATGCAAGCACTAAATCTATCCCATTTCCTAACCCTTACTGTCTGTGTAACCTGCAAACATTTGTACACACACATCCCTAATATAAAATCCACTTATGTGTTATGAGAAGGCAGATATCCAACAAAATGAACATCTGATAAACCAAATATTCAGACAAATGATACTTTAATTCATTCTGTCATGCAAATAATTGCATGACAAAATGAACACACCCATGTACACACTTTGTCCTTTTGAACACTGCAGTCAAGATTGTTCCATTAAGAAGAATAAAACGGTTTCATTTGCCAGCCAGCAAACTTAAAATAATTTTATATGACATCACTATAAGTTTAGGATACAAAAGTCCTTGACTTAATTTTTGGACATTGCTATCAACATTTTGTGATTAATACAATGTTTTTGAATATCACTTTTGAGAGAGGTCCAAATAATGTTTGCTGTGGAGATACAGCCTTTAGACGGCTTATAATAACTACAGAATTCATACACAGTAAGTAATTAAAGAAAAAAGTGAAAAGTAAGAATTAAAGAAATCAATTAGACACTGTAAATTACTGAAATGGAGAGAAATCTTCATTACAACCTCACCTCCTATAAAAATGTTTGAATTAGAAATAATTGCTCTATAATAAGTCCAAGTTCTCTGTATGAACTTTAAAAGTGCCTAATTATATACAACAACAGCAGTCAGCAAAATGTATAACACAAGTTAGGAGACAGAAAATGCGGTATATAGAGGTTTCAGATAACAAGTAAATGACATGTGGCACATCATTTATTTCAGGTGCACACTATAACTAATTCTCCTTAGAAGCAAAGAGAATGCTAAACGCTTAGTGGATCTTGATATAAGAAAATGCCAATAGGAATTTGGAAGTTCATATCCTCTAAGAGCTTTAGGATTTAATTTTAATATTATATATGTGCATGGATTTTAGGAGAGACATTAAACTTAATAGGTCATTATGAACTATCTTTTTGGAAAAAGTTAATGTCAATAGTTTGTAAAAATGGATAACTTGAACAAACAGTCATTTTGATAATTGAATATTTTGAGAACACTGAGAATTGTTAAGTTCTCCATCTTGCTATATATTTTAAGAATAGGCATAGGCATAGATTAGTACTAGGCTGTCTTCCCTTGTGGGCCATTTTAAGCACAGACACTTTTCATCGAAGGTGATAATCATACCATGCACCTTGGCCATATGAGGTATGGCAGTAGTTTCACTCTCTGCATGGCTGCCACACCTTGTCTAAAGAGGTAACTAACTTGATCACAAGCAGCATCTACATGAGTTACAAGGCACTTGTAGTAGGCCCAGATAATTAAGTTTAAAATCTGTTTAAGTAATTGTGGATAAAACCTAGATACTTAAATCTAGTACAACTTTAATAGTAAGCCTGATATGATAATGTGATTATATTTATCATAAAATGGAATACTGCAGTTTTGTGTAAGTTGTGATTGTAATATGAAAAACTGGAAAAAAGTACTTTTGCTGATAAAATGTATGAGATATCATCACACAGTGAATTTAAAAAATCTGTCTTTCTATCTGTCTATATTGTTCTCCTGTGTTTTGCTGAACGTCCATTTGTTGGACAAATGCAGGAGGTGTTGCTTAATTTCAATATTAGGGGTAGCCACGTGGTGAAAATGTTCAAGTTATGTTTTGCTAAGACAGCTGAGCAGGGTTGGAGGGGGGGGAGAGTGTTGGTGCATGTGCTGGTGAGTTAGGTTTGGAGTCAGGTATTGGTTAGGGGTAGGTGTTGGATGTGTGCAAGTGTGTGTATTTTATGGTTAGTGTCAGAGTTAGAAAAGGGGATAGATGAACTGTTGTTAGTGTATATTTATGCATGTTGTGTGTGCAAGTGTATCTTGTGTAGTGACAGTGTTATAGGAAGGTTTTCATTACAGTAAGGTGTATGGTTAAGACTGGGCAAGGGGCAGCATTAAGTTTAGGTTTGGCACCAGTTATTAAGGAGGTACAGGAGGGGATCTGCCCTCCTTAGTAATGGGGGCCCACCCTAACCCTAATTCTACCCCTTCTCCCAATACTAGCCCTATAACTTAACAATAGTAAAAGCCTTCCCATAACACTGCCAGTATTCAGGCAAATTTGATGCAAGTGTTATTGGGGGTTTTCGTGTTAGTATCAGGAGATGAAATAATTTTCCTTTCTCAATATCTTCAGTTTGAGATTTCTTGCATTTGAAATTCTTTATATACAAACATTTTTGTTGATATTTTGAGTGTGACATTAAGAATGCACAATGATATATAATCATAGGGATATTTATCTATGGTTCCACTGCATTTTGTCAAATGCCATTTCCTAGACAAATGCAGGGGTTATGGTTTAATGTCAGATTTATGGATAGCCAAGTTGTGGAAATGTCAATGGTGTGTAATCACAAAACAATAAAGCTGGAAGCCACACACGGAATAAACTAGTAACAAAGAACCTATGTGCACAGGTAGTCTGAGCCACAAGAAAAGGACCTAAAATAGAGAATCAAAAAACACTTTATTGTGGCTCAGGCTACTTCTGTGCACAGGTTCTTTGTCAATGATGTGTAATGTCGGGACAGGTAAGTGGGGTTGGAGGGGTGAGAGTGTCTGTGTGCGTATGTGTGCGTGCGTGTGTGTGAGAGTTATGGTTATGGTTGGAGATGAGTGAAGGTAGGTTTTGTATGTTTGTGTGTGAGTTTGTGTATTCTAGCCTTAGTGTCAGGATTAGGTTAGATAGCTATAGTACTTCTTTTGTGTGTTTGCGAATGTATGTTGTCTGAGTATGTCTTACATAATCTCAGTTTATGGGAAAGTTTGTATCAAGGTAAAGTATATGGTTAGGATTGAAAGAAGAGGCAGCATTAGGTTTAGGGTTAGCACTCATTACTAAGGTGGTGCAAGGGGGGCTGATAGCAGGTCTTTTGGAATCTGGTCAGTGTGTATAAAGACTGTTTTTAGATAAACCTTACACTAAAGCATGTCACTTACATTGAGAGCAGGTCTTTTGGAATCAGGGAGACTTGCACTGAGAGCAACTCTTTTGGAATCTGGCTCATAATATTCTCTTTTATTTATTAACAATAAAAGAAAGTTAAAATTGACTTTGCCAAAAGTTTGTCTTGTACCAAAAATGAGAACAAAATATGATTAGGAAAGAAATTTTCAATAAAAAACAACTTATTTATATGCATCTATATCACAACATCGAAGCTTTAGTTAATCGAATAACTAAAGCTTGATCTTGTAATATCGAAAGCTAAACTTGTCGAACGACCGATTCAGCCAAGGGAATCACTTCCCTTGGCCAAATCAAAAAAAAAAAAAACTTTACATCCAAAATCAATATATGGATTAACAGGGTGACTATTAGGTCGCATAAGAAAATCTGTTTTAGTTTGACTGATATATCGATTAGTAGTATTATAGGTTCATAGGTTCATAGGTTCATACTAGGCTATCTGCCCAAGGGGATTTATAAGCCTAGCCCATAGTTATTTGGCTTTCGCCACCCCTTTAGTTTGAATAAAACTATGCCTATTATTTTGCTGTGCCTCTGTCAAGCAGTGACACTGAAGTAATCCCTGGGGTATATCTGCAATCCCCCATCCATTGGTCAAGATTCCTCTTGAACAAAGCCAGCGAGGTGCTCTGCCTCACATGTACCTGGATTTTGTTCCACAGCATAGGGAGTCTCTGGGTGATGAATCTGTCCCTCCAGCACGTTCTATTAATAACCGTGTCAAGGTTTAAGTCTCCCACCCTTGTGGTTCTGAGGGATCTAGATTTTTTGAGGTGAAGCATATTCATCAAATCAGGGTTTGACATGGCCTTATATGTCAGGCACAGGTCACCTCTGAGCAAGCGGTATGAGACTGAATAGAGCTGGAGTTCTTTCAGTCGGGCAGCATAAGACATATTTTGAGACCCTTTATCCTTTTGGTGAGGAACTTTTGGGGCCTTTCCAGCTGCTGCAGGTGTCGGGTCAGATACATTCCGAATGGGGCATTGTACTCAATCATAGGTCTAATGAGTGATGAGTACAGGGGGACGATGACCTCCCTTGATCTAGATGTGAATCCCTTCATGATCAGGTGGGCAATGTAGAAGGTTTTCCTAACTACTTTAGCAACATGAGTGTCAAACGAAAGGCTACTGTCAACCTGGGTCCTCAGATCCCTGATGACTTCTTCTGTGCTCAGTGGATTGCCACATATATGGTAGCTAGGGGTAACCTTGTTTTTCCCTAAGGGTATGACTATGCATTTCTTGGCATTTAACTTTAGGCCATGGCTCTGGCACCAGTTATCCGTTTCTGTGAGGCCCTTCTGAAGGATATCTGTGTCAGATGTGTTTTCGACTATGGCGCCCAGTTTGCAGTCATCTGCAAACTTTGTCAGCCATAACCCTCCTGTGTTTGCTTGTACTTCAGAAAAGTAGATGCCGAACAAGAGTGGACCCAGGACTTGAGCCCTGTGGGACACCACTTGTGACAGGCTTTGAGTCTGACATGGCTCCAGCAACTCTGACCCTGTGGGTTCTGTCACTTAGCCAGTTTGCAACCCATCTTGTGATGTATGGGTTTACATTCAAGCTGATGAGTTTTTCGATGATACCTGAGTGTGGTATTGTGTCGAAGGCCTTTGCCAGGTCAAGGTAGGCTGTATGGACTGCCTTTCCCTCATCAATGGCCTTGGTGACTGTCTCGAAAAAGTCAACCAAGTTTAAAAGGCATGATCTGCCTTTGACAAAGCCAAACTGGGTTGGATCCAAAGTCTGCAGGTTCCCTATGTCTTTATTTATGAGTTCCATTATGATCCTCTCCATGGCTTTGCAGATAAGGCTTGTCAAGCTAATGGGGCGGTAATTTCCAGGGTCGGTGGAGGCACCGCCCTTGTGAAGTGGGACCACAGTCGCCGTGCGCCACTCCTTGGGTACGTATCCTGAGGTGAGGCTAAGATTAAACAGCTGTCCTAACTGCGGGTTTAATTCCTCATTGAGTTCGTGGAGCACACAGCCGGGGACACCATCCGGTCCCATGGATGCTGTGTTTTTTTGCTTTGGAGAGAGCAGTTCTCACATGGGCGTTGGAGATGTTTAGGGGGCTACAATCCTCTGGTATAGATATCTCTCCTTTTGGGGGGGAGAAGTTTGCACTGAACCTGTCAGCCAGTATGTTGGCAATGTGTGTAGGTTCAGTAATCTTCACATCATTTTGAACTAATTCTGAGCATATCTGGGAGTTTCCTCCTAGGTTTCTAACATAGCTAAAGAAGGCCTTATGATTGTCTTTTGAGTCCTTGGCGATTTTTCTCTCAAAATTTGCCTTGGATGATTTTATGAGAGCTCTTAGTTTTTACTTATAATGATCAAAGGTGTCTTACCTTTCAAGGATTTTGCTCTATCTTGTAGTAGCTTCCTCCTTTTGTTGTAGAGCTTGTTTATGGCTGGGGTCCAGCAGACTGGATGCTTGCCTTTGGTACAAAGAGTCTTAGTTTTGTTTGGGATTGCCTGATCCATGCAGTCCTGTAGGTGCTGGTAGAAGGCATTTGTAAGTGATTCAGCGGTTTGAGTAATGTTTACCACTGGCTCAGGGGCCTTAAAGGAGACCACACTAGTTTTTAGAAGTGTGAAGTTGGCTTTTGAGAAGTTTTTCACTGTGGTCTTTTTTATTTCAGGTGGGGCGGGATGAGGACCTCCAGCGAGATTAGTTTATGATCTGATCTCACCAGTGAGGGGTATACTTCGGTGTTGAACATTGTGATCCCATGTTCGTGATGATGAGATCAAGTATGTTTTCTCCTCTTGTGGGGATGGTGACTAGTTGTTCCATGGCATTTGAGTTTATGAACTCCAGGAACCTTTGGGCTAGAGTGTTTGGGCTTGATTAGTGTTCCCAGTCTATATTAGGGTAGTTGAAGTCACCTAGTATGATGGTGTTTGGAGATACATTTATCCCTCCATTGTTTTCAGGAAGGCCATGTGAGGTTCCTGAGTTTGAGAGGGTGGCCTGTAACATGCTACAAATTGCAGAGCAGTCTTGCCTATGGTTAATTGCACCTGGATGGTCTCCGATGCATCGTGCGTTGCCACCAACCTTGAGGTGTGGGTGTCCTTTATGAATATGGACACCCCTCCTTTCTTGGTGTTGTCCGGATTTTGGGGCCGGAACGCATGATATGAGGTGAAACCTGCTAGTGCTGGGGTGCTCTCAGGAGCCTTGAACCAGGTTTCTGTCACAGCACAGACATTGATGTTCTCCATACTGAGAAGGGCCTCAGTCGTGCATCTTGAGATTGAGACTTCTGGCATTGAGCAGCATTACCCTTAGTTTTTACTTTTTGTGTTCTAGGGTGGTAGGTTTAGAATTTGAGCCTTGCCTAAAAAAGGCACTATGGGGGTGGCAAGAGCCTTTGCCAATATCCAGAAGCCTAGGGGTGACAGGTGCAAGCCGTCCCTTATGAAGCAGCATGGCTTGTCCAGCATGTCATCCCAGGCAGACAGACATTGGATCCCCTTTGAATGACACCAGAATTTAAGCCAATTATTAAAGCTGATCATCTTATCACTGTATTGTGGCATCATTCTAGGTGAAGGTAGGATACTGCTCAAGGTCAGGGTCATACCTGCCTGGGCTACATAATCAGAGAGCTCCTCAATGTCTCTTTTCATGTAGTCCAAGGAGTGCGTCTCAGGTCGCTGACACCAGCGTGGACAATGACTGAGTCGTACTTGTACCTGCTGTTGAGAGACCTGAGTGCTTGTGTTATGTGGCGGATTCTAGCGCCCGACAGGCAGCTTACTGTGACCTTCTCCTTACTCAGTCTGGTGAGCGGGACGTCAGTGTGTCTGACTATGGAGTCACCTATGACAAGTATGTTTGGTGTTGTATTTGGCCTTAAGGGCAGTGACTGCTTTGCACACTGATTTTGTTGTTTATGTGTTGTTTGTGTGGTGTATTGAGTTTGTAGTTGCTTGGGTGTCTGCTTTGGAGGCCTCTGCTGTTTAGGTAAATTTTTACTCAGAGCCTCCGAGTATGTCTTAGTGTGTTTATGTGTTTGATTCAGTGGTGTGGTTGAGTTATGTGAGACTGGTATTGTGGTGTGTGTAGTTGAATAAATAAAATGATATGAAGAAAAATTTGAAAATGTTTAGATTAAAACGTTTTACTGAAACTGAATTTAAAATTTCAAGGTTAAGTGTTTATTGGACTTAAAATGATTTCATGTCTTCAAGAATTTCATTTTATTTCATTTTGAAAGGTACTAATTTCTGATGGATATTCAAAGGAGAATTTGTAAATATTTAGTGAACTTAAATAAGAATCTAATTTAGAAGAGCAGGGCTGAAATAAATATATAATATACTGAAATCTAAAAATGGGTAAATACATCAGTTATACAGTACACTAAATTGCCTACTTTTGAAGAGAATAATTTGTTTATTTTTTCTGAACCCAAACAAAAGAAGCTAAGCACAATGAGGAAATCTATGCACACTCAGTCAATCTTGCAGTTGGCTTAGAGGATTAAAAAGTTGGTAATGAGCTGTTTTCTGTGGTTCAGTGTAAAGCAGTGTTTGATTCCCTCAGCATCTGAACAAGTTATTTAATTAGACGCTGCCCCAGGGGTGAGTCTGTGACAGGTCTATGGCCTCGATCTAAGTTAAATTATAACAAAATTCCATATATAATTCAGCTTTAAGGTCTTACTTATCAGTGACTGTTCCATAGTGCTTGTAAGCTCAGTGTCTAAAAGCTTCATTTTATTGATGACATGCAGTTATTTATTTATTTTAATATTAATCCTTGGCTATTAATTGTGCCCTAGTTTAATGGAGAGGAAATAGATGTGACTAAGAAGTTCTTAAGCTTCTTTTAATAAAATCAAGAATATATGTTGTCTCTACTAAACTAGGGTTCAGGGTCCAGTTCCATTCTGAACAGGAGACATGGTTAACCAGACATACTCAGTAGCATTTTAGTGTGTGGATAATCTGAAAAGAACATTGGAGAAATACTCCAGTTCATAATGGCATGAGAAAGGAAACTCAATATTAAAAAAAAAAAAAAAACAAAGCAAGAAAAGAGCTCAATTTGTGTAAAGGATCATAAAATAAAATTTGACAATAATCAGGGTACAAACAGCAAAAAGTGTCCAATAACTTACATTTCCATAATCTCAAGAATCCATTTAGGGGCATTAGTGTTAAAAAATAGTCTTTGAATTCCCTGACTATACAGTCGCTTGTAATAATTATATAATTATTTATAAACTGCATATCAGAAGACAAAAAACAAGAAAATGTAGACATGACTAGCCAGTTGATACACAAATAGGAGAACTGTTTTACTGAGCATACGTATGTGTGTGTGTGTGTGTGTGTGTGCGTGTGTGTGTGTGTGTGTGTGTGTGTGTGTGTGTGTGCACGTGTGTGTGGATAATGCACATAATTTATGTAAACAATATATCAATCGCCATAAGCATCAACATTTGCAGAGAGGTTGCTGAGTTCAGCTATCTTAATTGAAGAATAGAAACTTCTGATTTGTTTATATATGCTAATGCAATGATTATAAAATGGAGACATTTCTTCTGAATACTACATTACTTGAACATATGTATCTCTTGAATTAGCATAATAGCTGCATCAAATTAATAAATGTGAAACAACTTCTGGATTTTCTTGATATTCAATGCTAATATATCTTCACTAATTATGCATACACTATCCCCAGGATTCATGAAGCTTGCGCCAGGTGCAGGCGTTCCAACACCAAATATGGCTGGTGAGCAATCCAGGTATGAGCTGTTCCCATGTGCACTACCTGCGTACGCTACACCCACAGAGCCCCCGGGCCCTGTATGCTAATTACCCCATGTGCAGCAGTGTAGAATGCAAATGAAGGTATGTAGCGATCCAGGAAGTGGTGCAAATGTAGTGTAAACATGCAGAAATATAAACCGTAAAAAAACGGTTTACATTTTTGCAAACATAAAATCGGAGCCATGACAGCCGACCAAACACATGTTTTATATTGTTAATATATGCCAATGGCTAAATATATAGCCATTGGCATAAAAAAAAAAATGTACAAAATATAAAATTAAGATTTAATATTTTTATTCGCATTATCACAAAGTGGAAGTGCAGGGCAGCAACATGCAAATGGGTCCACAAGGTAAATAGAAAAATATAGAATAAAACTGCAATGTAACGCATATCATGATTTCCCCATAATAGTCAATGGCAGGCATGCTACAGCACACCATGGCGCAAGGGTTGCTAAAGGGCTGTGACAGTGTTATGCACGGTATCTAGGAATTAGTAGGCAATGTCATGCAAATGAGAGGAGTAATAGTGAATCACAGAATCCCCACTGGTTTAAGGATGCACCTCACAGCGTAGCATTATAATACCAAGGTGTTCCCTTGAGAAAAAGAAGAGATCAAGAGAGGGGTGTATCACCTTTGCTATAAGCACATTGGAGCATTGCTAAACCGGTTTGCCTGTAGCTAAGTAAAGCTGCAGGATAGGGGAGTGTTGAACTGGCTATAGCTTTGCTTAGCTGAGAGTACACAAGGTAACCGAGTATGCATGTGAACAGAGATGAAAACGCACTTAAACCCTGTAAATGGGTTTGCACAGTGTGCACTGGAGCTGAAACAGGAAGGATATAGGAAAGAAATAAGAAAATGCTGCAGCAGGGAAATTAGAGTACAAATGACTAATTAACACGTAGGAACCTACAGTGGGCCAATGACAACAGTTAACAAGGCTGCAAGCAGCAACCTGCAGAACAGGAAAGGGGACGGGCTGTACTGCAAAGAAAACAGTAAAGTGTCACAGCAGAACAAAGCAGATTTGCAGTATATCAGCTACAAGACACATTTTGCAACACATGACTGGGTAAGGAAAGTACAAAACAAGAAAGATGGCAGGTGGATGCATGCCTGATAATGGGAGGGGATTCAGGTTTAAAAATGAATTAAAGAGCAACAGATTAATCAAGGCAGGCAAGCATAACTCCACACTAAAGCCCCCACACTTGCAGTACTCACTGTAAAACCCATAATTAAAATACCCTGCAGCTGGAATTACTGATACACACCCAATGACATCAGCAGCATCCATAACACAATAGTATAAAGTGTGAAAGCACCTCACACACACTTGTGTATTCCCATACACTCTGCACCAGTGGTGTATACAGATGGGGAAAGTTTAGTATGTACATATTAGAGGCTGCCATAGCTTTAATGCACCAGCATGTGTTGGAGACTGAAGGTGGTGTTGAGGATGATGCATACAACCACCTCAGGCAACAGAGGAGGAGAAGAGTGTTCAGACCCAGGAAAACCTACCAGGGGCTACATGATCTGGAGATAGTAGAGCATTACAGGGTGGACAGGGACACCCTACAGCAACGTGTGGAGCTGTGATGGCCACACCTCAGAGCCAGAGCAAACAGAGGGGAAACCCATCCCAGTGGATATGAAGGTATGTATAAGCCTGAGAATACTAGCTACAGTTAACTTTTAAAGGCCAACTGGGGATATCATGGGGATCTTACAGGCATCAGCATCCAGGGTACTTCACCAGTTCCTGGATGCCATGTTACCACATACCAATGAGCACAGTACTTCCCCTGACCACAGGAGGAGTTGGCCAGCAATATGCATCTCTTCCACTATGTGGCAGAATACCCGGTGGTACTGGGTGCAATAGACTGCACACACATACACAAGTCACCACCCAGTGAGCAGGGTAGACGCTACATAAACCACAAGGGATACCCCTCCATCAACTGCCAGGTCATTTGCAATGCCCAGGGCATTATCATGGATGTGTGTGCTGGCAGCCCTGGAAGCTATCATGACTCCCACATCTGGCATGCCTCACAGCTGTATCAGGTATTTGCCAGGGGGGACATCCCATATGGCCACCAGGTGGGGGATGCTAGCTATACACTGAAACCATGGATGATGACCCCAATCAGAAATGCACACATACCGATGCAGGAATGCCATAATGAGGCACACACACAAATCAGAATCATCATAGAGCATGTGTTTCCGATGCTTAAATCATGGTTCCGTTGCTTGGACATATCTGGTGGAGCCTTGTAATACTCTCCAAACACGTGTGCCCACATCTTCATAATATGTGCCATGCTACATAATATGATCCTGCGTAAACAGCTGCAGCAGGGACAGAATGGTGAAGGCCCTCACAGCCCACCACCATTGTAAAGAGCCCCACTGGCACAGAGGTACTCAGACCACAAACACCCTGAGCCAGCCCTAGTAGGCAGATGAAGGTGTGCCCACTATGCCCATGCCTTGGCAAGGAGGAAATGTATAGCACACACACTGACAGTGTAGGCACCTAGGTACTGACACCATTCTCCACCTGTGCACACACACGACTACCTGTAAATTGTCATGTATAGGCAGTCTACTGTGTGCATCCAACATAAGCAGCCCTCAACTATTGCACACACAACTGCTATTGGCACAAGGTAAGTCAACACCTGAACAGTAAATTAAGCTATCAGCATGTGCTGATACTGTATGTATAGGTTCATAGGTTCATAGGTAGGTACTTGGCTAACTGCCTGAAGGCATTCATAATCCTAGCCAAAATGTGTCAGCTTTTGCCACCCCATTGATTCATTAACTGTCCCTCTGTGGCGCAGAGCCAATGATGGGATCCCTGGTGTGTATCTACTGTTCCCCATCCACTCTTCATTCATTCTTCTTTTTCTTGAAGAGTGTTAGTGAGCAGCTCTGTATAATGTAATTAGGGATGTTGTTCCAAAGTATGGGGAGTTTCTGTGAAAGGAATCCATCATTCCAGCATCTTCCAGTTATTGTTGTGGCAAGGTTCAGCTCACTACAGTGTGTGGCTCACTGTGACATGGATTCCCATAGCTGGAGCATATCCATTAAGCCTGAGTTCGACATGGCTTTGTTGGCCAGCAGAGATCATCTCTGAGTAAACGAGATGCCACTGAGTAAAGCAGGAGTTTATTCAGTCTGGCTGCATAGGACATATGTTTGAGGCCAGTAATCCTCTTGGCGAGGTACATTAGTGGACCTTCCAGCTGTTGGAAGTGTCTTCTGAGGTACATCCCAAATGGGTTATTATACTCAATGATGGGACTGATGAGTGATGAGTAAAGGGACACTATAATCTCAGTATGTCTAGATGCGAACCCTTTAGTAATCAGATGCCCTACATAGAAGGATGTCCTAACTACTTTGGAGATATGATTTTCAAAGGAGAGATCACTGTCTACCTTAGTCCCCAGATACCCTATTACCTCATCTGTATTAAAGTGACTGCCACTTATGTGTTAATATGTGGGGGGTTTAATTTTTCACAATGGAATGACCATGCAGTTTGTGGCACTTAGCTGGAGGCCATGATTTTGACACCCTGTGTCAGTCTCTGTAAGGCCCCTTGAAGGATGTCTGTGTCAGCTGGACTGTCAATTATGGCTCCCAGTTTGCAGTCATTGCCAAACATGGTCTGCCGTAGTCCACCTGTGTTTGCCTGTACCTCAGAGAACTGTATACCAAACAGTAGGGGTCCCAGCACTGAGTCCTCTGGGACACCAGTTGTGACTGGTTAAGAGTTGGACCTGGAGGCCACTAGTCGTACCATATGAGTTCTGTGTGTAAGCCCGTTGGCAACCCATCCTGTGATGTATGGGTTTATGTACAGGCTGGTGAGTTTATCAATAATACCTTAGTGGGGAATGGTGTCAAAAGCCTTGGTGAGGTCTAGGTAGTATGTGTGAACCACCTCTCCCCTCATCTAACATCTTGGTGACTGTCTGTAAGACGTCAAACATGTTCAGTAGGCATGAACTGCACTCGACCAAGTTGACCTTGGTTAGGTCAAGTGTTTGGAGGTTACCAATGTCTTTGTTAATGAGTGCCATCAGGATGCTCTCCATAGCTTTGCAGACCAGGCTAGTCAGGCTTATGGGATGGTAATTACCATGGTCAGTTATGTTTCCACCTTGGTGGAGTGGAATAACCATTGCATGTGCCATTGTATGGGCATGTAGCCTGTGGAGAGGCTGAGGTTGAAAAGCGTAATTAGGTGGGGGGGTCAGTTTGTCTTGTAGTGTTTGCAAGATGCAGTCTGGGACACCATCCGCCTCCATTGACCCTGTGTTTTGCTGTTAGAGAGGCCCAATTCCACCTGTGTGTCTCTGAAGTCTGGGATACTGTACTTTTCAGGTATTGTTGAGGGCTCTTTAGGGGGTGAAGTTTGCACTGAATGTATCTGCAAGGATGTTGGCGATATCAGTAGGGTCAGTATATTTTGTGCTATATTGCACTGGCACAGTGCAAATCTGTGTGTTACCACTTAGATCCTTGACATAGCCAAAGAAGGCTTTGTGGTTATCTGTTGAATCCTTGCCTATTTTCCTGTTGATGTTAGCCTTGGATAATTTCATGAGGGACCTAAGTTTCTTACTAATACTGGTCACGGATGTCTGCCCGTTTTGGGATTTGCTGTTTTTCTGGAATACTGTCCTACTTCTGTTGTATAGCCTGTTTATTGCAGGGGTCCACCAGACTGATGTCCTTGTCTAGGAGGAGTGAGTCTTGGTTTACCAGTGATGGCACAATCCATACATCCTTGCAGGTGCTTATAGAGTACATTTGTAAATCTGTCTGTATCTTGAGCAGTGTTTTCCCTTAGCATTGGGGATGTGAAATCCCCCATCCATGTCTCTAGTAGTGTGAATTTAGCTGTAGGAAAGATGTACACTGTGATTTCCATAGGTGGGGGAGATGGTTGGGTGTGGAAACAGTGAATAGTTCATGGTCAGATCTAACCAGTTACCAGTTTACCTCTGCTGTGGTGCACCTGTTGCCCATGTTGGTGATTACAACTTCTAGTATGTTTCCACCCCTCATTAGGGAGTTTACCATCTGATACAGGGCATATGAGGTGATAAATTCTAGGAAGTGCAGGGCCTGGAAGTGAGTATTTGAGTAAGTTTCCCAGTTAATCGTAGGGTACTTGACATTGACCAATACCAGGGTGTGCGGTAGGACTGTCATGTTTTCCACTGTCTCCAGGTAGGTGGAGTAGTAGTCCTGGGTCATGGAGGATTATCTGTAGCAGGCCACAGTTTGCATTGCAGTTGTGGCTGATGTTAGCTGCACATGGATGATCTCAGAGGTATCATGCTGCCCCACTAACCTGGAGGTGTAGGTATCCCTGATGAATATGGATACATCCCCTCCATGTCTGTGTCAGACCATGTATTGCGGCCGAAATGTGTGGTATGGGTTGTAGTCTGGTAGTACTGGTGTGCTCTCAGGAGCCTTAAAACAGGTCTCAGTTACTGCACAGATGTTGATGTTGTCCGTACTGAGGAGTGCTGTGAGTGCGTGCATGTTGTGATCACAACCCGTGGCGTTGAGTAGCATAACCCCAATTCATTCTGCTATTGTGCTGTTTACAGAGGTGGGATTCACCTTTGAGACTTTCCTAAAAAAAGGCACCATGGGGGTGCCAATAGCCTTGGCCAGTATTCCAAAGCCTAAGGATGACACATAAGCCGGTATGGTATTGTTACATGCATGTTTCCTATCTGTGCTTGTTTCTCATCTTTCCTGTAGGTAACCTACTGGTAAGCAATAGAAAGCCTTAAACTTATACAAGTCTTCTAGCTTCCAAGACAGGCTTTTGGAGTGATTAAGTATCAGTGTTCTGTATGATCTTGCTGTACTTAACTGTGTTCTGACTACATCGTGATTTTTCACTGTATATTGTGATCTGAAAGCTCTGTTTATTCACATATTATGGCTGTGATGGCCTGCACCTTAGAGGTTCAGAGATAGGTAGTAGGCTATCTGCCCACAGGCAATTAGAAGCATAGCTACAGTGTGTTGGCTTTCTCTGCACCATTGATGAAGTAACTGAGCCTCTGTCAAGCATAGCCAATGAAATTATTCCAGGCAGAGTTGCTGGAAGCTGTTGAAGACTGGGGTGGTGGAGGGTGATAGGGGCACTTAGTGATCTAAAGAAGGCATGTTAACTTGAAAAATCAACACCATTCAATTTCACCAACAGGTCTTACAGCTATAAAACTGGAGGGGCTCACCCACCCCCTGGCTGTATGGTTCTGCGACACATGATCCCAGGGGTGTATATTCTGTTACCCATTCACACATCAAAGTTTCCTTTGAAGTGTGTCAGTGAGGTGCTATGCCTAATGTAGTTAGGAATGTAATTTATAGTCTCTTATTTCATTTGTTATATGTTTTTATTTCAAGAGTAATTGAAGCTCAGTGGGTTTGGGCACCTCTGCCCTTTGCTTAGCCTAGCTTACACATAGAAATCATCTAAATAGGAAATAGGCAGAAGCAACATTAATGTCAATAGTGTAATGGTTACAGCATTTGCATATTATCTGTGCATGCGAGGGTCAAATCCCAATAAAGTCAGGGATGTTTGTCATGTTAAAAAGTATACCTTAACAACAGCTTGAAAGCATAGGTAGTATTCTTTAGTATAATAAACATTTGAAACAGCTATATAAACCATGTGTGCTGGAGAGTAAAGTCAACAGAGAATGTAATGTTATGTAAGCACATAGTGAGATGTTACTTCACTGAAATGTATATATCCTGAGTAGTTAGCAGATGTGGCCGTGTTTGTGTGCACAGGTTATACATTTTAAAGTTTGTTTAACTGTCTTTAACTGCTGCTTTAATGTCACACAAGCACTTTTAAACATGCTTGCAACTGCTTAAATGAGCCTTATTCTGAAGTAAAGAACATTTGTAAAGCATCGCAGGTATTGAACCCTGGACCATGCACACCATGGTCATAGGACTTACAAATAAGCCATCTGAGCTGTATACATGTTACATGGTCTTTAGACTACACCTTATACTATAGGCATTCCACAGTACTGACCACAAATGGGACAGTCATCTTGTGTACATATGTACAGTACATTTATAATGTACTGTAGTTTGTGAATCAATATATACAAGTCTACATATGTATAACTGTTACAAATTAATATGAAATATATATATATATATATATATATATATATATATATATATATATAGAGATATCTGTACATAGAAAAAATATATATATATATATATATATATATATATATATATATATATATATATATATATATATACAGGTGCATCTATAGCCATTTATATAAACATCTATGAACATACTTCTTGACACAGAAGCAATCCAAAGGAATTGAAGTCTACACAAAAAACATGCAGCTCTGGTATTATAGCTATTAATATTAACCTAATTCACCAAAGAAGGGATGGTTGTTGTGTTTGTCGAGATTGGGGTGGGAGAGGAATGATGGGTAATGAAATTATGCATCAAGGAGAGCCTGGGTTGAATGTTCAATAAGTGAACTGGAGGGGTATACATGGAGTATGGGGACAATATAAAAAGTACACAAAACAAGAACCATTCTCATCCATAATACATCCTGTCATGTCACATTGCAACACCTAATTCCACAAACATATGAACATTAACATGTATCATACATATGTACACCAACTGATTGTCACATTTGTTTTCAGTAGTGAGGAATGCCCGTAGTAAAATGTATGTTCTAAACAACATACCATTTGTAAATATCTCAGATGCCTTAGTGGTATAGTCAGCGACTGTGGTGTTCAGGGTCCTGGGTTCAAGACCTGCAAGGGCTGTAAATTTATTTTGAGAGCCAGAATAAGGACTGTTGGATGCAGGTGGATTAAAGCACTTTTAAGCAGTTGTAAGCGGGTTTGCTTGGGTTTGCATGATGGTAAGCAGCGCTTAAACACGGTTAAATGGATAAGCGCTTCATAGGTTTAACCTTTGCTTAACGTCGCACAGACCACGGGCAAACCTGCTTACAACCACTTAAAAAAATGTGCATTATTCACACTTTCCCTACCAGTGCCTGCTCTGAGAGGTAAAATAATAACCCTTTCCAGGATTAGAATCCGCAACCATGTACACCATCCTCAGATGAGCCTACCATAATAACCCTTTCCAGGATTAGAACCCACAACCATGTACACCATCCTCAGATGAGCCTACCACTTAGCTATCTGAGATGTACTTATGTCAGTTGTGTATTCAGACAGGTTAAACACAAAAGGGAGGATTGTGTGGAACTAGGACAAACCGCCATGTACCCAATGAAAGGCGTATGCTATATATAATATATATATATATATATATATATATATATATAGAGAGAGAGAGAGAGAGAGAGAGAGAGAGATACATAGATACATGTCAATATATAGAGATATAGGTATATATGTAGATATATAGATAGGTTAAAAACATCTACACATCTATGGAGGTACATATAAACGTATGCAAAAATATATATTATATATCTATATCTATATATACATATTATATATATCTATATCTATATCTATATATATATTTATATATATATATATATAAATATATATATATGTATATATACACATACATGCATACATGTATGTATACAGCATCTGAAGTGTTTGAATCTGAGTATAACATGGACCATATCAATCACACATTTTGCCCCCCCCAAACAATATGAACATAACATATGAAGAGTATATGCCAATACACTTTTAAAAATATGTTCTATGAACACAGTCACCAACACAACTACAATGACTGCAAATATCCATGACAGAAATACACAGACAGCTTTCATTTAGCAAAAATTTATTACATTCCGATATATGGCCAAAAGGATTCAAGGACTAACAGTACCTACATGCTATACAGGAAGCATTTAACAGTGTCTTAATGAATCAGCCTGCAATTACCATAGTATTAGTCCACTAAGGGATAGCTATTCACGTAGGAAAAGAACCCCCACAGACATATAGAATATGTATAAAAGCGGTTCCTGCACACCTGCATCTGCTTTGTACACCCACCAAAATCTCCCCCACACCCAAACTAATTACAACAATACATACTGTTATACCATAACCAATTATTCACTCACTGTACAACATCTGCTGAAACCTTATACCTGGACACAGACACACTAACATGGCCCTATGTGAAATAGTTGCTGTTATACAATGGAACAGCTGCTGATGTTACAGGGTTTGTTTGAACTAATCCCGTTTCAGAGGGTTGAAAGTAATTACACCAGGAGGTGTTACCGATTACTGATTATCAGCATACTATGATACACATTTACATCAAACTAAAGATGTCTGATGAGCACACTGTAAAACCCCCTAACATTATATACATAGCCATGCAGCCTTGAGCTGGTCAAACATTCTGGCCAGACTGAAACATATGCAGAAGTATTAGGTACAGACAAACCCTGCACAAGTAGCAATGTTCAGAAATATAACAGCAGTACTCACATTTAGATACAATATATTAGTATTTGTCTCCATACAGCTGTTGCAATAGTTTTCAAACAACACTTCCAGGCTGTCTTCCTCACAAGTAAGGTAAAGGAGACAATGCCCAGGTGGAGTACTCAATTACACCCTACTGTTGCCATGGTATTGGCTAAGGCAGTAGCTGCACAGCTGATGTGCATGTAATTAACTACTTTGGAACACCAATTGGTGATCAGGATAGCACATGTTACTGATCTCTAACTATAAAAGGATGCCTAGTAACAAATTCAAACCATTTGTATCTACCTGCAGAACAGTACAAAATACCCAACAGCAGATTGAAACACAAACCGAAAACGAGTAATATGCCAGTCAATAACACCTCCATTTACTAAGAAGGTATGTATAACATTTAGTGTGTCTGTGTATGTAGTACCTGTTCTGTAATAATTACAGTGTAATCAATGCATATAGTGGAAATAGCTATCTTGTAGTGATGTATTGTTGAGCAGTAGTAATGCTTGTAGTATTCTATGTGTGTATTGCTGTAAGTCACAAGGCAAACTCCTCACACACCACAAGGGATGATGTATATGGGGTTGGAACTCACCAATTCTCTTCCAGCCACTGTCAGTGTCAGGGTTGGTCCAACAAGTATGTGCTATAACGGGATAGTATATGTCAACATATTATAACAGCAGACATATGTATGGGTGTATAAGTAAGATGAACATCTCAAAGGTGGGCTTACTGTGCAAATATGGTTTGCATTGTGGGATATTGTGCCAATAACTGTGTAATGTACAGTATTGTAGGCAGATCTGTATTCCATTTTACATAGCATTTCTGTTATGTTATGCAAACATTAGTTATGTCTATTGGTAATTACAATGCTCAATAACAGGATACATATGACTTGTATTCATCTGACAGTTTAGCAGCATGATAGCAAAGATAATTGGAATAGCTAGGTATCTATCCATACATATAACACATGTAATATCCACCTCTATAGTATCATTTGCAAGCAATAATAGCTGTGCATGTGTTATGCAAATGTGTAGTGACCCTTGTTTCAGGGCTGGGTCAGATGGCTATGTGCACACCTACATAGAGTGGATATTGAGAGTAGAGACACACTGGTTGAGCTTTCCGGTTTGTGTAACCTAACCCTTCATTGCCAACCAAACAGCCGCTTGCAAATACTGTATGTAAGGTTGTGCACAGTACTGATAATGAAACAGGTTGCATATCATCTTTAACTCCAGTGTAACATCTGCAGTAGGAGTGTAAGATGTAGGAGACTGCTGCCCATGTGTAATAGCTGCTTCATAGGTGATGGCTTGCATTATCTGATTATATCCTGATCATGTTGATAGTGTCAGCAGAGTCTATTGATCAACTAAATAAAGAAAAAAGTATTAACCTAATTGTGATCTATATCCCCCCTGGGAATAACTCTGACACACTTGAGAACATTCTAAGCTGGCTGACTAATAACTTCCCACAAGAAACCATGATCCTGGGAGATGTCAACATTGACTGGAATCGATGTTCATCAGAGTCAGACCCAACCAATATTAATCTCCATGGTTTTTCACAAATTATAACCACCTCCACCAGAATTGGTAACAACAAACAAAAAGAAAGTATCCTAGACTGGATACTCACAAACTATAAACCCGAAATGTATAAGTCTGGGACCCTTACAAATGAACTTAGTGATCACCTCATTACTTATATAGTAAAAAGCAAAACAGGTAGCTGCAAACTCCCTGTGTTTAGGACTGTTAGGAGCACTAAACATTTTGACCTCACTAGATTCCGAAACGAGCTGCAGTCCTGTAACTGGTCAATTCATAAACGCCTCCCCCTAGAAGAGGCAGTAACAAATTTTAACTCCACATTTCTAAACATACTTAACTCGCATGCCCCCAAACGTTCAATCAAAACAAAAGCTCTAATAGCACCATGGCTATCAAAAGACTCCACATCCAAAATTAAATCCAGAAATAAAGCATGGAATAAATGGCGTGCTACCAAGTCACCCCTAGACCGCATCAACTTCCAACAACTAAGAAATGAAACAAAAAAATCTATCTCAATTGACAAAAAGAACTACTACCACCAACTACAACATAAACACCAAAACAACCCCCAAAAGTTTTGGGCAGGTATAAATAAACTTCTCCATCCAGGCAAGTCCTCACTCCTACACCAGCAGATCTAATTATGAAAAACCCAGATGAAGTGGCCACAACCTTTAACATCTTCTTCATCGATGTTATCAAATCCTTAGCCAACCAACAATCAGCCCCCTGCTCCCCAACCACAGGTCCCATCCTGGAGACCATGCCGTTCTTCAACCTACAACCTGTCCGTACTGCATACATTCGATCCTTACTGAAGAAATTAAAGCCAACCACCCTCGCCGCAGACCATCTTCCAGCTGACTTTCTACAAAAATCTGCAGATATCATAGCCTACCCCATCTCAATCTTAATTAATCGCACCATAACTGAATCCACAATCCCCTCCATATGGAAAATCTCCCATGTAATCCCTCTCCATAAAGGTGGCCCATCCACTGACCTGTCAAATTACAGGCCAATAGCCATTTTGTCACCACTGGCAAAAATCATGGAAAAATGTATACACAAACAACTCATCCACTACCTAACTCAGAACAATCTTCTAACTAACTCACAACACGGCTTCAGGCCCAAACATAGTACCACTACTGCCCTCCTCTCATTCACAAACACTATCAATCTTAACCGGAATGACAAAAAAATATCTTCAGCTCTCTTCTTGGACCTATCAAAAGCCTTTGACATGGTCAACCACAAACTCCTGCATGAAACCCTTAATACTCTCTACCTAGATAACAAAACACTAGACTGGTTTCATGCCTATCTTTCTGACAGGCAACAAGCTGTGCTCTGGCATAATAAGCTCTCCAACCTCCTACCCAATACCATAGGGGTCCCCCAAGGTTCCATACTGGGACCTCTTCTCTTTTCTATCTTTATTAATGATCTCTACAAAGTCATTCCAGAGTCCACCTGTATTCAATACGCTGATGACTCGACATTAATTTGCTCAGATAAATCGCCAATTAATCTACTATCCAAAACTCAAGACTGTTTCACTGCAGTTGAGAACTGGTTATCGGGACGCCACTTGATCCTTAACCCAAAATAAACTAAAATGCTCCTCTTCCATCCTACCCATAAAACATCTACCATTCCCTTTTGTGTACAATCCAATAATGGAACCACCATCTCCCCTGACTCCCATACCAAGCTACTAGATGTTACCATCGATAACAAACTCAGATTTGATGTACACATCAACCAAACTATCAAAACTGTCAATAAGAAACTGGGGACCCTATATAGAATAAAATCCTTTCTGACTCCCATGGCAAAAGTGGCTATTGCTCGCTCCCACCTTCTATCTACCCTCTTATATGCCTCCCCCATACTTACTAACCCCAACAAATCGGACCTATCTAAACTCTCATGTTGTTATAATCATATTGCTAGATTTGCTACGGGCTTGCCCTACAAAACCCATCACTGTACTAACCTTCAAAACCTAGGTTGGATAGAACTATCAAACCTACTCCTACAGAAGCAACTTATAGTTGCATATAAAATACTCACTCAACCTGACAACATTCCTGGTCTGAGTGGATTAATTACCCCTTACACAAATCTAAATAGTCTAAGATCATCACATAGGTTACTTGCACAAACGCTCAAATCCTGTAATTCAGGAGGCGACTCTTTGTTGTCCAACACTGTGGGTAAAATATGGAATTCTCTTCCACCTAGACTCACCATTACCACCTCCCTAAATACATTCAAAAAAGGCCTCTTCCACCACTTTAATTCCCATTGGCTTTGCCAATGCTCAAATCCAGACTAATCCTTTTTTCCCCCTCCATTTCTTCAGTAATTACTTTCCAACTAGGCATTAAGCCGTCCTCTTTCTACCTGAATCTAGCATTATGAAGGTGTTTTTTACAATTGTTATTGTACATACTCGTGTAGCTTTTTCTCTTCTGTGTATTAATTGTATAACTATAATCTTAAGTAATCTGTCTTATATTGTTGTAACCTACTTTCCTATTGGAGCTTTTCTCCCCGGGCCTCCGCTGAAAATGGACATGTGTCCAGTCGGACTATCCCGGTCAACAAATGTAAAATAAAAATAAATAAATAAATAAATATTGATACATGACTCTGTTTGGGGAGTGTGTGTCTGTGCCCAACAGAGCTCATGGTTCTGGTGGATATGTGAGTATATACCCAGAAAAGAATAAAGACCTGTAGACACTTGCATCATCTGTAATCAGCTATCAGGATGTGATGTGCTCCTGAGAGGAGGATTGCTGCTAAAGGCAGATACTATGTTTCTGTAATAGCCAGTGTTGTCACATCCATAACACAAATATTTACTTGTGAGCATCACTGTCTAAAACATCTTCATAAGCAATAAGTAAACTAAATACAGTACTTGGTACATGTAGTACTGAATGCTCATACAGTCATGTCCACTAGACAGCTACTGGTGTATACTAATTTCAGCTTTGTGTAGGCGGCCATACTGGGAGAATGTAATCTCTATGCCATGTACACTGCCAAACCCACCTAACGTCACACCCCACACATTGTCTGGGATGCAGCTACAGGGGTAAGCTGGAAGGCAGTCCAGTCTACAGCCATGACTGGACTTGACAGTCATGAGGTGTAGGTTAACACATGCATCTCATCATCACAACCAGAACACAGTAAGGACACCCACACATACTACCAGAAATCACACACATTCAAAGAGGTTTCTAAGTATCTGGCCTAGCAAGTGACCTCCCAAGCTGGAATAGACTGACAGCAAAATACACAAACTGTATGACATAGTTTGCCTAATTGTGCCACACCTCACACATGGTTGGAAACATGCCCAACAGTACTCATTTGTGAATGCAAACTCTTGCACTATGTTACAAACCAAGCTATATGAGGGCAAACATATTGTCAGCTGCCTGTCTGCCATGATTAGCCACATACCCATACACTCAGACCACCTTTTGATCTATACACATGGCTCTGGCATATTCCATGTTGTTGTGCAGGACATGTGATGTAGTAGCCTGGACTGCATGGAAACACAAATGTATGAACTGTCAGGTCTTGTAGCCCATGCAGGTATGTCCCAAGGCCTGGGTATCATTCTGCCATTGACCAGAATGATACTGCAGTACAGGGACACAATTATTGTATTCCACAATTGTCTAATGTATTGGTGCAATTCAAAGGGTATCCAGTATCTCTCTGCCTGGGATAACATAGATGACAGACCATGATGCTTTGCCAGACAGGGCCTGCATCTGTCACCCCTGGGAATCTGGATACTGGCTAGGGTTCATGTATCCCCTATAGTGCTTTCATCATGCAAAGTTCAAGTGAATGTCCACTGCTGTAACAGGGACAGCCAAGCAATAAACTGTGTGTCTGGCTACTCAATGATACATTTCAGAAACTCAATATGGACTCACTTATGTCAATCCTTAACATGGAGAACATATCTGTGCAGTGACTGAGATATGGTTCAATGCTCGGGAGAGCACACCTGCATGGCCATGTTATAACACATACCTCACCTCTTGCCCATTATCCTTTATTGGAACACACGGGCCATATTCCTGAAGGATATGTACACCCCCATGCTAGTTGCACTTGCATAACTTCTGATGCATTATGCTGAACAACTACCTTTGTGCCAAAGTGGAATCCAAATTGCACCTTGTGACAGATCACCCACCATGCCTCAGAATTCCCAACTGTCATATTGTGCTGTAATGGGAAATATTAGGTTTGAGACAGAAAACCATAATAATGGCTACTCTCAACTATTCCATTATGAGCTGGGAGGACTCCTCATGTACCAACACCTGCGCTCAATGCATGCTGGATTTCATCAACCCCAATGACCTGGATCACCATAGTCACACAAACAGGCCTAACAGTATGCTACACATAGTCAGTCTCCAAAGCCAATGTTATGCTTCTTAAGAGTGAAGTGGTGACTGTCACGGCACCCATGCAGATGGACAATGCATGCGCAAATGCTAAATCCTATACAAATGCACTTTAAGCACTCACATAATTGCAGTGATTGTGCCATTGAAACAGAACCAAGATTCAACTAAACACAAACAAGAAGGCAAACTGGTGGTACCCTGCCTTAAACTGTACTACAAGAGGTAGTAACTGTTGCAAGAGTGAACACATATGATTGGAGTTGATCCCTGGTCAGCCTCAGTAAGATGCAGATACACCATATAAAACCACACAAAGCTACTGTGAAACTAATCAGCCACATATTATGAGGCCAACCACAGAGCATTCTATATCTCTGTCATGAATCGTAATGGCAACAACAAGACCTGCTGGGCTTCACAGCACTATGGCATGAGAAGTACTGCACCTACAGAAATAGCACTTGTTCATCCAGATAGGGTCTTGGAGAACCTAAACCCACTCCCACCTCCCCCCCAACAGGTACACATATTTATATATCCATGTACACTATAGAGCCCCTGTAATAACAACTATGCAGGTACAAGCTGCACTCTCTAAAGCCATACATACAGCTTTCATGGGACCTGTCAACATCCCAGGGTGTATCCTACACAAATGTCAGAACAATTTGCTCTGCACATACACATCATGTTCAATCATAGCTTCATGTTAGGCTGTGTACACACTGAATGGTGCACAGCAACAGTTAACACACCCCACAAGGGGGGAGACACCACTGATAATGGGAAATAGTGCACTACTACCCTGCTGAGTCTGGTCTGTAAGGTCATGAACCGTGATCAACTTATTTGATGTACTCAGTACAGATGTAGATAACAGTAAGGTTGATTCACACAGAATATAATGACCTTGCCAGGTCCTAGGACACCATCACCCATACTGTGTTCCAGCTACATTCAGTAAACTAGGTGTATATTCCTATGTCACAGGAGTGGTTGGCAACTGGACTGCTGGCAGAACCAACACTACAGAAGGTGTCTGACTAATACATGCACATCAAACCAGTGCCAGCTACAGTAATACAAGCTTCATTCCTGGTACTCCCCCTCTTTGTTATCTATACCACACAGACTAACACAGAATGCATCTTCCTATTGAAGTTTGCAAATGACTATGAACTAGGAGCAATAGTTGACTCAATGAGTGCTGCGGTCAACATACAGAAGGGCCTTTGTGGGTCAGATGTGTGGTGCGTGACGTATGGCCACAATCTGACAGATAAGTATTGCATTGTCATCCCCTATGTTAAAAACCCTGTACCCATGAACTACCACCTAGGCAGCAGTCAACATAATGGAAACTGTGTGTGTATGGGATACAGTTGAACAGTAGTCTTTCCTTTGATAGTTACTTCACCACACCAGTCAGGTAGTCGTAACTGTCACCCCTAATTATGACAGGGTGCCATCCATGAATATAGAGATCATTGTTAAGCCATACTCAACACTCAGGTGACCCATAATATATCACATATTTCCTTTAAGGGTTATTGGCCAAGTTCAGATAGCCTACACTGGCATTTCTAATCCCTAGCTCCACTATGTAACATGATACCTACCCTGAATAAAGCCTTGTCCAACCCAGAGAGTGTTGAGATGAGATGGGTGTGGGCAATAGAAGTTCTAGCTATGGGAGTAAGGAAAGGTTTAATTCTATAGAGGGAGCCTAGTTTTTGGTTAACTGATTTTATTGTGGTGTTAATATGAGTATCACAGTTAAGGTTGTGGTCAATTGTCACTCCTAAGAGTTTAGTGGTAGTGTCAGAGGATATAACTGTAATATTTTTTGATTTAATAGTGAAGTAAAGTGGGAGTAAACAACAGTAGTTTAGTCTTTTTGGGGTTAAGGAGGAGGCAACTCTGTAAAAAACAGTCCTCAACAAGCTCAAAGACATTTTGGGTGAGGGACATGCTACACTTACACATCCTGATTTCAAATAAACACATACTTCATGGACATCCACCTTTCTAGTACAAGGATCACAACATGTCTGACAGATCTCTGTCCCATACACTTTACATACTCCTGCCATACTATGCATCCCTGTTCAGCGAAGCTGCACATTGCCCCTCTTTGAGACATGGTGTGATGACGGCATGGCAAATATATCAGTAACCCTGTGGGCCAATTCTGTGGCACTGCTTGAACTAGACACTGAAACTTACCTGTCTATTGGCTACAGCTAAGTAACCTTTTAGCCTAGGCTCATAAACGGCCCAGGGCATATAGCCTAGTAGTTCACTATTACCATACATGCTATAGTTGATATCCAGCCCTGCAAATACCATCAAGCTAGTCATTGTCCCATGTGTTTCACATGTGCAATACAGGTAATACATGGCAGGATGCTAAAGAGCTGTACAGTGCCATGTAGATGTATATGGCAAAGCATATACATGTAAAACTTTCCGTGAGCAAGTCTGCAGGGTCACAGGTCACATCCCTTAAGGCTGTGTGTGACTATATATGTGACATATACACAGCATTAAGGTCTATTGCATTAATGTGAACACATTCAGGCATGTGCTGATAAGTAAAGACACCAGTACAGGCAAACAGACATGCCCACATCAAGACAACATCCACATGGAGTATGAGCAATGTCAACACTTGACACACACATATATGATGATAACATCAAATCAGCAGTAAGTGTCAAATGTGTGTGAGTTAAACATGTCAGTGGTGTTAGTGTCATGTAGATTTGCAAAGACATATTTGTAATCCAAATAAATGTGATACACATGTATGTTCAGCTGTACTTCTGTACTTCCTTGTGAGCTACTGTGACCTGTGCCCATCATTATGTCTTCCAGGTATGCCATGTGCCAGGCTGCCACCATACACCCGCTTGGAGGATGAGGTTCTCATTCCATTCCTCCTCGATAACCATGAAACTCTCTTCAGCCATGCGCCTCAGGATGCGCAGCAGTGGGATGCCCAGTGGGAGGAACTCCACAGGAGGGTAAATGATGTTGGTGGCCACAATCGCACCTACCAGCAGGTGCGCAGACAATGCATTGACCTGATAAGATGGGTGAAACAGAGTGCTAATGCAATCGCCAGGGAACAAGGTGCAACAGGTGGGGGGGCACTCACCTAACCCCCACTCACATGTACCATGGAGCTACTGGCCAACCTAGGGACACCTGCAGACATTCATCCTGAAGCTTTAGCTGGTATTGTGGAGGTGGGTGTCTCCAACCACTGAGCCTGGAGTTACCTGGTAAGTCACTACTGCACATATAACACAACTATATTTCATATAGTTACATGTGTTACTGTACAATATGTAATGTAACATCATATGCAAGGCATGTATGCACACATGCCACATACTATAGTTTTCTACTCTATGTATGCACAGATGTGCATACTCTATAGTATAGTCTATTGTACTGGCGAATGTGTTAACATGCACGTTGCACCCTGTAGCTATCACACAGGTGTGGATAATGATCTTACTGCTGTGACACTCCTATTTAGGTACCTATGGTGTTTCGCAGCAACAGCAGCCTGTTGCAGGTGAGATTGTTATTATTTTATTTTATTTATTTTACATTTGTTGACCGGGCTAGTCTAGCTGGATATATGTCCATTTTCAGTACAGGCCCGGGGAGAAAAGCTCCACATAGAAGACATACACAAACAGAACATTAAACATTAAGTACAGGAAGCTTGTTAGACAATAACATATGCTCCATGTTAACATTTTTTTTTCACTATGAGAAGAAAGAAAAGGATTTAGAAGTATGTGGTAGACACCCAAAGCAAAGTAATGAGCAGGAACAAGAGAACAAAATACTTAAAAATGGGATTGTAAGAATTAGTTGAAGGGTAGTAACTTGTTGATAAGACAGTAAGATGGCCAATTCTGTTGTTCATAGGTACAATAAGTCAGCTTAGAAAGTTGTGGCCTTAAAGTTGAAGAAAGAGAGATGTAAAATTATATTGGGCAAGACTAACAGTGAGAGATACTCTAGTTAGGGTTGGTACAGGGACATAGCCAGTGGGTTGTAAGGTATGATTTGAGTTTCTTTTTAAATAGTGAAGTTGAAGAAAGAGATGTAAGTTGGTCAGGAAGTAGGTTCCAGCTTTTGCCTACAGTGTTAGTGAAAAGGGATTCCCCTGCTTTATTGTTAGGTTTTAGAGTAGTAACGAGTAGTTCATTTGCAGAGCGTAGGTTTGTAAGATTTTTATATGGGCAGATTAGACTTGTAAGAATTGGTGTGTTACTTGGATGATGAAGGACTTTATGGGTAATAGTTAGTTGGTGAAGTAGAATTTGATTCTGCAGTTCCAGCCAACCCAGTTGTTTCAGATTTTGGCAGTGGTGGGATCTAACAGGGGAGCCGGCAGCAAATCTGGCAATATTATTGTAGGAGATTTCCAGCTTGTTGAGGTTGCTTTTTTATATATTTTTGTGTATATAGGGCAGGCATAAAAGAGTGTTGAGATGAGGTGGGTGTGGGCAGTAGAAGTTCTAGCTATGGGAGTAAGGAAAGGTTTAATTCTATAGAGGGAGCCTAGTTTTCGGTTAACTGATTTTATTGTGGTGTTAATATGAGTATCACTGTTAAGGTTGTGGTCAATTGTCACTCCTAAGAGTTTATTGGTAGTGTCAGAGGATATAACTGTACTATTTTTAGATTTAATAGTGAAGTAAAGTGGGAGTAAACACCAGTAGTTTAGTCTTTTTGGGGTTAAGGAGGAGGCAACTCTGTAAAAAAACAGTCCTCAACAAGCTCAAAGACATTTTGGGTGAGGGATTGCAGTTCAGACGGTTCAGTAGCTGAGGAGATTAAAGTGGAGTCATCTGCGTATTGAATAGATACCGCATGTGGGATACTAGTAGATAGATCATTTATAAAGATAGAGAATAGAAGAGGGCCCAGAATAGAACCTTGGGGTACACTAAGGGAGACAGGAAGGTGGGAAGATAGAGTGTTGTCCCAGAGTACTGCCTATTGCCTGTTATCTAAGTAGGACTTGAACCACTGTAGAGCTTGACTATCAAGTGAAAGGGACTTAAGTATATTCAAGTAGTAGGTGATGGTTAACCATATCAAATGCTTTTGAAAGATCTATAAAGATAGTAGAGGACAGGGTGTTATTGTTACGGTTTTTGTTAATGTGGTCAGAAAATGATAGGAGGGCTGTAGTGGTGCTATGGAAAGGTCAAAATCCATGTTGAGAGCTAGCTAAAAGGTTATTTTTGAGGACGTAGTCTAGCAGTTGCCGATGGATGCATTTTTCCATGATTGTAGCTATGGGAGAGAGCAGGGTAATTGGACGGTAGTTAGAAAGTTCTGTTGAGTTACCACCTTTGTGTAGGGGAATTATATGTGAGACTTTCCAGATGGATGGGATGGTGCCTTCAGTGATGGTTCTATTAATTAGGATAGAGATAGGGTAAGCAATAAATTTAGCTGCTATTTGGAGATATTTAGCAGGTAAGAGGTCAGCAGAGGGGGTAGAGGGTTTAAGTTTTTGAAGGAGAGTACAGATAAGGGATGTAGGCACAGGCTGGAGCTGGAAAGTGGGTGGTGAGTTATTTAAGGATGAAGAAAGATTAGAGGATACAAGAGGTAGAGAATTAGCAAGTGACTGGATAGCTTCAGTGAAGAAGGTCTGAAAGGAATCAGCAATTAGTTTGGGAGCATTTTTGGTGATTCCAGATGGGGTTGGTGTTTTAGAGTTGCCTGGATGTAGTAGTCTAATGATTCCTGACCAGAATTTTTCTGGACTTTGTTGATTGGAATGTTGAAGTTGTAAGAAGAAGTTTCTTTCGTCCAGTAGTATTGATGCTTTAGTTGAGTTTCTAAGCTGTTTAAATTTTAGATGATCTGATGGGGGTTTTAGGGGTATGCCATTTGTCCCAAAATTTGTTTCTTAGTAGAATCTTTTGCTTAGTTTTCTTCGTAAGCCAAGGAGCAGTTTGTGTACTGCTCCTAAGAGTACGAAAAGGGGCATGGAAATCCAAGATTTCAAGTAACTTAAAGTTGAAGAATGCCACTGCTTCATCTAGTTGGAGGTGTTTTAAGGGTGACCAGTTGCATACACTCTGTTCTTTCTGGAAGTGTTCTGGGTTAAAATGTTTGTTGCAATGAGAAGTTCTAAAAGTTGAGGGACTGGTAATATTAGTCTTCTGTCGAATTATATAAGTTAGAGAGTGATCACTAATGTCAGCTGGTAGGATACCTGTCATATATGTGGTTGATAGAGTATTTATAAGGATCCAATCTAGGGTGGTTTCTTTGTTGGTAGGTTTATGGATACGAGTAGGTGAAGTGATAATTTGGGAGAAGCTATAAAGGTTTATGTGGTTAGATGGATTATTGGAATTACAGGTATCCCAGTCTATATTAAAGTCGCCTAGAAGAATGGTTTATTGTGGATAGTTAGTGGATAGCCAGCTAAGGATATTTTCAAGGGAGGTGATGTTATTACCTGGAGGAAGATATGAGCATATAATGTAGATGGACTTACTAATGATTAGCTGTAGCTTAGTGATAAGAATTTCAGTACTGCTATCAGAAGGTGGGTGAGTATCAAGTGGTGTAACTTGGAGGCCTGCTTTGTATAATAAGGCTACACCCCTGCCCTTCTTGTTAAGATGATCCATTCTTATAATACTATACCCAGGAGGGGTGATTTCATAGTCTTGGGCTGTTGGTTTTAACCATGTTTCGGATAGGCAAAGAATGTCAAAGTTATGTACATCCAGTAGGGCATGAAGGTGAGTCACTTTATTATTGACACTTCGTATGTTTAAATGAGATATGAAGAGGGAGTTAGGAGGCCTACTAGGGGTGTGAAAGGAAGAGGGAGAGGGTTTATCTGGGTTAGCCGGTCTAAAAATGGAAAGGCCAGGATTGGGATGAATGTCACCATCAAGTAGGAGGTGAAGGTGTAGACTAGGTGTGTGAATTAGAGTACGATTCAATATGTTATGTGCTCTTTTGACTTGGTGGTGTTTATAGCTAATGTGGATGACTCTATGATACTTTGGGAGGAGGTAGTTAGTTACAGAAGTAATGTTGATGTGTTTAAGAGTAGCTGATGAGAATAATGGGGAAGTATCTTTTGTGTGCAGCTGGAAGTTAGTGAAGCTAAGATGTTCATAGGCAGTTAGGACATAAGGAAGGAAAAGGAAAGGCAGAATTAAGAACAAGAGTAGGGGTTTGAGGTGAGTTGATATGGGATAAGTAGGCATAGTGCTGAAGTAGTAGAGGGTGGAGAGTAAGTAGGAAAGAGTATAAAGTTAAGTAGGAGGAGTATAGTAAGATAGGATATATTTAAGGAGATGTGGGATGGGATTGGATAATGGGGAGATGGGAGTGGTTAGAGAGGTATAAGGCTAGGTACACTTGGGGTGGGTGGAATTTGGGGGTAGGGTAGGGGAGCAGAGTGAGCCCGCAGGGCGAACGGAGCAGGAAGAACAAGATGAAAGATAAAAAAAAGGGAATTCAGTGAAAACAATCAGTGAAATGCTGACTGCCGGGGGTAAGTGAAGGTAGAGGAGAGTAAAGGTGGTAGTAGACTTAAGTGGAAATATGAGGATGAAGGGTAGCTAAGTGAATTGTGGTGGTGAATTTGAAGGGCTACAGTGGGACTAACATAAAATAAGTAAGGAAAAACTAGTTCTCTGAGAGTTTCTAATATGAAGCAGTTGGTTAGATGTACAAGGATAGTAACAGGAGAAGGGTGCCATTTAGTGGGCAAAATATACTGCTACAGTAGCTCCTGGAGGGAGATAGGAGGACAAGGAGTAAGGGAGAGAAATAGTGCAGTCAAATACAGAGGCTACAAGAGGGAAGGGATGGAGGTAAAGAGGTAGAGAGGAGTATGGCTGCTGGTTATCCTGGCAGGGAAGGGTACATTTGCACCTATTATGTACAACAAATAGATTAGCATACAGCAAATAACATACTTTTTTGTATCCTTGAGGGGATGAGTTCAGGGAGAAGTTTGCCTCTATTCCTTAACTTAGGAAGAGACAGCAGGAATTTTATTTTAAATTACTGTTTTGAGGTCGTCAGGTAGGGCAGGTTCCAAAACCCTAATTCAGGCCAGGCAGGTTGACTAGTTTCTTGTATCCTTGAGGGGATGAGTTCAGGGAGAAGTTTGCCTCTATTCCTTAACTTAGGAAGAGACTGCAGGAATTTTATTTTAAATTACTGTTTTGAGGTTGTCAGGTAGGGCAGGTTACCAAACCCTAATTCAGGACAGGCAGGTTGACTAGTTTCTTGTATCCTTGAGGGGATGAGTTTAGGGAGAAGTTTGCCTCTATTCCTTAACTTAGGAAGAGACAGCAGGAATTTTATTTTAAATTACTGTTTTGAGGTCGTCAGATAGGGCAGGTTCCCAAACCCTAATTCAGGACAGGCAGGTTGACTAGAATGGGTGAGAACACAGGAGCCCAGGATGCACAGCAGCCAAGAGTGAGACAAGGAAATATTTACCAGGCTTGATAATGCACAGATCATATTAATTGCATGCTATCTGCCATGTGGACATTTAACACACGTACACATAATGTATGGTGGTCCTGTTAATATCTACAGGTCAGACCTGCAATGCATCACAGTGGTTACCCATGTGGAATAATTGAAGACTATATGAAACACCTACACTAAACCTTACAAACTGTCATTGCCAGATGTGTGGACAGCTGTGAATACAATGGTGGAGGTGTGGTTCACTGTAGGGACATGTACTACAGATCAGCATTACACACATGGGGAATACAAACAGTACTATACAGAGAGCATATGTGTGCACACACTCTAAATGTTTTGGAGCTGGAGTATGACCAGCCCACAGGATTTACCCTTGTGGATTATACTCTTGCTATGAATGTCACACAATGTCATGTGCTATCTGACATGAACATGACATTTAGTGGGCTGACTGCAACACTGCTCAGCTATCCTGCAAAACATGATATTTCACATCCCAAACATAACCCTGTCCTCAGTGGAGCATATGACATCTATGGGTGTATGTCATATAGGATAACACTGACATGTGAAATAGATGCCCATCACAACCATTGGCAACACATGTGTACACATGGCCATGGAGGAAGGCCAGAGACATGAAGCAATACACATAGTAGAAGTGATGTACATGTGTGTCCATCCTGTTGTACATTGGCTTGGCACAATACAACTATGGCCTTTGTGTAATGGTGATATTGCAGATGTGAAACACTAAACATCATACAGGCCTGTGCACAGCTTGTGTAGGCATGACATCAAACCACCACATAGCATGTCTTGAACAACTTGAATGTGACACAACATGAAAGCATTCACCTATACAGTATCCAAATACATACATGTGTTGCACAACATACACATACAGCCGCATCAAGCCACAGATACAGTACATTCACTTTGCTGGTGTCAGACATCACTGTCATGCTTGCTTCTTATGTGTGTGAGGTACACAGATGGCATGTGGGACATGGAGTATTGCTAAGTTAGCCATGTCTGGGCATAGTTGCCAGGCATCAGTAATATGGTTACAGATGTGCAGGGGTATCATCTGTCTATCCTACAGTGACCTGTATCACACATTCCACATTAGTGTTTAGTATGTATGCACCTCAGTGACGTGGGTCACATTCCACATTAGATATGTATTGTATCTGAACACAGTCATGTCTATGAACTATGTCTGTAACTCACACTGTATAGCAATAGTGAAGCCACATGATGCACTGCAATGGCTATGCACATCAGCTCAATGTGCAGTATGTCACTGCATATTTGTAGGGTGGACTGACAACATTGCGTCAGCTGAAGGTCCATGTTAGTATAACACGTCCCTGCATTAGGACACCTTTACCTTACTGTATATTTGAAAGGACACCATTGTGTATGCATGTCATTCAACACGTCAGCAGAAGACATGTCATACTACATGTGATTGGCAAGATCATATGCCACACATCAGGCTGGTGTACTGTTAACCTGTGCTGGTCTGTGGCACCATTGCAAAGTAGGGACAGCCATGTCTAATGTGCATACAGCCGCATGCACATTGTCTGTAGACTCAGCTCAGGGGTAGGCAGAGTAATGTTGAACAGACATGCACTGCTTTGGGGGAGATATGTAAGCTAGGGCTCAGGCAAACATAGTATTCACTCAACATACCCTTCTGCTCATGTCCTCCTTACACATAGGGCAGTGGCCAACACAAAGCATCAGTGGCAGATGTACAAAGGTCAGCAATGGTCTGTTAACATGTGGGGTATGTTGCACAAAACATGGCAGTGTGGTGCAATGGTGCATAATGCATGCATTGTGTTGCAGGTGTGGGGCATAAGCTACTAACACAAATAGTGCAACACAGGGATGTATGCTAACTACTACTATAATTGTGTAAGGTGCATGCCTTCTGCTATAACACATGCATGCTATTGGGTGCAACTCAGGGATGTATGATAACTACTACTATAAATGTCTAAGCTGAATGTTATCTGCCATATCACATGCATGTTGCATGCCGTTGAGTGCCATAGCTTGTGTGTCTGTGTGTGTCTGTCTGTGTGTGTCTGTCTGTGTGTGTGTGTCTATCCATGCTGTGCTGCATAACTTGTAATGTACAGTTCTTGTCTGCCCCTCACAGGTGTTGATGTAGGTGCATTGCCCTTCTGCTGTCCACCTGATGTTAGTGTCCCCACAGACTCTAGCAGTGATGATAAAAGTATGACTGAGGCACAGGCAGGGTTGTCAGTTGTCAGGGGCTGAATCTGTGCCATTGATTGCCATTCCACCTGTATTCCCCTCATCCCCATACACAGTTCTCCTGCCTACACATACCCCATCACCATTGACCATAGAGGAAGGCCAGTTGGTGGATGGTAGCATGGTACAGGGAAGTGTGGAGACTGTGGAAGGTGCGCCTGTACACCACGATCCCAGCCAAATGACTGGTGATGTCCCACACAGGCATGTGCCCAGTGCTGCTCATAGAAGGACCACTGGCCAACATGCCCCTGCAAGACAAAGCACATTAGGTGGTGTCACCAGATGCATGTTTCAGGCTCTAATGGAGGCACAGACATGTGCTGAATGACCCAACAGAAAAGGTCTGAGGCTGCAGAGGGCTGCTGTCCATTCTTTAATTGACAACTGACAACATCCAGGCAATTGCAAATGCTCATCATCATCTTGCAGATGTTTTGGATAGACGATTTAGTGACATGGTGGGAATCCTTGACTGTGGCATGTCAATCGTCAAGCATGGAATGTCTGTGCTGGAGCATCTGGTGGGAGTGAGGTGTCAGACACGTGGACGTAGACCAGCTACATCACCTGTTGAAGGTCTACGTGAACATGCTATGCCCTCTCCCATTGTGGAAGTAGCAGCAGCAGTGCAGCTGGTGCTGTACTGTCCACATCAGAACACAGCAGGCCACATGCAAGTGGTCCTGGATGGTCCCAACAGGGACACGGTTCCAGTGGACATGTGTCATCAGACAGTACCCAATCGGGACCTCTGCCTGGTAGTGCCAATGCAACCCCTGGCAGGCGCAGGTCATGTGGACGTGGCCGGACAACATGAACTGTGAAACCTGCCCTGTACAGTCTGCAGCTGTCAATAATACCCCAGTGTAGGCCAGCCACATGCCAGACCTGTGTGCATACATACACACACCCACCAGAAACAAATTTAGGGCACCTCAACACACACATGCATAACATCCACACACGACCAATGATATCAAAGACCCTAACCTACACACATGATGTCATCCAATGGTGCAGCCTAGGCCTCTGGCAAACATTATCACCCTGTGCATATGATGATGCCTGTGCTGCATCCCTGTCATCCACACCATTGGTGCAGGGACATGCTCATAGGGTCTGATGCACAGGTTGAACATACTAGGAAGACAATTGTAGATTAATATTGTTGAGTAATGTTGACAGGTAGCAGACATACCATGTATTCCAGTTTTAGAATGCATTTTGTACGTTTGACAGTATGTATCATGTGTAACAGTAACTGCATGTTGATCTTGATGTTCTGCCTTCCTCTTTCAGGTGTAATTGCATGTGCCGGGGGATGTCAGTGTCCCATATGTAAATGTTGACTACTCACAGGTCTGTATGACAATACCTGCATGCACTTTGTAGCTTCCACATCACAGTTATAATCTCCCAAGTTTCAATTATGTTTACTGATCTAATAATCCAAGAGCATGATAGCTGTGTAGTAAGCTACTGTGTTCAGAGCCATCACATCCATAGTGGGTGACATCACAGGTATAATTACCTGGAGCAGGGAGGAGGTAAAAAAGTGGTATAGCAGATGACAAGGGCTAAAGGCCAGTGGAAAAAGTGGCTTCTCATTGGAAAGCAGTAATACCCACTCTCATGACAGGATGCAAACACAGACTCACCCACACACTCAGGGAGTCAAAAACACAGTAACACACCCACAAACTCAAGGATTCACAGACACAGTAACACACACACACAGTTGCCAGTGTTTTGATGATAACCCCTGCATATATGCAAATCATTATTATAGTACTACACAACTACAAGACGTGCCACAGAGATTACACATGTACAGGTAGTCGGAATGGCCTAAGATCGAGGACATCAACAGGGATACTAGATTGCAGTGAGTGTATGTGGGGAGGGGGGTTCATCAGTAGGCTACGCAAAAACAAGCCTCACCCCAGTGTGTACATGTTTACAGGTGGTTAGAATGCCCTTCTAAGATTGATCACATCAACAGGGATACTAGATTGCATTGAGTGGATAGGGGGAGGGTGCCTTAACATTTCGCTATGGAAAAATACAGCCTCACTCCAGGGACCGGCCAGCCATATACACACACACACACACACACACACACACACACACACACACACACACACACACACACACACACACACACACACACACACACACACACACTGTGGCATTCACAAAGATATACACCTATGTCACACACATACAGACACTTGACATGTGTGAGATTCAACCACCTGCCTATGCCTTTCTTCCTACACTTCACTCTGTACTGATGTCTACAACAGTGTTTAGGAGAGTGAAAACATTTGGGATTTATTCCCCACCATACGTGACATATGTGGATACACACACAACTACACATGCCAGTACTGTGAATAAAACACCTGCCTATCTCATGATAGGTATTACAGAGTTACAGCACTATCACATGCGCTAAAAAGCATACTGACTCTTTACTTTGCCAACTGTGCTGATATATGCACAATATATGCACAGGGGAGGTGTTACTGTTACAGGTGTCAAGAGGTTTGCCTTCAGTGCCACCCTTACTACATTCTACTTCAATTAACAGAACCATAGCTTAGCAGTTACACAGGTTATTGTAGGAATGCTTGTAACACACCTGTGAGTTGTCCTCAGTAATCATTCATCTGCAAAGTAGCCCCACCACTTAGTAGTCATGTCCAAACATCTGTCCATACCTAAAGTACAGCTTACTGTACTTTGAGCATATCATGATATACAGTTGGCAATGTTGAGGCTGCATTGCAACAGCATGATGTACTAAGACAACAGTCACCTTCAAACTTCAGACACTGAACACGCATGGAATCTAAACACACATCAATACATGTACATATATGCAGTCTCCATTAGTAAGTGGATGAGCAGGTCAAGAGGATGCATTCCCCACCTTCCCCACACCATGTGTGAAACCTAGCTGAGCATTACACCATAATGGATGTTGTATTCATGTACTGGTAGGACACACAACCACCTTCACTGAGTAGCCAAGTGTACATTCATGCTAACAGCACATATCAGCAAGACACACGCAGAGCAATATTCCATGTCATGTTCCCACAAACTGTCACTTGACATTTCCACGGTGAAGCCAGGGCACTGTAATGGTCAACAGTGAGCACATCATATTTGCCACACACATCTCATGATTACTTGAAGACTGCCAGCAATGTGCTCTGTTTGAGCTAGGCATTACACTCATTCAAGCATGTGCGAGGTCTGTGGCTTGTAAACATCTCACCCCAGCACATTCTGGCTATTGTGGTAATAAGGTTAATTTCCAGACAGCACACAGCATGCATGGCTTGCAATTGTTGACATGGGGTATATGTAGGAGCTGTGTGCACACATGACTGTACATATCATGGACATATCACCTGTAACTACTCAGGAACATACAGTGCATAGCTGTATTTCCCTGAGTCTGTCAATACAGGCCATGTGTGTAGGTCTTATGATCCTGCTATTTGGGTATGTTTGTAGGCATTGCATTAGGTGGACAAGTCTAATGACATACATGCCACATGGGTTGTTGTATGATATGATAGGTGTCATGGGTGACCAGTAGAGAGGGAATATTACCTCTGTCAAGACAGATATCAAACCTCATGTACTGTTAGCATTCAGCAGCCATGTCTGCCATGTGCATGTGTGTAATGAATGTAGCCACCTGTATGTAGAAAGGACAACAACAGTTATGGTATTTTAATTTATGTTGTATGAGTGTGGGATGTACATATCCAGGGCAGGTACATTTAGGTCATATCCAACCATGAGGATGTTGTTTACTGGTGTACAGCAACAGTCAACTGTGTTAATGCTGACAACATCCTAGGGACCCTGGTATGTGTACAACTGACCTGGTTACAAACAGTGGTATCATTGCATTGCATAACACATTATACAACTGTTTCAGTACATGGGTACTTTGCACAGTTGATGTAGGGCTAGATATAGTCCATCAATCAAATGTTATTTGGTGTTCTACCATACTATGTCATACCACATGTATGGATGTGTGTTGGTAGTCTGAGGACATGGTGGTGGATGTATATGAGGATACAACCTAGAATGCAGCTTTTGCCACTGTCACCTGTACCTGACTCATCTGTGATGACTTATGTCAGAGTAGTGGTCTTTAATTGTGAGTAGCCTTTATGAATATGTGGACACCACCACCTGGAATGGTCCATACCAGTGTTATGGCCCACATGCCTGGATCTGAGTTATATGGTGGTAGTGCAATTGTGCACTACAGAGCCTTCAGCCAGGTGTTCCTCACTGCACAGATGTCAGTATTCCCCATTGTAGGTTCTACAGTGAGCAAATGGATTACAAAAGCCACACATCTAGCACTTGCTAGCATAAGCATCCAATGCAATTGTCCTGTAGGTGTCAAGGTGTTACTTCGGTGTTGAGGACTTTTTATGGGTAAATGCGACCTAGGTATTATCCACACTCCTTTGAAGCATGGAAGCATGTGCTCTGTGACAAAGGCTTGTCTTTCAGTCATGACATCTCAGAATGACAGACACTGGACAACCTCATAATTACAGCAGGACATTGGCTCATTGTTTTGGTCAAGCAGTTGCCACTCGTACCATGACATCACTGCGAGTGGCAGTAATGTGCTTGGTATCAAATGCTTCATCTAAGGTGACAGACAGCAGCAAATGTTGTGTATATGACCAATGTCAGATATACTTAGTGTAGCAGTCCTGCTAATTATGACAATTACTAACACAGCCGGGAGAGGTCATCTTGACACCTGCACCTCAGTACCATTAGACAATGAGGCTCACATATTATGCCTGCACATGCCACTGTTCCAAGTATAATGCCACTGTCCACAACCTGCTATCAATGTATGCCTTTCAGGGCAACAATGTGTGTGACACATGCTGTAGTTAGCATCCACCTGTGTGTCCCAGTTAACCTATTGTCTGTCACTTCCACACATGCATGATTGTGTATACTTCACTTATACATCAGTACTTCATGTACATGTATGCATGTGTATCACACAGCACAGGCACAGATATATCATTTATGGGACACATACAGGTATCTGGTAGTAAACCTATATGATGAACATATATACTGACAGTTAAGATGTACATGGCTGTAAATCTGTGTGTTTACAATAGGAGTCCATTACAATGTGATCTGTACATGTAAGTGTATGAGCATACACACTGTGGCCTTCTGTGGTTAGAATCAGAGTGCATCCCAAACAGCCCTGTGCTACTGAGTGTATGAGCGTACCCACTGCCACCTTGTGTAATTTGAGTCAGTGCATCCAAACAAGCCCTTTGTTTTTAAGTGTATGAGCATGCCCAGTATAACCTTGTGTAGTTGTAGTCATAGTGCACCCCAAACTGCACTGTGCTACTAAGTGTATGAGCATCCTCACTGTCACCTTGTGTAATTGGAGTCAATGCATCCAAACAAGTCCTGTGATTCTATGTGTATGAGCATGACCACTGTAACCCTGTATAGTGATAGTAGTTGTCCATTCCACAGATGGGCATACTCCAGTTCAGGGCTTTCTGTGCTACAACTATACTGCTCAGACCTACCTATGTCTTACCAGCAGATGATGCGTCTTGTTTGTGCATACAGTTTATAATGGACTCCTACTTTAAACACACATGTTTACAGCTATGTACATCTTAACTGTCAGTATCCCTGTTGTTGTCCTCAATCTTAGAAGGACATTCTGACTACCCTGAAATGAGTAATCTCTGTGGTGTGTCTCATAACTGCGTAGTACTGTAATAGTGATCTGTAGATAAGCAGGAGTTCTGATCCCACCACTGGTAACTGTGAGTGGGTGTGTGTCAGCAAATGGCTGAGTGTGGTTGTGTGTGTGTATTTGTGTCTGCATCCTGTCATGATAGTGGGCTTTGCTGCTTTCCAAAGAGAAGCCACCTTTTGCACTGGCCTTTATCCTTGTCATCTGCTAAACCACCCCATTCCCCCCTCCCCACTGCAAGTAAACAGTCCTGTGATGTCACCCAGCTCAGAAGCAGAATCAGAGTAAGTATAATTGTATGGGCTCTGTGGCACATAGCCCAACTGCATACCACTCTACCAGTTACCTTTACATAGGCAAGATGTGTATGCATAATACTGGCAAGTGTGTGTGTGTTTGTGTGTGTGTGTGACTACCCAGTAGCCAGGCATACACATGTGTTATGTCTTCATGCTGCACACCATGGTAGTCATCTGTGGTGAGTGGAGTCTACAAGTTATTACATACTTAGGAATAGAAAAGAATAGACATTCAAGAACGACTTCAGTTGGGTATGTTTTTTTCCTGTGCCACTGTCGAGCGGTGACACAGAAGTGATCACTGGGGTGTATGTCCATACCCATCATTGCCCCACCCAAACTCCACAATCCTGGGGATATATTTCCTTAGCCATCACTCCCTACCCCAAACTCCACATACACAACAACCATCCCTTCTCTGGTGAACTGATTAAGATTTAAATGTTATAAAACAAGAGATGCCTCTATTTTGCATCAGTTCCTTTGAAACCTTTCTGTGTCACAAAGGGTGTTCAGACGTGTATGTATATATGTGTATATATATATATATATATATATATATATATATATATATATATATATATATATATATATATATATATATAGCTGTGTCTGTGTGTGTGTATATATATATATATATATATATATATATATATATATATATATATATATATATATATATATACACACACACACATATATATATCTATATACATATATATCTATACATGTGTGTACACATCCCGTAGGTGCATATCTGTATTTAGTTATGACAGTTGTACAGATGTAGACTTGTCTATGTTGTTTCTCAGAGCACAGTACATTCAAGAGTACTGTACATATGCACACAAAGTGACTGTCCCATTTGTTTTCAGTACTGTGGAATGCCTGTAGTAAGACGTGTATTATAAAAAACAAAAAACATGTGTACAATCCAGATGGCTTAGTGGGAAGTTCAGTGACCTTGGTGTGCAGGATCCAGGTTTCAAGACCTGCATGGCTTCTTGATAATGTCATTTAGGACTGAATAAGACACTTTTAAGCAGTTGTAAGTGGGTGTAAATGTGTTTTCATGACAGTAAGCAGCGGGTACACACAGGTAAAAGACATGTACAACTCGCAGTACATTTGAAATGCCCTTCTTTGGTAATCCTGCTGTTGTCACCCACCTAGAAATACACCTCTGGGAGTCCTGTAACCCCATAATCTCTGTAGCGCGTCCTGTAACTGTGTAATGCTGGAGTGTGATAAACTAGTTTGGTAGGTGTTCTAATCCCAGAGAGGCCAAGTGTTTATGTCTGTCTGCCAGCGAAGGGAACAATGCTTTTTAGAGTACGCACACTCCTTACAATTCACATACTCACCTTTGGTAATCCTGCTGATGTCACTCACCTAGAAATACACCTCTGGGAGTGCTGTAACCCAGTAATCTCTTTAGTGCATCCTGTAACTGCGTAATACTTTACTATGATAAACTAGTTTGGTAGGTGTTCTAAACCCATACATGCCTGCTGTGTGTGTCTGTCTGCATTAGAAGTGAACAATGCTTTTAGAGTACGCACCCTACTTACAATTGACATACTCACCTTTGGCAATCCTGCTGATGTCATCCACCTAGAAATACACCTCTGGGACTGCTTTAACCCAGTAATCTCTGTAGCATGTTGGGTAACTGTGTACCACTGGAGTGTGATTTAGAACTGTGGTAGGGTTCCAGCCACAATCATGGCAGTAATGTATGTTTTCTGTGTGTTTCAATGTCTGTGTAGGGAGCAATGCATTATAGCCTAGTCACTTGCAGGACATTTACAGTGCCCTACTTTGGTACTCCTGCTGATGTCATACCTTGTCAAATGCACCTCTGGGGAACAAGTTCCCTAGTAATCCTCGTGGTGTGTCCTATAACATCTCCATGCAGTAGTGTGATATAGATCTTTGTCATGTGTTCTATACTCACACATGTCAGTTGTGGACGTGTTGTGTGTGTCTCACTGTCTGTTTTGTGAGCAATGCATTTTGGGCTACTCACTTGTACGAAATTTGAAATGCCCTACTTTGGTAAACCTGCTGATGTCATTCCTTGTGAAATATACCTTTGGGGATGGGGTAGCCCAATAATCTCCGTAGCGCACGCTATAACTGTGCAAAGCTGTAGTGTGATAAACTAGTTAGGTAGGAGTTCTATTCCAAGACATGGCAAGTGTGTGTGTGTTTGACAGTCAGAGCCTATGTGGAAGTGGCTGTTAGTGTCTAACCAATGGACATGTTGAGGAGTGGGTTTTGTAGTTTTCCTATATGGTGGCCATATTTTATGTCACAATGTCAACCTCACGAGGTTTACAGATTTCAATCAACCAAGAGACTGGGTTGGCAAGCTGTAGCCCTACATCTCTCAAAGGCCTGGTGAACAAAGTAAACAACCCTACTATTACCCAGCATATGGTCTGAACCCATGTGTCATACACAAACACACTTGCCTAGAATATCCTGCTATGTTGCTAGTACACTGAACATTGTTGACAGATAGTAGGTATGGTGTGATTGCAGTGGGCCACAGAGGGCATGGCTCCCTGTCCAACAGTACAATAGGCACATAATTGTAGACAATTCGCCTTCACTATGTTCTCCACTGGATGCCTGCAACATATGTGGTGCCATCAAATGTGATCCACAAAGAATATACAATGCCTTACACTATTGCCCTGTATGGACAGATGCCACTGACACCAGAGAATACATGTATCATGCTATCAGTGCAGGTGCAGGGTCAACCTGCTGTCTATTAGCAGGTCCTGCCACACCAGGCCAATATTGGCACAGGCCAGAATTGGCACATCTGATGATAACAGTCAGTGTACACATGTACCAGGCAAACAAGGCACACTTAAACATGTCACTGCACATTATTGTGGGACATGCACATCCCAGACAATGTCCATGTCAAGGACTATCAAACACAGACATGGCATCCATTGCAAAGCAATGGCCACAAACAATGGTAACCAGGATGACAGGACAGTTCATACAATACCCATCTGTGTGGGACATTGCAGACACTACACCCCTGAACCACACTGCAGACCATTGTCAGGTGGCCTGTTGCCAAGGATTATCACTCACCCAGCCTTTTACAGCCATCTTGTACAGCCAACTACTACACACCCATGAAGCAATGCACACATGCATGTCAGTACTGGCACCTTGTGTCTGCATGTGGGGTATGATGTTCCCAACCATAGTCACACCCAGTATAACTCCCATTTGCATATGGACTGATGTCAGACACTTTCACATGCCCTAGCCCTTAGAGCCTCAGGATATCCCCTGTGGTGCATGTAATACCTGTGCATCATTGTAGTGTGGCAAACTAAGTAATTGGAAAGTGTATTTGTGAGCCTGTCAAAGTGTGCCAATGTGTCTGAGTCCTGGTTGTGTTGACAATGACATCTGTTCATGTGGACAGCCATGTGTGCTACACCTAATGTATCTTTACTATATCTCTGTTGCAGATGTTGCTCAACAGCACACATATATGTTCTTACAGCACACCAACATGCCAGCTATGTGGCACATGGAGTAAATGCATGCACTTGTAATAGTAAGGGCTAGTCAGTCAGGGGTTTAAACCCCTGTACTGGTAGGTGTGTGACAGACGATGCTTAGGTTTTAGTCTCCCAGCCCTTCTCTGATGTACTTTGCCTCAGTCTGTCCCTCCCATGCACTCTCTGGTGGATGTGGAGATGTACACCTGCTCAGCAGTAGCTTGTGTTTTGTAAGTGATGGTCATTATCAGGTGATGGCCTCTGCACCTATTGCAGTCCTCCTCTTGCTGATTGCATGTAGAACAGCTGTGGTGGCATTCCCTTAGCCAATTGCATGGAAACACAGTACAATATCTAGGAACATCATCTCAGTGATGCCCATGACAGTCGCTGTGAGTGGAACATGGATCTAGTGTTTGGTAAACAGCATCACAGATGATATCTGGATATTCCTCAAACAACATACACAGTGTAAAATCGCCTAAAGACAGGAGGGTGATGTGCCAGACATGACTACAGCATGTAAGTGTAGCTATGCTTCATTGAGACTACTGCCAATTTAACAGGTTTTGTGTGGTAATGGCTAGTCTGCATGTTTTAATAACTGACAAGACAGTGCTCTGTCTGTGATGAAACCCCAAGCTGTAGGATCATCTGTGGACTGGTCATTGTGTGGAACCATTTGTTTCTTGGGCATATTTTATGTCACAATGTCCACCTCACGAGAACACACATCTGTGAACTGCAAAAGCATAGTGTAAGGATTGCAGTCAGTACAGGGTGACAGTGATGAGAGTTATTGCCATCGCATCCCTGATTGGACATACATCACATGAAACAGTGATATGACAGTCACTGTCTGAGGTTATCACAGTGACATGCCAATAATGGGCCACTGTTTATAGCTGCAGTCACAAGTCATCTACGCTTTTTACAGATGTCATGCAGTATATATGCATGTGTTGTACTCCCTCTGCAAATGTATGACATCTGTTGTGTTGGGTTGATGGTAATATCTACAATGCTGTATTAAGTAATCCTGAATGTTGTTGACTATTACTAAGCCTTATCTGTGTTAAAACTGCAACATCATAGGTTTTATGGGATTGGAGGTCCTGGTGGAACTGCCTGTCCAAATTCAGCTGGCCATGGCACCGGGCAACAGCACATCTGGGGCCCAGCCTTGGACCTCGACCTCTGTTGGCTCTTCACCAACTTCTGGTGGAACTGCCACTGAGGATGGGGCTTGCCCCCCCCCAGGAGCAGGTCCAGACAGGAATTTGTCAGCCGTCGTACAGTCCAGGCCGTGTTGCATAGGAGGCTCAGTAAGGGGTTTCGAGGCCAACTACACCAGCTCGAGGGCAGAGTGTCACTTTTAGAGGGTGAGCCTGCCCATCCTAGACATCCCCCAGCACAGCCAAATTTGCGGCTGTGAAGGTGCAGTGGTGGCTTACTATGGGTGGGGGCCTCCGTACCACTGTTTCCATTTGGGGGCTCATGGGCTTGTGTCTGCTGAACACCACTCCCCGTCCAAGGTGTATCCCCCCCACATGTGTCATATACTGTCCTTGTATGCTGTCTTGTCTGTCATCCTACCCAACCTATCCTCCACAAGCATAACTACTCTCCTTCCTCAAGATCCCACTCTCACCTTATGAAAACAGAAACAAAAGGCCAATCTGTTCCCAGAACAACTTTTGCCCCATACATAGCTTTCCATTTCACCCACATGTCCACTTGACACATGTAACCTTTTTAATTTGCATCACAACATACTACTGTTGTCCTCACCCCTCTCTCAGTCACACAATCCTGATATGCACATGACTCCTAAACGTTCCAGGTACACGTGATGCAGATGACCCTATTGTACACACGACACTTCCGGTCCCTCTATGGTTACCCCATTTAACTTTTTAATGATGATGATGTTGCACACAGCACCTTGCAAGAGTACTGTTCTCACATAATGATTGGACAGGAAATGTTTTGTTAATGTAAATAAAATGCACAAAGTAATGTATTTGGGCAATGTACAAATGTTTGTGTGTATTAATGACACGTCTGTCTGAGAGAGTCTTGATATTGCATAGATCAAAACAACTACATAATACAGGAGTTGTTGGTGTTTCCCTTTTCATTCTTGTTTAATGCTTTGTTGTCACATTGTATGTTCTTGATATATCTATATATATATATATATATATATATATATATATATATATATATATATATATATATATATATGTATCTATATCTGGACATAAACACACACATGCACATCTACATGATGGAATACATGTCCTATACTGTTGAATGACTGTGCTCGATGATATGTTTGTGATAACATCCGATGTCTGTATATCTGCCATGGCTTAGTGGTAAATCGCATTTGCTGTGGTGTGCAGGATCCTGGTTTTGAGCCTTGCAGAGGCTGTTTATTTTGTTGCTGGGCCAAACAAGGACCGTTGGATATGGAGTGATTAAGGCACTTTGAAGCATTTGTGAGCGGGTGTGCTTGGGGTTGCGCAATGGTAAGCAGTGGCTACTTCTGGTTTCAGTTCCTTACACTCAGGTACCTTCTTGCTAGCTTAACCTGTGTAGGCAGTGCTTACCCCTGTGCAAACAGGCTGAAACCCACTCCCTGCTGCTTAAAAGTGCTTACTCCTGCTTGCCCCGTGCTAATTTCTTTAAAAGAATAGAAAAAAGAGGTGATAGGAAAGTGGTGAAAAAGGGGCACAAAGAGGGAAAGACAGTAGGCAAGGTAGCTAGGGATGTGCAGGAAGGGTGTAGGGAGGATCCATAGCTGCCAATTTATTCTACAGCAACGGCTGTGTATATGAAATAAATGTGGTGGTACATTTGAACACTGACAACCCTAAGAGAGGGGTGTAGACAACAATAGCATGTTGTGATGCCAGTTAGAAATGTTTACATGTGTCCAGTGGACACGTGTGCAAAATGGACAGCTATGTTTGGGGTGTGCTTTTTTGTGGGAACAGATTGCTCTTTTTTTCTTTTATTTTTAGGTGAGAGTGGGATGTTGGGGAAGGGGAGTAGGTATGATCAGGGAGGATAGGTTGGGTAGAATGACAGACAAGACAAACAAGATGCATACAGGGGCAGTATTTGACACATTTGGGGGGGACACCTTGGACAGGGAGGGGTGTTTGGAAGTCGAAAGCCCATTAGCCCATAAATGGATGCAGTGGGACTCAGGTCCCCACCCATGGGCAGTCACCACTGCACCTTCACAGCCCAGAAGGTGGCTGTGCTGGGAGCTGTGTAGGAGGGGCAGGCTCATCCTCTAGTTGCACCACTCGGCCCTCAAGCTGGCATAGGTGGTCTTGAATCTCCATGTTGAACTCCCTACTCACCATGGCCCAGACCGTACCATGGGTGACAGGTTCCTATCCACTCCCACTCCCAGGGAGGGATGAGCCCCATCCCCTGTGGCAGTTCCATCTGAAGGTGGTGCAGGACCAATGGAAAAGAAGATCCCTGGCTGGGGCCCAGATGTGCTGGTGCCCACTACCATGGCAAGCTGAGGTGGGACAGGTGGATCCGCTGAGACCGGCCTTCCCATACAAGCAATGTTGTAGCATGTTTAAGGCAGATATGGGTTAGTAATAGTCAACAGCATTCACAATTAGTTATAACAGTATGCATAGGTATTCCCATTACCCAGGGCACCAGATATAAAACAGATGCAGAGCAGGCAGAACACATGCATATATGAGTAAACAGTGGGAATTACAACAATATGCATGTTTCATTGATGGTAACAAGGCACCAATATGGGAGTATTATAACCTGGCACATGCATAGAAACAGATGTGCTTATTTATAAACCAATAGGGCATATGTCCCAACAAAGGCTAGGAGTGTAGCATACAAATGAGTTGTGTAAATCGGTTATTATTGCACATATGGCAGGGGTGAGAGAGAGAGAGAGAGTTCAATTAACAACTAATAAATCCTTGTAGTTTTCACAAAATTCGTAGACACTGCAGTGGTCTGTCCCTTACATGTATTATTACACTACCCAATGGCGTTATTTTGTACATTGGTATATTTGTAGATTAGTATGTACGTGACCTGTGTCTTACGTACAGGCTTGACAAGATGCAGAAGTTAATGCAACATGTTTTGCGACTGCTGCCATACACTTTGGGTGAGATGCTGGGATGACAGGTATGTTTTCATGTACATTCTCTGACTATGTACGAGTCTTAGCATCGGTTGTATGTCATTAACAGCCACCTACATTTCTTGGATCATCACACTAATTTGTCAGGGGAACAGGGCAAAAGGCAGGTGATGTGGGCCATTTATCAGGACATACTGGGCAGATTGGAACAGTTGAAGGGTATGAATATACATACCACTTTCTATTTGAGTATTCTAGCATAATCTGTACAGTTTTTAAGTGTATATATGCATACAGCTTTCTCTCTGAACATTCTAACAAACTGTGTGCAGTTGTGTGGAATGATTGTGCATACAACTCACTGGCGCTCCTGGGATCCTAAGCCCTGTGGTGTGTGACAAAAGCATTACAGTTAAGATCACTGTACACTGTGCTATCAGGCGATTGTTGTGAGGCTTTGCAATGTATTTAGTCTAATATGACTGTCCTGTTTGCACTTCCAACATTGTTATACAGCACTTCATACACATTTTATCTGCATACCACAGTGTGGGTAACACTGCTTACTACAACAGTACTATTTAATAACTGCAACAGTACAACATATGACTGCAGAGTAAACAGAAGCAATGCAGGAGTTACACCTTTATTTGCAGCATATTACACTATTCTGTATACTGGTACAACACTTTCTCAGGCTCTTACATTTATTTGTTATGACAGTACATGCAGTCTATTTACTAACCTGCCTTGCGACGCATCCTTTGCAGCCTAGCATCATAGGCTTGCTGGTTTCTTGCACGCTCATCTGCAGCTGTCAGAGAAGTACAATGATATTTAGCCATACTTATCCATAGTATACACACGCTAGTCAATTATTAACTATGTAGTGGAAGGAGTACTCACTGAGTTCTGGGGCATTCTGCATCTGCCTTGCTCCCTGGATCCACTGTTCCAGGAGATCCCCCCTCCGCCACTTCAGGTCTGCATAATGGTGCCTGACTTGCTCTCCAGTCCGGGGATACCTGTGGTACAAGTGAGGTCACGGGTGAAACTGTCCCAGGCCTCTGTTTTGTACTGCGAGCCCTGGTACTGGCCCTACAGTAGTCTCCTGTCATGGTGCTTTACCAGGAGCCATACCATGAATTTGAACTGCTGGATGCCCCAGAGCTACGCTCTAAAGTGAGTGCCTTATCCCACTCCAGCCATTCTGCCTGCAGGGGGATGCTACAACCAGTTATGAGCTGTATTCCTGCCTCCTCGGTTTAAGTAGGACCGGATTCCTGCAGTTTTCCGTAATTGGCCGGTTTCAAAAAGGCTAAGCTATATCATATTCATTACAGGTTATATATGTGTCTGGTATCCATCATTCATGTGTACATACAATGTATGGGGTCCTGGGGACTTCATAACTTTATTACAGTGACACCTCAACTCTATGTTTACTGCAGTACTCCAATTCACATATATATGGTCTGTGGCATGTTATAGTACATTACATTGTACATAGATTCAGTTCACATATTTCATTTGATTTCCGTTGTGAGGATTAGTTTGCTGATACCTCATTTATATGTATTGTTATCATGGTGTAGTGGTTTACTACTATGACTGTGATGCACAGGGTCCTGAGTTCTAGCCTTGCAGAGTCTGGTAATTTTTTTGCTGGCCAGAACATGAGCTGTTGGGTACAGAGTGATTAGGACACTTTAAAGCAGTTGTGAGCGGGTGTGCGTGGGTTTGCGGGGAGCTAAGCAATGCTTACCTCCGGTTACAGTTTCTTACACTCAGTTAGCCTCTACATTGGTTCAACAGTGTAATACTCGCATACCGGTACCCAAACAGTCTTACACCTGCTTGTTCCCGCACTTGCAAATGCACTGCATTCGGTGTTTGCATCTGACACTCACACCCCTGGGTGGGGGTGGGGACTACGATAATACCTTCTGATGCCTATTACATCGGCTTACATGCCTACAGTGGGGTATTGCGACCATGTGTTCATAGGTGTTGTGTAGTGGGTTATGCAATGACACATATGGTCATACTGAACTTAGCCATTTAAACTGGACTGTGCTGCGGTGGGAACCATATCAGGAATGGCTGCCCATTAGGTGTAAGCATGCTGGTCGACTGTACAGAATCTACGGCCTGTTCAGAGTTTGCTTCATGCTATTGGTGTGTTCCTCTTACAATCTGCACCTGTCTGGCAAATACCTGTGAACTGACACCATTAAATACAGACAAGTAATTGGGTTTAGGACCACACATCCTTCAGCTGAGTCATGCTAATGCATGCCTATTATTCTGTCAGCTTTCTAAGGTTGTAAGTGGAATATGTGCTTTCTGTCCCTATCAGACTTCTCAAACAATTGGGGACAAATTTCAACTGAATCAGGGAAAAGTCAAGAAAAAATCAGGGACAATCAGGGACACTTTTAAAATATTAGTGCTATTAACTTGAAACATTGACAGAATCAGAGCATATGAATTAATACACATTTTCTGAAGTAAAAGATGTTTATAACTCTTAATTATTGTCATTATTCTTTAAGTGTAATTCCCCACCTTTCCTCCAAAAGTCACTAGTTTTAGGAGGGATTAAGAGGGACAGAGTTAAAATTTGAGTCAAAATCAGGGACGTCCCAGAAAATCAGGCACAGTTAAAAGGTATGGTCCCTATTTGTTCCCCCAATGGTTTATGTCCTGTCCAGTGGATTTGCTCTTAGGGGTTGAGAGGTATGGGTGTAAGCTCTGCACATTTTGGAATATTACTTACATCCCTGGATTGGTCCTCATACAATGGCACCAGGCAACACCTGCACACCTAGGCCCTTAATAGCATACTCATAGTTCCCCCACCTGCCCCTCCTCTACAGCACTCATCCTTACTGTGGGTGTATGTGGAGTCTAACCACACCACTACACACTGCTCACTCTCCGTGTGTCAGGACCCATGTCGTACGTTGTGTCGACTCATGGGTTATCAGGCTTGTGCAACCTACTGGTCCATGTACGTCTACAGCATGGTTTGATGACTCATTATAGGAAGTGACTCCAATGATCAGTAATTTTTGAGATGTCCCACAAGGGACATTGATGTCTTTATTTCAAGATTAGACCTGGCAGGTCTCTCCCACTGGTAGTATCCTGCCTGTTGTCTGGGAAGCAGTGGTGTGTTTACTTTTATTGTCTGTCTGTATGTTTCACCGGTCTAGCTGGGGGGGGGGGGGTTGATGCTATGTGTTACACATTTCTTGATTGGACCCCTCATCCCCGTCTGCATGGCCTGTGAACATATATAATTTGTAACTGCTGTATCATATCCTAGCTATATACATGTGTATATTTACACACACACACACACACACACACACACACACACACACACACACACACACACACATATATATATATATATATATATAAATATATACATTACTATATACAGATATATCTGTATATGTATGCATACATGTATATATTTATATATTGTTGTCTATATATATATCTAACAACATATGAGTGTATGGGTGTCTGCATATGTATATATCTATACGTGGGTATGTATATGTATTCTGTCTCTGTATGTATACATTTGTACTGCAGAGAGGGAGAGGTATGTGTCCATGTAGCTATGGGTAGATATACACACACATACCTCTACATATATACATTTACATCTGGTTATTCCGTTCCTTGCCATGTAGATTACACTTTGCTGCAGTGGGACTCATAGTGGGTGTGGCCACTCATTGGGCAATGCCTCTGCCCAATGATCACTTTTGTTTACATCCCTGAGGCTGTCCATATAGACCTACATCAGCCAACACCTGCACACCTAGACCCATAACTAGCTACCCATAATTCCCCCACCTCCTCTACAGCACCCATCCTTACTCTGGGTGCTGGTCAGATCTAAACACACCACTACATGCTGCCCACTCTCCACTTCACGGGACCCATGTCATAAGTTGTCTCAACCCATGGGTCATCAGGATTTCCCACCCTTGTATTCTGGGTATGTACATACCCTGGCCAAAGTGGTTGACGTATCACCTTCCTTTGGTTATATGTTGATGCTCCTGTCTGTGTTCCAAGATTAGATTTCACAGATGCACTGTGTACCCCCCACCCCCGGTTGTAGCCTGCCTGTGGTCTGGGGAGCAGTGGACTATTTACATTGTTTGCAGGTTTGTGTGTATGTTTCCTCTCTCCGGCTGGGGGGGGTGGGGTCATGCTACATGTTACATGTTTCTTGCTTAGGCCCCTCACTTCCATTGCCATAGCCTGTGAGCATATGACATTCTTGTGTGCTGTTTCCTATCATAGCTGTATATCAGTGTATATCTACGCACACACACACAGATATATATATATATATACCACGACAGCAAACCAAACACATAATCACACAAAAACATACTCAGAGGCTCTAAATAAAGATCTGCCAAAGCAGCAGAGACCTCCAAAGCAGACACCCAAGCAGCCACTACCCCAAAACAAAACACGTGCAACACATATCTCACAAAGCCAGTGTGCCAAACAGTCACAGCCCTTAAGACTAAACAACAGACCTGATAAACTTGTAATAGGTGACTCTATCGTCAGGCACACTGACGTCCCGCTCACCAGGCTGAACAAGGAGAGGGTCATGGTGAGCAGCCTGTCGGGCGCTAGGATCCACCACATAACACAAGCACTCAGGTCACTCCAAGGCAAGTACAAATATGACTCAGTCATTGTCCATGCTGGTGTGAATGACCTGAGACGTACCTCCCTGGACTACATGAAAAGAGACATAAAGGAGCTCTCTGAGCATGTAGCCCATGCCGGTATGACCCTGACTTTGAGTAGCATCTTACCCTCACCAAGAATGATGCCGCAATATGAAGACAAGATGATCAATTTCAACAATTGGCTTAAGTACTGGTGTCATTCGAAGGGGATCCAATGCCTGTCAGCTTGGGATGATATGCTCGACAAGCCACGATGCTTCACTAGGGACGGCTTGCACCTGTCACCCCTGGGCTTTCGGATATTGGCAAAGGCTCTTGCTACCCCCATAGTGCCTTTTTTAGGCAAGGCTCAAAAGACAAGCCCACCTCCATAGGTATCACAAGGGATAAGAAACTAAGAGTAATGCTACTCAACGCCAGAAGTCTAAACCTCAAGATGCACGCACTCAAAACTCTCCTTAGCATGGAGAACATCGACATCTGTGCAGTAACAAAAACCTGGTTCAGGGCTCCCGAGAGCACCCCAGCACTACCAGGCTATACCTCATACTATGCTTTTCGGCCCCAAAACTTGGACCGAACCACAAAAGGAGGGGGAGTTTCGATATTCATCAAAGATGCCCACACCTCCAGGTCGGTGGCAAAGCACGAAGCATCAGAGACTATCCATGTGCAGCTAACAGTAGGTAAAACTGCCTTCCAGTTTATAGCCTGCTACAGACCACCCTCCCAAACCCAGGAACCCCACTCGGCCTTCCTGAGAACACTGGAAAATATGAAGGTCTCTCCAAACACCATTATATTGGGTGACTTCAACTACCCAAACATAGACTGGGAGCATTACTCTAGCTCCAACTTCCTAGCCCAAAGGTTCCTAGAATTTATAAACTCAAATGCTATGGAACAACTTTTTACCACTCCCACAAGAGGGGAAAACATACTGGACCTGATCATCACCAACATGGGGACTCTATGCTCCAGACCAGAAGTGTATCCCTCACTGGTAAGATCCGACCATAAACTAATCTCACTGGATATTCACATCCCGACCCCACCCCCTGCCCAGAAAACCACAGTAAAAAAATTCTCTAAAGCAAATTTCACACTCCTCAAAACTGAGGTGGAATCCTTCAAAGCTCCCGGGCCTGTGGAAAATACGGCCCAGACCACAGAATCCTTTATAAATGCATTCTATGAACACCTTCAGGAATGCATGGATCATGCGATCCCAAATAAAACCAAGACCCAATCCTCCAAAGGCAGACGTCCTGTCTGGTGGACCCCAGCCATAAACAAACTATACAATAGAAGGAGGAAGCTACTAAATGATAGAGCAAAATCCCAAAAAGGGAAGGCATCACTGATCAGTATTAGCAAAAAACTACGGGCACACATAAAATTGTCTAAGACTAGCTTCGAGAGAAAAATTGCACAGGACACTAAGGATAATCACAAGGCTTTCTTTAGTTATGTTAGGAACCTGGGTGGTAATTCCCAGATATGCTCAGAATTAGTCCAAAATGACAAAAAAAACACCGAACCCACAGACATTGCCAACATCCTAGCTGACAGGTTCAGCGCAAACTTCTCCCCCCCTCCCCAACAAAAGGGCAAATATCTATCCCAGCAGAGTGCTTCCCCCCTGACATCTCAGATGCTCAGGTAAGAGCCACCCTCTCCAAAGCAAAAAACACAGCATCAATGGGACCAGATGGTGTCCCGGCTCGCCCTACATGAACTCCAAGAATAGCTAAACCCAAACATAAAACTACTGTTCAATCTCAGCCTTACTACAGGATATGTGCCCAAAGAGTGGTGTACAGCAACAGTGGTCCCTCTCCATAAAGGTGGTTCCTCAACGGATCCTGGAAACTATTGCCCCATAAGCCTGACTAGCTTGGTCTGCAAAGCTATGGAAAGGATCATCATGGACCTCATAAATAAAGATATTGGGGACCTACAAACACTGGATCCTACCCAGTTTGGCTTTGTTAAGGGCAGATCCTGCCTCTTAAACCTGGTTGATTTCTTTGAAACAGTCACCAAGGCCATTGACGAGGGGAAGGTGGTCCACACAGCCTACCTGGACCTCGCAAAAGCCTTTGATACAATACCCCACTCGGGCATTATAGATAAGCTCACCAGCTTAAATATAAACCTCTATGTCACTAGATGGATTGCAAACTGGCTCAAGGACAGAACCCACATGGTTAGAATTACTGGAGCCATGTCAGACTCCAAACCAGTTACAAGTGGTGTCCCACAAGGCTCAGTCCTGGGACCTCTCTTGTTCGGTATATATTTCTCGGAGGTACAGGCCAACATGGAAGGACTGTGGCTGACCAAGTTCGCAGATGACTGCAAACTGGGCGCCATAATCGACTCTTCAGTCGACATAAGCATCCTTCAAAAGGGCCTCATAGAAACAGACAACTGGTGCCAGAGCCATGGCCTCAAGCTAAATGCCAAAAAGTGTATAGTCATCCCTTTTGGCAAAAACAAAGTGCCCACAAATTACCACATAGGTGGTAATCCATTAAGTACAGAAGAAGTAATTAGGGACCTGGGGACCCAAGTTGATAGCAATATCTCATTTGACAACCACGTGGCCAAAATGGTTAGAAAAACATTTTATATAGCCCACCTAATCATGAAGGGATTCACATCTAGATCAGGGGACGTCATCGTGCCTTTTTACTCATCCCTCATCAGGCCCATAATTGAGTACAATGCCCCTTTTGGGATGTACCTTACCAGACACCTGCAGCAACTGGAAAGACCCCAAAAGTACCTCACCAAGAGGATCAAAGGGCTCAAACAGATGCCATATGCTGCCCGGTTAAAGAAACTCCAGCTCTACTCAGTGGCATACCGCCTGTTCAGAGGCGATCTGTGCCTGACGTATAAAGCCATGTCCAACCCGGAATTAATGGACATGCCGCACCTCAGAAAATCCAAATCCCATCGAGCTACATGCTCAAGAGACTTGAACCTCAGCACTGAAATAAATAGGACATGCTGGAGGGACAGATTCATAACCCAGAGGCTCCCTTCACTCTGGAATAAAATCCCTGTCCAGGTTAGGCAGAGTCCCTCATTGACTCTCTTCAAGAGGAATCTTGATGAGTGGATGGGAGATCGTAGGTTTACCCCAGGTATCACTTCTGTGTCACTGTTAGACAGAGGCACAGTATACTAACCTCGAAAAAGGGCATAGCAAAATAAATTTAAAATGGGTGGTAAAAGCCAAACCCATTCTGGCTAGGCTTATAAATGCCCTAGGGCAGATAGCCTAGTATGAACCTATGAACCTATGAACCTATATATATATATATATATATATCTATATATATATATATATATATATATATATATATATATATATATATATATATATATATATATATACACATATATATATATATATATATATATATATATATATATATATATATGTATATGCCTGAAACTATATATGTGTGTGTGTGTGTGTGTGTGTGTGTGTGTGTGTGTGTGTGTGTGTGTGTGTGTGTGTGTGTGTGTGTGTGTGTGTCTCTGTAAGACAATGCATACCCTCGTGCAAATGCACTTAAACATGCTTACTGGTGCTTATTTATGCTTAAACCTGCTTAAAAGTGCCTTAGTCATTATGACACTGACGCTTCGCTCCAGTTCACTTTTAATTGTTATTAGGCAGGTTATATAGAAGACAGATGTTGAAATATGTTCATATACAGATTACCAATGGAAAATGGTATGTGCTGCAGTGGGATTCAGAACGGGAATGTCTGTTCGTTAGGTGGATGCTCTAACAACTACACTATTGCTGTGCTGCTTCCTTTGCATGTATACCCATATACCCATGACTCCTAGTTCCAGAAACACCCACCACAGCACTACACTAACACAGCAGTCATCCATTCTTCAGTTGGATACACAGTGTATCCACACCACTACACATTGACCACTCCCTACTCCTGTAGACCCATCCCATGGGTTGACTTACTCCACGTATCCTCAGACATCCCAAACTTTTAGTCCACAAACATTGGTGAATGATTGACCAATAGGACACTATTTGCAATTTTTGGGTTGTCCTACCTGGGACACATGCCTTTATTTCAAGATTAGACTCTATACTTCATTACATTATTACTCCCGTTAACATGACACTACAATAAATTAATAAGCATGACTATGTGGTAACACAAACGTTACACATGAGAGCTAATAATGTACGAGTTCAGCAAAATTATTTTACAAATAGGACTGGTTTAGTGATTGGCATTGCCGTAGTAGGAAGATCACAGGAATGATTCCATATGTGAGAAAGTCCTCACATTTGATTTCTTGAGAACAGCACTGACTTTGGACATTGTACACACTACTGCATTTTAGCAGTTTTGCCCCTTCCCTCTTATGCACAACCTATTATTCTATCTACTGTCGAGGTTTGTAGGGGCACTTTCATGTTATTTATGTCTTCAAAAGGAATGAATATGTTACAGGGAATGTTCTTCTACATATAGATGTATGCATGTGTGTATGCATATATACTTATAATGAACTCACTGACCTCCACAGGGCGATCGAGTTAGAACCAGGCCATCCAACCCTGACACACCTGGATCCATAATTTCATACCCATAGTTCCTCCACCCCATCCGAGTTCGACATACATGCAAACCATCCATTTTCCAGTTGCTATTACAGCCATGACACACCTCCACACATTGCCCTCTCCCCAACATTAGGGGCCCTACACATATGTTGTCCCAACCCATGTATTATCAGGCTCTCCCACCATTTAGTCCTTGAACATACCTGCCCTTGTTTGTGTAATGGTTGGTCAAACCATCCTAGCAATTTTTAGGTAGTACCATCAGGGACTAACCTGTGATTGTTTGTAAAGTAGATTTGGCAGATTGACAATGTTACTCCCACTGGTAGTATCCTGCCTGTGGTGTGAGTAGCAATGCTTTGCTCACCCCTGCCCAACTTGATATGACATAAGCTGACAGCACTAAATAATACTGGAGTTGCTGTTGATTCCCTTGTCATTCTTTTTGTATGCTTTATTATTACGATGTTCATTCTTCATAGATATATAAATATATATATATATATATATAATATATCTGTACATACACATGCACATGCATCTACATAATTATATACATTTCCTGTGCTGGGCACTGCTTACACCCATGCAAGCACACTCAGACTTGCTTACTGGTACTTATATATGTTTACTGCTGCTTATTTGTGCTTACACCTGCTTACTAGTGCCTTATTCATTATGACACTACCACTTTGATTGAATGACATCAGTTAAACATTTTATGCGGTACTCCAGTTCATGTTTACATGTTACTGTGTAGGTTATACAGCAAAACAACATTCCACAAGGAAAAAGAAAAATAGTAACTGTCCACTAAACCTTAACTTTTTAAACAGGTAAAACTCAAGTTACCTACTTTCACATCTAACTTCTCTAGTGCACACTGCAGAGTGCATTCTTTTCAATCTTACCTTTAAGCATCTCTGTGACTAGCACTTTTTCTAATACCTGCTGGAAAGCACTAGGAAGCCTTAAACTCATACAAACACTGAACTCTCCTTGTTAACAAGGAGAAATTAATAGTAGGCACTAAACAGCCTATAATTGCAAAGTACCTTGCTAAGGAAACAGCTCCTATACTTTACAAAGAAAAAAAAAAGCCCCAAACCAGGCATGTCCAAGGGTCAGCTTCCGGTGATTTCTCCTGTCCACCTGGTGAATCTGGGCATACTGGGGCAATGCAGCAATTGCCTCATGTACACAGACAACCCTCTCCTCCTACCACCCAACACTACAACCTGTGAGAGATGCACTTACATAGCCAAAATGGAAGCAAAGCTCTCTCCACCCAAGACTGTGCTAAACAGTCAAGAGGAGAAGGTTAACACCCACATTACACCTCAAGCAACATGTAGCCCTTTTAAACCTGCACCACCAACACCCACATATAGCAACACTAAATCCACATATGCTGAGGCGCTTAACCGTAACCTGCCCAAGCAACAAAGACCTCTGAAGCTGAAACGCAAACAAACACCAATCACAACCAATGTGTCACATAGTTCACAACACCAGTGTGCCACCCAGCAACAGCCCCTAAGGCAAGACAATGTACCTAACACTTTAGTCATAGGTGACTCTATAGTCCAGCACACTGATGTCCCTCTCACCAGGTTGAATAAGGAGAAAATTACAGTCAGCTGCCTGTCATGTGCCAGGATCCGCCACATAACGCATGCACTCAAGTCACTCCACAACAAGTACAGATATGACTCTGTAATTGTCCATGTTGGAGTGAATGACTTGAGACGTACCTCCCTGGACTACATGAAAAGAGACATGGAAGAGCTCTCGGATCATGTGGCCCAGGCAGGTATGACCCTAGCCCTGAGTAGCATCCTGCCTTCGCCCAGAATGATACCACAATATAAGGATAAAATGATTGACTTCAACAATTGGCTAAGCTTATGGTGTCATTCAAAGGGGATCCAGTATCTGTCTGCGTGGGATGACATGATTGATAGACCACGATGCTTTGCCAGAGATGGTCTGCACCTGTCGCCCCTGGGATTCAGATTACTGGCTAAGGCTCTTGCCACCCCTATAGTGCCTTTTTTAGGCAAACTTCAAAGGACAAAACCACCACTGTAACAGGTACAAGCATGCAAAATCTGAAGGTAATGCTACTCAATGCTAGAAGTCTAAACCTCAAAATGCACTCTCTCGAGGCACTCCTAAAAATGGAGAACATCGATATCTATGCAGTAACTGAGACCTGGTTCAAGGCTCGAGAGAGCACCCCTGCAATACCAGGCTACAACTCTTACCACACTTTTCGGCCACCAAACCAGGACCGAAACACTAAAGGTGGAGGAGTGTCAATATTCACCAAGGATATTCACACCACCAGGCTAGTTGGCCAACACAATGTGTCTGAAATTCTCCAAGTGCAACTAACACTAGATAAGACTGCAATCCAAATTGTAGCTTGCTACATATCCCTCACCATACCCCAAGATTCTCACTACACCTTTCTAAACATACTGGAAAATATTAAGATAGAACCAAACACCCTAATACTGGGTGATTTTAACTACCCTGCCATTAACTGGGAAAACTACTCATGTCCCAACACCTTTGCGCAACGGTTCTTGGAATTCATAAATTCCAACGCCCTGGATCAACTAATCCATAGTCCCACCAGGGGCTCCAATATCCTAGACCTGGTCATTACCAACATGGGAAATCAATGCTCCATATCTATGGTCACCCCCTCGTTAGTCAGGTCTGACCATAAGCTAATCACCCTTAACATCCACATCCCACCCCCCCAGTAAAGAAACCACCATAAAAAACTTCTCCAAAGCCAACTTCATGCTACTCAAGTCAGAAGTGACAAACTTCATGACACCCATACAGACGGGAACTGAAAGTTAAACTGCTGAATCCTACACTAAGGCACTGTACGAGCACATCCACTCATGCATGAATCGTGCCATCTCAAATAGAACCAAAATGCTCTCATCCAAAAAAAGGAAGCCAATCTGGTGGTCCCCTGCCATAAACAAACTTTACAACAAAAGGAAGAAACTTTTGCAGAAAAGAGGAAAATCCCAGGATGCAAAAAACTCACTTACTAGCCTCAGTAAGAAACTGAGATGCCTCATAAAATCCTCCAAAGCTAGTTACAAAAATAAAACTGCCAAAGATTCCAAAGACAACAACAAAGCATTCTATAACTATGTCAAGAATCTAAATGGCAATGCTCAGAGCTAAAACAGAATGGCATTAAATATACTGATCCGAAGGATATTGCCAATATCCTGGCAGATCGATTCAGTGCCAACTTCACCTCCCTCTCACCCCCTTAATGGCTCATCTCAATACCAGAAGATTGCCAAATTCCAGTAATAACGGCCACACAGGTACAAAACGCACTCTCTAAAGCCAAGAATACAGCATCCATGGGACCAGATGACATCCCAGGCTGTGTACTACATGAACTACAATATGAACTGGCACCTCACCTAAGTGTCATGTTTAATCATAGCCTCACCTCAGGTTTCGTGCCCACTGAGTGGCGCAGAGCTACAGTTATCCCAATCCACAAGGGGGATCCACCTTGGATCCCGGAAACTACTGTCCCATCAGTCTGACAAGCCTTATCTGCAAGGCCATGGAGCGTATTATCATGGAACTTATAAACAAAGACATTGGCAACCTTCAAACACTGGACCCCACCCAGTTTGGGGTTGTGAAGGGCCGATCTTGTCTCCTGAACCTGATTGACTTCTTTGAATCAGTCTCCAGAGCCATGGACAAGGGTAAGGTGGTCCACACAGCCTATCTAGACCTTGCCAAGGCTTTTGACACCATCCCCCACTCTGGAATCATAGATAAACTTACTAAGTTGGGCATTAATCCCTATGTCACCCAATGGGTTGCTAAATGGCTTACTGATAGAACCCACACTGTAAAAGTAGCCGACTCCAAATCCAGCTCCAGACAAGTGACAAGTGGAGTACCTCAGGGTTCAGTCCTGGGGCCGCTCTTGTTTGGCATCTACTTCTCTGAAGTACAGGTCAACACTAAGGGACTCTGGCTAACAAAGTTTGCAGATGACTGCAAACTGGGAGCCATTATCAAATCCCCAAATGATGTGGATACTCTACAAAAGGACCTTACAGAAACAGATGCTTGGTGCCAGACCCATGGGCTCAAGCTCAATCCCAAGAAATGTATTTGTATCCCCTTTAGGAAAAAACATGTATCCATGAATTACCATATAGGTGGCAGTACACTAAACACAGAAAGTGTGATAAGAGACTTAGGGACACAGTGGTCTCAGCTTCGATAACCACATTGCCACAACAGTCAGGAAATCCTTCTATGTGGCACACCTCATCACGAAGGGCTTTTCATCCAGAAAAAAGGAGGTCATTGTCCCACTGTACTCATCCCTCATTAGACCCATTATAGAATACAATGCCCCATTTGGTATATACCTCTCAAGACATCTGCAACAACTGGAAAGGCCTCAGAAATACCTCACTAAAAGAATCACAGGCCTAAAGCAGATGCCCTATGCTGACCGCCTTAAAAAACCCCAGCTATACTCTGTCGCATATCGTCTACTCAGAGGCGATCTCTGCTTAACATACAAGGCCATGTCAAACCCAGAGCTGTTGGACATGCTACACTTAAAGAAATCCCAATCCCACAGAGCTACACACTCCAGGGATCTAAACCTTGTCATCACAATAAACAAAACATGCTGGAGGGATAGCTTCCTGACCCAGAGACTCCCCAGACTCTGGAATAGATTGCCCATACATGTCAAGCAGAGTGCCTCTTTGGACCTCTTCAAGAGGAACCTTGACGATTGGATGGGAGAAAGAAAATTCACCCCAGGGATCACGTCAGTCACCCTGCTAGACAGGGGTCCAGGAAAGTAAATAATGTGGGAAGAAATAGCCAGGGAATTGTTATGGCTAGGCTTGTATAGGCCCTCGGGCTGATAGCCTAGTACCAACCTATAAACCTATGAACCTAAGTGATATGTGCTATAGTGAATTTGAACAGTGAATGCCTGCTCATTAGGCAGATGCTCTAACCACTACACTATTAATGTCAATGTTGATTCTGCATGTTTTTCTCTATTTGAATGATTTTGATGTGCAAGCTATGCTAAGCAGAGGGCAGTGATGCACAAACAAGCTGCGCTTCGCTTACACTTTCGATATTGAAGCAATACGAATGTAAAATAGGGACACGGGGAATCTAATTGTGGAATTTCTAGGGACGGGGTCAACATTCCACTACGTGCTTGTGTGTTTACTACTTTGATTTTATTTCAGTGTCCATGGACACTCTTGTATACTTAGCATACATTTCAGTATCCACAGACACTGAATTAATTGCTTACTATTAGAGGTGGGCTTTAATAGTAAGCATAGTAGGTTGTGCAACTGTGGGGTCATGTTTCCGCCTCTGTAGAGCACTTAAACATGCCCCCTGCACTCGCACACATTTCCTGTGCACATTGAGGTTGCTGCAGTGCACCCTCATAAATATTCATATGGCGCTGCTGCACCATCTGTTATGAGGATGCTCGGCGCAAGCCTAAAACCGTCCTTGCGCCGAGCTTCATGAATCCTAGGGTATCTTTTTCAATTATTTATGTATTTATTTATTGCTTTTGTTTACTGAGAAAGTCCAGCTGGACACATTTTCCATTTTCAGTGAAGGCCAGTGGAGAAATGTTCCATTTTACAGAATGAGTAGAAGGTAGTTACATATAATATTTGCATAATAAATGTACATACATAAATAGAGTAATAATCATATGATAGTTGATCAAAAACAATAAATGCACATACATAGAATAGAAAAGGAACATACATAGAACTGTAATGACATGACAGTTAATGAAAACATGATAGTAAAATGAAGATGGCATTAAAATATTAGCTAATATCAAGCTTATAAGTGTCTAGCTATTTTCAAATGGAATCAGTTGAAAATAGATATCGAGTAGTAGACAGTAATTATAGGATGAAGATAGTTACAAATTATGGGGAGTACTGAGGAGGACAATTGAAAGGGAGACAGAGATAGTAGTGGAGAGGGGTAGATAATAGATAGAGATTGTGAAGAAGTAGCTGTATTATGGACAGTTACACAAAAGAGTGGCGACAGTAAGGCTTGGAGATTATCCATGAACATCACATATACAAAACTGGCAACTGAGTAGGAAGGACTTTATTTGAGTTTTAAATGATTTCAGGAGTGTTCTCATCATATTACTAGTGGGATGATGCTCCAGGATTTAGGGAGTGGTGGGAATGTAGTGATTTGCCCGCAAAACTTTTGGGTTTGGATGCATGTAATAGGTATTTATTCAATGAACATAGTGGATGGAAGGCTTATATATTTGTATGAGGTTGGAAATGTCTGGACAGTTGTTAGGTTTAAAAACAATGCTATGGATTTGTGGAAGTTGTGTGTACGTTAGATAATGTAGGAATTCCAGCCACTGTAATTCCCTTAGCGAGGCACAGCAGTGAGTTCTATTTGGAAGGTTGGTAGAGAATAATGCAATTTTGTACATCATTGCTCAAGTTTGTTTGTCCCGGTCCCCTTCAATAAAGACACATCACACCAAATGACATTTGACAACCTTTATTAAAATTTCATAAGCATAACTTCATTGACCGCTAATATTTCAATTTACTTATTTATCACCACATAAACACCCATATAACTAACAACTAGAGCAGAGTGACTTCGCTCACCCTGACCAAATAAGCAGCATCCTTACTCCCGCTTGCTTATTTACTTATCAAGCAGCATCCCACTACTCACTTTCCAGTTACTGAATTAACTATCCAACCAAATAAGCAGAGTTCTTACCTCCACCTGCTTACTTTTACTTATCAAGCAGCATCCAACCACTCACTTGCATTTCCCAACTCATTGAAATGTACATCCAACACCAGAAGAGGAACAGAAGAGGGGCAAGCCTGCCCCTCTTCTCCTCCCACCAGCCTGATCTGGCTGTTCCCCTTCTCAATGCCAAAACTTCCAACAAAACCTTCCAAAACAAATGTAACTGTGCATTAAAAAGGTTGACGCATTTGATGTAGACCATCCTCTCTGAACCATACTGGATCCCTATCATCAAAATTGCAAAGCCCAGCTTATAAATACCCAAAGCAACCGATTGCCTAAGCAGCTGAAATTAAACCAATGATAACTCTCCAACCCCAAAGTAATACCCATACCCTTGTAAAATCTATATAAACCAATCAACCTCATTTATCCTAAATACCAACAGTAGCTTTACAATTATTCCCAGATCATTACCTGCCACATATAGCTCCAAACACCAGTACAACTATGTAATCTGCCTAACCTTTTTTCCAGGTATATACATAATTTAACAAAATCTTGCAATGCCCTACCCTATACCTTTACCTTCCCATCAAAAGCTGCTCTGGAATTCTGTACCACAACTAAGCATTCCAAGCCAACCTAACTCATCTTGCCTGACAAGGTTCGTCCAACTGCCCTATTATCCAAATGAAAAGTAACTGTTTCCCCAACAACTTCTCCTACTAACCTTCATGCCAGTCCTTCCATCCTGCCAGCCAACAAGCCAAAATCATGCCCCCCAAAATTTCCAACAATAGCCTGCATCCACTAACTACCTCTAAAACAATACCTTGCTTGGACCTTCAAACTTCTGCTTAAACAATGGAAACCTGCTCCTAACACCCCCCCCCACTTGTCTTGCAATGTCTTGTCAAACTCTTAATCTATTCCTGGCTAACAGTGATAAGCTCCCAAAGTAGCACTGCCACTAAGGTTCCCTTCTGCATAAAAGTTAATCCTTTTCTTCTCAACTTCTCCTGCTAGTCATTGACGCCAACCAAACTGAAACCATTCACAGTTAACATCCTTCCTTCCAACATCCTTCCTTCCTACTGGCCTGTAAGCCAAAAAACATTCCCCAGCAATATACCCCCATCCCCAAATGTACTGTCACTTCTGTAATTAGTTGCAAATCTCCCTGAGTGACCCCATCTGCATGCTCAAACACCCTACCATTAACTACTAAACACAAATCTACCACAATGTCAAATCAGCATGCACAAACCTATTAACACTTACCAAATGATGTTTGATTAAGAAAGGGGGTCTTGAACCCACAAAGCAACCCAGATGAACTGCTAGAAATGCAAAACTCCATTGCCTGAAGAACTGCAAAACATTCATTCATTAATCCATCCCTGTCCCTGGCTTTCACCAACAATGCTAACTGTCAAAGTAGCACATACCATATTGCAACCTATCCACACAGCTTTGCTCAGGTAACTTAAAACCCCACTACCACCCCAAAGCCCACCCCAAACAGATGCTGCTGTGACTCCATGCCACTATGGACAACCTCAAGTTCCCTTAAATTAACCCCAAACCTGCTTCACCCTGCCTGTGCCTTAACTATTCTTCATCTGTCCCTACACTTACTCTCAAAATGCACCAATTCCAACACACCTAAATGAGTTCTTACTAAAGTAGGATTACCTGCAACCTCATTATATACCACTCCAGTGGCTGAAACCTCCACCACAGCAACACCCATCACCTTTCAAGTATACTTCCTTCAGGCCACCAACTGATGCCCACTCTGTGCTTCCTCATCTGCTACCTCATTGTGCACCACTCCAGTAGCAGAAACATCCACCGCAACATAATTTGTTACATTTCAAATCCACTTCTTCCAGGCCACCAACTGATGTCCATTGCACACCAATCTAGTGGTTGGAAGATCCACTACAGCGACATCCAACACCTTTCAAGTACACCTCCTTCAAGCCACCAACTGATGTCCACTGTGCTTCGCCCATCTGAAAAAGAAAAGAAAACTGTAAATCCTCTGGAAACACAAAACAAAACTTCTTAATGACATTAGGTGCTTCCCAGGGCCTATCTTATCCACCAACTGCACAGCCACTACCCTGTCATTTATCCCCTGTCCTCCATAACTAGTCCCCACTGTATCCCTCTATAAATCTTCTGTAGCTAGAGAAGGAACATACTGCAGTAAGCAGTTTTATGACACCAGCAGCAGAAACTATGGATGATGGGTAGAAATATTTAAGTTTTGAGAGTACTTGGATATTTATTTGGTGACACTGTGTGGGCCACTCTTAATAGCCTTGCTCCTGGTCAAACTACCACTTGTATTAATATTAATATTAAACAGTAAAATTTGACACCCTTTGTTAAGGACCTTAGAGTAGCTGATAAGGGGTTCTGGTGGCAGTGATAGCTACCTTATAGTCTGGGCAGAAAGGTGCATAGCTAGAAAACCTGTGCCCGCCTTTTCCAGGTGTGTGTGTGTGTGTGTGTGTGTGTGTGTGTGTGTGTGTGTGTGTGTGTGTGTGTGTGTGTGTGTGTGTGTGTGCGTGTGTGTGCATGTGTGTGCGTGTGTGTGTGTGTGTGTGTGTGTGTGTGTGTGTGTGTGTGTGTGTGTGTGTGTGTGTGTGTGTGTGTGTGTGTGTGTGTGTGTGTAAACCCAATCTCCAAAAGTGTGGGCAGGGACACAAACCACTGGTTGGACAGAGAGAGTGCTGGAGGACTTGCTTGGAACCCTGGCTGAGGACTTAACTCTATAGATGTGCCAGTGGGGAGTCATTGGGGATCTGGAGAAAGAGGGAGAAACTAGCCCCAGACTGATTGTGGTCTCTATGTGCTCTTAAGGGAAATTGCGTTTGATGCAGAGAGCTGTATCTGAAAATATTGTGTGTATACTTGTCATCCTCTCAGTGAACTTCCCCCACTGTTGCCTGTGGTGAGGATTGAGGCTCCTTGATTACTGGTCCAGTGGTGGCTCATCTCTCAGAAACACACACACACACACACACACACATATATATATATATATATATATATATATATATATATATATATATATGTGTGTGTGTGTGTGTGTGTGTGTGTGTGTGTGTGTGTGTGTGTGTGTGTGTGTATGTATATCTATATATATATATATATATATATATATATATATATATATATATATATATATATATATATATATACATATAAGCTAAAAATAAAATATAAATATATAGTTAGAGAATAAAGGTAAACTAAACAGAAATGTTGGTTGTATTATCAAAGATTCAAGTTTAACATTTTTGGCTATTTTAACCTATCCTTTTGTCAAACTTTCCACAAAGTGAACATTGTAACAAAAACAATAGGAACTTACCAACAACAACAGAGATAAGAAATGCAGAAATGTAGGTACATGCAAGGATTAATTGTCCAGGTAAGTAATCAGCTAAGTAAAGCACATAACAGGAATATTTTAATGTCTGTGCATAAAGAAATTCAGTGCTAAAACTATCCCCGGGATTCAGTAAGGTTCCATGCAGGAATACCTTATTCCTGCACTGAAATATCCATTTAAGAGCAGCACAGCAATGAGCCATACATAGTTATGAAGGCGCGCTGCCTCTGCCCCTAAATGGACATAGAGCATGGACGAGTTCAAGGGGTGTGTCTGAGACAAGAGCTCTCACAATATACATGCCCCTGCACTAGAGAATTGCCATTCAGCAATTACAATGAGCGAGAACGCTCATAGGGAGTTGCCTACCTCTTAACTGTACAGATCTTTGCAGAATGTCCAGATTTCTCACTCATACATTTGGCCTGTGCCTCATTTGTCCTAGCTCAGGATTTAAGTCATTAAATAATGGCATACATTTAAGTTTCAGACACCAAATCCGTCAGAAAAGTTATATTAAAACAAATCCTGTTACTCTAGCAATTTACTTAAGTTTATAAAAGCAATATTTAAAATACGTCCCTAGTTGTACCTCATTTTGTCAAGCTTTGTCCAGATATTTTGCATGAAGAGGTGGAGAGGTTTGGGGGGTTGCTAGGATGTCTGCCAAATGTGCAGATGCACACAGAAATCCACAGCAATAAGTGAAACGTGTCCCTTCCTAGATGAAATAACACTAGAAATTTTTTTTTTATCAAACAGATTAAATTTAGCCTTAGCTGTGCAGGGTTGCCCATTGCTTAGCTACTCATACTGTAGCTTAAATAGCTCAAGAAAATAAATAGCAAGATTGAGTTGAAGCAGTAATGCAATCGTGTAGTGGTCCGTGTGTTCGCTTTGCAAGCAGTCATTCCTGGTTCGATCATCACTGTAATAAGTTATTTATGAACTTTTTTTTTTGCTGTATAACCTACTAAATAACATATATTTATGAACGAGAGTACTGCATTAAGTGCAGATATGAGGTGTCATTGTAATAATGTGGTAAAATCCACAGAAAAACACAAGTGCAGCATACAATATATGTACACATGAATCAGGGATACTAAACAAAGTTATAATGTGTAATGAATGATAAATCCATGCCATACATCAAATAGTGTAAAATATGTATAAAGTGTCCAAATCTACCACTTTCCCAAGACCCATGTTTCATTTCTTTCTAAATTAGTGCAAGGGTAAGCGGGAGTAAGCACGTTTAAGCAGTACTAAGTGGGTTTAATCCTGTTTGCGCAGGGCTAAGCAATGCACACACAGGTTAAGCAATTTTGAAGCTAACTCTCTGTAAGCATATTTAACCAAAAGTTAGCATTACTAACCATTGTGCAAACCCGCTTACAACTTCTTAAATGTGCCTTAATCACTCTGTATCCAACAGCCTATGCTCTGCCCAGCAACTAAATAAACAGCCCTTGCAGGTTTTGAACTCAGATCACTATAGTCACAGCAGTTAACCAGTAAGCCATCACAGCTGTATTTAAAATTGAGGTATACCCAATCAGATCCTCACTACAGCAAAATCACAATTTACATGAGAAAGGACTCTATAAACCTTTTTATGTTGTATAACCCACTACATAACATATATATGTGAAATGGAGTACTGCATTAAGTCCAGATATGAGGTGTCATTGTAATAAATGGTGAAATCCCCCAATAAACAGAAGTACCCCATATAGTGTACGTACACATGAATCACAGATACTAAAGAAATATATAGCATGTAATGAATGATAAATCAATGTCAAACAGCAAATAGTGTGCACATTTAAAAATAAGCAACACTAAGCATTGCACACCTCTACTTATTAGGTGTAAACAATGCGTAGCCCAGCTAAATCGATTAGCCCATTGGTATACCCCTTTAAGCAATGCCAACCTTAGGAAAGCAGGTTTGGCCATAGCTTAGCATTTTCAAAACCATCCAACCATGGCAAAGTGCATAACATTGGCCCTATTTTAACTCCACAGGCAGGAATACATCTCATAACTGGTTGCAGCTTCCTCCTGTAGGCACAATGGCTGGTGTTGGAGAAGGATCGCTCTTCTGAGTGCAGCGCTGGGGCATCCAGGAGTCCAAAGTCATGGCAGGACTCCTGGTAAAAGACCTTGAAAGAGATACTGCAGCAGGGCCAGTACCAGGGTTCCCATTATAATGTGGAAGCCTGGGACCGTCTTACCCGTGACCTCACCAGTGCCACTGGCATCCTTCGAACTGGTGAGCAGGTCAGGCATCACTATGCAGACCTGAAAAGGAAGAAGAAGGAGCTCTTGGATCAGTGGATCCAAGAAGCTAAGCAGAGTAATATCCCAGAAGTGTGAACATGCTCATTCTACTACCTGTTTAGTAATTACCAGCTCATGTATATTATGGACAGGTATGGGGTTAAATATTCCTCTTATGTCTTTGACAGCAGCAGCAGAGTGGGCTGTGAATCAGGAAGCCCATGCCTGTAGGCTGCAGAGGCTGTGTTACGAGGCATGTACTGTCATACAAAATAAATATAAAAGTAGTAGAGATGTAATTGCCAGTATACAAACCTGTATTGTGTATAGGATGTGCTGAATAAACCAGACAATATAGGTTCAGAGGTTAGTACCAGGTTAACTGCTCTTGAGAACCATTTTAAGCCTAGCTAATTACCCCATGTGAGACTCAAACCTTGCACCTTGTGTCTGTAAGGTAAGTACCTTAACCATTATGCCAACCTCCAGGAAGAGTCTCATATAGGTTGTATGTAAATAAAAGGGTAACAGCCTGGCAATAAAGGTCTAACTCCTGGACTGCTTGTGTTTACTCTGGTATCATATGGTAATGTAGTGTTGCATTCTTTTAATAGTACTGTTGTATTGAGCACTATTACCCACACAGTGCTGGTGCAGCGGTAGCGTTGTCGCCGCACAGCAAGAGGTTCTCCTGTTCAATTCTCAGCTGGAGCGCCTTTGGTGTGGAGTGTGCATGTCCTCCTCGCAGTCGAGTGGTGGTCAAAAGACATGTGTGAATGGGCATGCCTTTGTTGAAGGTTGGGCGTTGGGCTGGCACCTCGGCACCATAAAAAAAAATCGACTGCAATCATTAGTGGACCTGAGTTCCTCTGTGGTGACCCCTAACCAGAAAAAGCCAAAAGAAAAACAACCCACACTGTGCTACATAACTAAAATGTGTAGGAATGTCTGTATACAACTGTTGTAATCACAAGGTCATATTGTACAACTGAGGGAGACTTAGACAGAAAACAGTGAAAAGAAACCCAACAAAATCCAAATAGCACACTCAACTGAGGCATGTACTGTTGTATGTTTAGCACACACAGACATGGTTCGAATCCTGGGAGTGGTAGTAAGCTGTACACAGAATCATACCCCTCAACTGTACAAATTTTGTCAGAAAGTTCAGATAATTGGCTTACATTTCCTGCCTGCCCCCCTGGCAAAGCAGTGGGATGATCCCAGAAGTTTAGGCAGCAAATAAGAACATACAACTGATTGTCAGACATCATAACCATCAGAAATACATCTATAAGAACAAACCTTTCACTCTAGCAACTCACCAAAATGTTATGAGAGTAATATGCAAACTAAGTCCCTTCTCGACCCCCCATGTTGTGAAATTATGACCAGAGTGTGTGCAGTAACAGAGTGAGACATATGTGCATAATAATAAAGTGGAATCTGGTAATATGTGTGGCAACATTCAGGTACTGTTAACAAACATTCCCTCCACAGGTCTGTCAGATAAGAAAACTGTGTCTGAAAATAAAAGATTGAAATCCTGGACTGGTACTGTTTAGTCTGGTATTGTATGGCATTGTTAGTGTTGCAGTTTCTCTGAATAATAATATATTGCTCATCACTGTCACCCACACTGTGCTACATAATAAAACTGTCTAGGAATCCCTGTATAAGAGTGTTGTAATAACAAGGTCAGATTGTAAAACTACTGGAGACCTATAGACAGAAATCAGTGAAGAAATACA